>NW_026623276.1:0-29764 GCF_030028575.1 Malurus melanocephalus
TGCATGCAAAAATAAAGAGGAGACAAGATACTACAGATGCCAGTGACTTATGGGGGAAATAAGTTGGGAAGTTGGGATTTGAATGTTTGCCTTCTGCACACACAAATTGTCATAGCAAAAACAGCTATCTGGGTCACCTCTCATAGTGATCCTCATTATCAGGCTAATTTTTGTGAAACAAAAATTTTTGGCTAAGATTTTCATGTTAGAGTGAAGAGGGCAGAATAAGTGGCTGAAAGAAGCAAGCTGGGAGATGAGAAGAACACTGACAGGATATTTGTGTTTCAAAAGGCATCCCCTTCAAGCAAAATTTTTACCTAATCTTGTTTGCAAGCTCTCTATGGGCTCAAACTGAGACCTAGATGCCGTTACTCATGGCAGAGAGACAATGTAGAAAATTGTGTACCACTCTGGAATTCTGGATGTGCAAGACATGTAATGATAACAAAGCACTAAGAGTCAATGTCACCCTGTAAGATCCAGTGCTGGTACAGTAAACTGGACCAAAGGTTGGCCACAAGAATCTGTTCATGCAAATATATGTTTCTGTGAAGCTGAAGTAGGAGAGAGTATTGCACATAAATTTACCAGGAAAAAAATTATAAGGTTGTATGTATCTCCAACATTCATAAAAATAAAAAAAAAAAAAAATCAGGTAAATAGCATCTGTAAAATTTTCAGGCAAAAATAATCAAACTAACAATTCTCATTTACATAGATACACTTATCTCATTTAAGAAGCCAGAGAAAAGAGCCTTTATAGTTAGCACTGACATTTGAACTAATTAAAAATACCTTAATGTGCTTTGTTTTGAATCCAATCTTCCCCAGATAAGAGGCAATTTTCTCAAAGTAGAAAAAGAGCATGATTCTAAGAAACTGTGGCAAACAACTACTTCCACCCATGACATCAACACAACCAACCATAACCGTGGGTATGTAATTATAAACTGAAGCACCACCCACTTAAACCTACAACTAATCTTAAAACAAGCGAATTACCTGAACCCATGGCCCGGGTGGGCCCAGCCAGAAAGACATGGGAGCAGCCATGTAGGAGCCTTGCCACGATGGCATCTGCAGGTTCTTTTGCATCTCTGGTGTTCCTGGGGAACTTCGGGCTCTTTGGCAGTTCTAGAAATTGCATTTTTTTTTTATGATGACGAACTCCTGGACTGTCCTGCAAAAATACGTCACTGCAGGATATGTTGTTATCCTCTCTGTGATACATGAACAGGGAATTAACTGGTATCAGGCAAATGACAGCTTAATTAAATGTTTGCATATGTTTTTCTTAATTTTTTTTTGTGTTTCTTGATATCTCTCTTTTCTGATATTGATCTTGTATCACTTGATTGCTTATTAAGTCTTTCATAAGAATGGGGAAAATTAAAGATAGCGAAGTTACAGCCCTCTATCAGTTGCAGGTACTTTTCAAACTAATGACTTTTAGTGTGTATTACATAGATTCAAAAGTAGTCGTTTCATGGGCCTATAAGTGTGTTTTATCCCATTCAGGAAAAAAAAAAAAAAAAGAGAGATTTGCAGCTTTCTCAAATATGCCTGCAATTTCTCTGAGTCCTTGAGGAGCCTAAAAAAATCCTGTCTGCAAGTGTGATACATTTATGAATGTACTGAATTTTTAGAAAATTTTTGTGACTTTTCAATTCAGTACAATTGGATTCCTTATACAAAATGAATTTCACTATGTACCTGAAGCTGAAAATTGTAAAAGGAGGGAGTATAATTTGGGAAAATTATCCTTTCAATCAAAATCCAATCATCAAAAATGTAAGGAAATCCAATATTTAGAAAAAATGCCAAATTTAGTCACTCTGTGAGCACTGGACAATATTTTTCAATGTGTGTCTCCCAGCTATTAACTTACTGGAAAAATCATTCTCCTGTAATATGCACCTGGTTTTTATATAGAGGTCTGTCTAAGAATTCACAGATCTCACTGAAATTTCTTATTACTCTGTCACCTCTCATGGAAAGTAAAGGCTGGTGAAGAATCCTGTTATGTAAATGCATGTTAACACATCAAATCTCTGTCCTCGTTTTTCAGGAGACAGCYATGTTAGTTTTTATAGCCATCCTGATGTCTGTCTACACAGCAAAACCAAAAAAAACCTCAACTCTGATTTGTTACTTCATCATAAATGTGAGCTGTTGCAAATTGCGAGTAAGCAGAAATGTTATGGTAAATAATTACACTAAGGAGGCCTGTTAGCAGCAATTATTTCTGTATGAAAAAGAGTTTACTGTATTGCCATGTATGATGGTGGTTTGTACTTAGTTTGCAAAGGTGATTTATCGGAAGGATAGGCAGCGTTAATTTGTTGTAGAACATAACTGTGTGATGAACACGTTTGTACCTTATGTAATATGTTTTTAGGTTGTCTGAAATATTCTCAAGAATCACACAGAGTTCTGGAGAGGCCAGTCCTTGTAACCCTATGAGAGTGGACAGGAAAGCATTGCAGAGACTAAGGCAAGCATTCCACAGATCAGAAAGTTGCATTTTCACAAAATGAATACTTAAGACAGATTTATACAAGGTCTTTTAACATGTTGTATTTTACATCACATATGTACAGACTTGCTATGTCCATATTTTAATCTGCATTTTTAATTAAAACACTAATTTTCATGTTTCTGCACCCTCTGTGTCCTACATGATTAAGAATATATATGCCTTATTGATAAGTGAGTTTCAACTTTCTTTCTTTCCCCACTGCCCTCCTCTCATTGACATTTGGAAAACCTCCAATCTGTGTTTCTACTGATTTTTGTGGGGAGGAAAAAAGTTCTCTTTCCTTGCATGTCCACTAAATTATGAATTATTCAACTACTACACTTAAATATATTGTCCATGTTTTTAATTCACAGTACATTAAATGCTTCAGTGACATCAATCTACTTCATTGTACTGTCCTCAGATCCATCAATGAGCCAAATTTCAGCTGCAAAGACCAGCAACAACCTTGAGTATGTTCTTTCTGTACAGTAGCACTAAGGAAGATGTTTATAAAGTAAATTTTTGTAGAAGGTGATCAACCATCATACAGAGTAACAATTTAATAGAAAATTATAAGTACTTTGACGTAAAAATTCCTTAAACCTATATACTGATCATYRTTAGCCTTGACAAATTCRTTGGGCTACATTAGATAACCTCATTAGCCAAGCACAGTTTACCTCAAGTCACAGATRCTTTTTGAAGGTTAAAACTGATAATCACTTTTGACTGTAAGTCTGAGGCTGAGAAAAAAGTTTTTCAATTTCCTTTAGACCAAAAGTGGAGGGTTTCTTGTGTTTTATAATGTTTTTGCTTTGTTCTTCTGGAAATAAAAATCTAAACTTTGGCAAGGAACGTGGGAATTTAAAATTAATAACAACTCTTCTTCTCAAAATATTTCTCTTGATTTTGTAATCATGTACTTGATAACTCATAAAAACAATAATAATTTCAGTGCCAAAGTACAAATAAGAAAAAACAGCCTGAGGTAGAGGTTTTTCATAGATACAGATAGTACAGAAACTGAAATATGTGAGGGGAAAAGAAGGATTGGTGTTGTCATGTGAGGGCACATGGAGGGCAGTGATTAAACACTGGGAAAGAGGGGCAGATGTCAGACATTCACCAGCATGGAACACAGAGAACTTCTAAAAACTCAAGATGTTTATGTTGCCCTAGGATAGCTCACCTCTCAAGCAAATATGGTAAGTATGAACACATCAGCAGTTACCTTCAAAATGTTTTCAGTTATGAGTGCCACAATTTTCCTTTATGTCACTCCTTTTAGCACTTCTGTTGATTTTTTTGAAATGAAAGAAAGATAATTTGAATGCAATCTCTCATATTAGAATTGCTTAATGGGGTGAGAAAAGAATCTCACTTATGCAGGTATCTTTGTGATTTTTTTTCATGTTCCTTGGTACATATTCATTACATACATTTATTTGGCTTTATTTTCTGTGCTGAGTTGGGAATGTATCCTCATGGATCCACTGCAAGTGTCTCCATTTATTATTTGTGCCTTAATTTTCAAGTACTTTGGGCTAGAAGCTGAAGTCATATCTGTGATGAATGATAAATGTCCAGAACTTTATGGGTGCTTTATGCACCAGTCTGGAAGGGAACTTCACTTTCATACTGAGTAAAGAGTTGTTCATGCAATGAGGTTGGTTTCCACTGCCCTGAAGGCTGTTAATAACCATTTATGTACAAGGGACGTAACAGTGACTGCTGCTTTTTATTCCTGTGTAAGAGTGTTTTCACTCTGCATTACACAGGGTGAAATGTTCATAGTCCTGTTTGCTGTTGGTAAGATAAGCAGTTTTCTAAGTTATGGGACGAATTAACCCAAGCTTTATATCTAGTGATTTGTATGTTTAGCTGGAGAAGACCCAATTCTGGACAAATATAAGACAAATTGAGTCTAAAATATCCTTGCTTATGGCTAGGGAACACCACCAGTAATCTGTGCTGGTGAATATTTAGAGTGGTCCTTGGCATGGGGAACAGCACCAGCTATTGACAGCATAGCCAGGGGATTCATGTGGACCAGGGTATCAACCCCAAAACATAGTTTGGGTGCTGCCAGCCACTTCTGAAGTGTGAAAGAGATTAAAATACATATGATTGCTGATCTGATGAAATCCTGTTTTGTTAATAGATTGATACATGCTGCAGGATACCAGAGGAATGACTTGGCTGAAATATTGCTAAATGCCTTCTGAGAGGCCTACAATTGAGATAATCTCCCTGGCTGCAAACAAAAATTCTCAGTAAATCACTTTCTAAAAAGAGTTGTGATCCATTGCTAACAGGAAAACTATAAAATCTGCTCTTTTTTTTTGAGCACCACCCCCCCCCCCCCCCCCCGAGTGTTAATACTTCTGCAGTTAAAGAGCATTTAGAACAGTGCTTTTTTTGCTACATATTCCATGTTTTTTTGTGTCAGGCATGGATCAAGCTTTACACATGATCCAACAAGTAACACACACCCAGAAATCCAGAAATAAAAGCACACGTCATGTAACACTTACTGATTACTGACAGGCTTCACAGTAGAGTAGTAGAGAGTCATACTGAGACCTCATGAAATCGGGCTGCTCTTTCTCCCATGTCTCTCCCACCTCATTTGCACACTTTGGCAAGTTTTGCCACCAGGAGTCGTCAGCACTCGGTGTTATATCCATCCAACTTATCCATTCATCCCATGTGCTTGTAATCTCTAGTAAATTTAGCTTTTGTTATTGGCAGAATTTATGACCTGGGATTAATCTACCTTTGTAATAGGTATTTCTAGGTGGATATTTCTGTGGCAACATGCTATGAACAGTTTTCTGAGGGAATAAAAACCTAAAAGTCACTCCAGCAACTTTTGAAAAGGAGTTCAAAATTCCTTGGAAAAAAAATCCCATAAAACAATTGAAACTAGTACTATTTTTAAGGTCTGATTTTCTAAAGACTTTTCAGCAGTGTCTCACTGAGCTTTGCATAGCCTACGTCCAGTTTTGGACTTGAATTTGGCAGCAAAAATGAAAGCCTGAGTTGGGTTTAACTGGCAAGCTTTCAGTAGGAGAGTGGGAGCTATAGGAATGGCTTTTGTTAAAAGCTGCCAGAAGCTTCCAGAATTCTTCCAGGTCTTCCAGCAGAGCCAACTCCAGCCAGCTCCAAGATGAACCCACAGCTGGCCACATCCAAGCCTATCAGCAACAGTGGTAGCACCTCTGGGATAACATGAGGAGGAGAGGAGTAAAAAACCAAAAACAGCAGTTGGAGCTGGGAAGAGGAGTGAGGATATGTGACAGAAACAGCCYTGCARACACTGAGACCAGTKAAGAAGGAGAGGGACGAGGTGCTCYAGGCACTGGAGCAGAAATTCCCTTGCAGGGAAATTCCCCAAGTAGAGTCTGTTTTGCCTGTGAAGGTAATCGGTAAATGTCTCCCTGTCCTTATCTCGACCTACAAACCTTTCATTGTATTTTCTCTCCCTTGCTCAGCTGAGGAGGAAATGATAGAGTGGCATTGGTGGCACTGGGCATTTAGCCAGGCTCAACCTACYACAAAGCCACAAAAGAAACCTAATGGTGCCAGAAACCGGGGGTCTTGAGCAGGGAAATGAGGGATGAAGTTCTTGCAAACAGAAAAGTGACCTGAAACAGAATCTCTCCTATTACAGGAAGGTGCTCTGATTTCCTTACAGTTTACAGGATACAGGTGTTTATCTGTTCTGCCTTCAGACTTTTGCATCCCAAGGTTTTTTTAGAACCAAACTGGAAAGTGAGAAATACAAACTGGTTTGGGTCCTCCAGGTCTTTTTTATTTTCATTTTTTTTTTTTAACTTAATGTAGTCTAAGTATGAGAATAGTTATCTTGCCCCTTATCATCGGCAAAGTTTGAGTACATTTCTGGTTGTTCGGAAACAATCTGGGACTGTGCAGGGAAGAAAATGGATGGGGATTTAAGAGCAGAGTATCATTGAATCATAAAATGGTTAGGGTTGGAAGAGACCTAAAACATCATCTAGATACAATGCCCCTGCCATGGGCAGGGACCCTTTCACTAGAACAGGAACAGGGTATTCAGAGCCCCATCCAGCCTGTCTTGAGCAATTCCAGGGATGGGAATCCACAACCTCTCTAAACAATCTGTTCCAGTACATCTCAACCCATATAGTAAAGAGTTTCTTCTCTATATTTTATATTAACTCATCTACCTTCAGCTCAAGGACATTCCTCCTTGTCCTACCACTCCATGCCCTTGTGAAAAGCTCCTCTTGAGCTTTCCTGTGCTGGTTGGATGGTCTGCCTGAAGTCTTCTCCAGGCTAAATAGCCCCACCTCTCTCAACGTGTCTTCATAGAAGTGTTCTTGTCCTGTGATCAAATCAGTGACCCTCCTCTGAACTCATTCCAACAGGTTCCTGTGCTTCTACTGTTGGGGTCCCCGTGAGACCCCATGTAGCACTCAAACTGGGGTCTCACGAGGGCAGAGTACAGGGAAAGGATCACCTCTCTTGCCTTTCTGGCCACAACCCTTTTGATGCAGCCCAGGATACATCAGCAGAGAAGTTTCCTGAAGGTCCTACCTCCCAGGTCTTAGTCTCATTGTCCAAGGATATAGCAGCCAACACAGACCTTCTCCCATTTCCTTTCCCCACAGCTTCCCCCTCTCCTGACAGCACTGAGTGGAGCAGAACACATGTAATTTCCTCTGCCCTGGCCACAGGTCCTCTTGTTTCTCCTGCACTGTGCACTGTTGCTCTTTGTCATCAACATTTTCCCTGGCTGACCATTCAGACCCAGTCCTGTCTGGTGTCCCCAGGGATGGTGACAAAGCAGATCCCAGCACACAGAAAAGGACAAAAGAAGGCAAAGAAGCTTGACAGAACAGCATCACCTTAACCGTGGGTGGTAGATTGAGTTGTGCCAGGTGTGCCTGTATGAGGACATTTGTCATGCTCATGCCTTCAGAAGTGGAGGCCCAACCAGCACTGTGAACGTGAGGGCTTTCCTGGTACACTGCCTGGTCTACGCCATCCCAGTCCCAAGCAGAGGAAGAAAACCTCTACATGGTTGTAGAGAGCACAGCAGGGATCTGAAAATCAGACTACATGGGGARTATTTGTGTCCAGTAAGTCACACATGCACCATCACCGTGTAGGAACACCGGTCTTCACAAGGGTTATCCTCTCAGAGTAGCTGCCAGCTCCAGAAGAAAAAGTCACTTTTCCCTTTCCCATTATCCTACACCAAGGTGTGTTTGGTTGACCAAGTACCAAACATGACATCAGGAATGGTGTGGGCAGCAGACACTGTGCTTCCGCTCTCTAAATAACCGACATAGAATGAGCAAGAACAGAAAATACTTCTTGCTTCATGTCAGAGCTCATACAAGAGGCAGTGGTAGAAATGGATATATGCCTCCAGAATAACAATGGGCAAAATGGGAAAGACTGGGATCCCCAGTACTGACTTCTTGTCTAGAGAGTGACAAGAGTCTTCTCCAGCCCATGAAAAGTAATTCTTTAGTGATTGAAGCAGGTGGTTGTAAAAATCTGAGGTTGACTAAGATAGCTGCGGCAGGACATCATCAGGAATTACTGATGCCAGAACAACCCAACTCCCACATCCTGCAGCTGCCGATGAAGTTCAGTGTGTGCAGTGCTGGGTTTTGGTGCAGACTGACCATTTCAGAGGGCTCACACAAACCCTGCAGGTGGTAGCAGTGGTGTCAAATAGCATCAAATCAAAATTTTCTCTGACATCCATCTTTAAAACACATCCACCTCAGCAATGATGTAATTTGACAAAGCATGCCAGTGTTCATATGTGAGATAGATTAGATAGATAGATAGATAGATAGATAGATAGATAGATAGATAGATAAATAGATAGATAGATAGATTAGATTAGATAGATAGATAGATAGATAGATAGATAGATAGATAGATAGATAGAGATATAGATAGATAGATAGATAGATAGATAGATAGATAGATAGATAGATAGATAGATAGATAGACAGACAGACAGAAAACAGGATTATGGGATGGATAATGTACACTTAAAGGAAACTGAAGAGCAATGACTATGAGGGCTTTTAATACTAAAGCTGTCACTAGGATGAGCTATAATTGTGGCAAGGCTGAAGTAAGTTTCTAAGTTTGGATGCTGAATCAATGCCATCTAGTGGTAGTAGCTTGGGTTTTTAGTGTTTCTTTTTGTTTGTTTTGGTTAATTTGTTTTGTTTTTTTTTTTAATTATTATTTATTTTTGGTTTTGTTTTGTGATGATAAGGATCACATCCAGTTTAACACCATCAAAAAGTTCCACCTAATAAGTATCTTTCATAAATTTTTAAAAATTGTCCAGATATTTCTCCAAGCTGAGCCACTAAAAGCCATTGATGTGTAACCAAGATATGTGCAAATTCAGAAATATTTAGATTTCCATTTGTTCAAATAATTGTATCTATCACAGACTAAGACTCTATTCTATTGAAGCCTGCATTGCATTATGCCTTTTCCAACACTCCCAGTTTTAAAGAACATCTTTGCCCCACTATTATGATCGAATGACTTGGGGGCATCAGACTGACCAGCACCAACAACCTTGTGTCAGTTTGTCTAACAGAAGGTATTTCCTCTGATGACAGGCTTTACAATGAGTTGCAATTTCTTAGCTTTTAATTATGCGGACCATCAGGTTCCCAAGTGTTTGTTATCACACCTGGTCCCTTAGCAATAAATTATTTTTTGTCAATAGGTGCTGACACGAACAAGACTTAACAAACAGGATTCATTTCAAAGCTTCGTAGATAAACAAAGAAGTTCAGAACCCCCCTGCAGTTGCATATATATAAAAGGAGCTACTTTGGTGGTCTGTTGTTTACTTGCAGAGTGCTGGGCCTTTTTTTTTTACTGAAGTAAAATGTTGGAAACAAATGTAATGTTGTCTCATTACCCCTTGCAGGTTGACTGAACATGATACTTTATACTCATAAGACTGGTGTGCTAAAGGTGTATCTGCTGAACATTTCCTAAACTATATTCCTCACATCAGGATTTATAGTAGAGTAGRCACATTCATAAATGTTTGGTATTCTCTTCAGTGGTGTGCATCTCTTGGGTAATACATTGCTTCAATTTGTTCCTAATGTCAGCGCTGATCTACAGTTCATCTGGCAACAGGAACAAAGGGCGTGAGGGTTGTACTAAAATGCGAAATGGTGGTGTGCTGGATACCAAAATTCTGCAAAGGCTGAATGCCTCAGACACAGATAAAGGCAACAAAAGTGAAGACTTTGTGGGCAGGACCTTAAAGGTGCCCAGGGAAAATTGCAATGAGAGGAGTCTTTATTCTGTGTTTATTGTATTGGGCTTTTTTTGTTACATTGTCCTATTTTTATATTTGTCCTTTTTTTTCTTTTTCCCTTATGGGCTCCAGAAGGCTGGTCAAATTCGCTTTTACAGCGAGGCAGATCCAGCCATATCTTGTAAATCATACTGATAAATGAGATTGGCTTTGAGAACTTCATTGCTGCTTTAAATGTTTTCCTTTCTGTGAAAAAGTTCTCTGGGATCCTACAAAAAGAACCTAACAACACCGGAACTACAGGTCCTTACAAATGCATAACTAATACTTTTCTATGAACGAAAGTCAATGAATCAGAAGTCTAAGAAATTTTGTAGAAGAAAAGATTTTTTATGTAGTAAATGAAAAATCTGTACATATACATGAACATCTGCAACTGATGTATATACAGACAGCGTTGAAAGAATTAAGAATTTCTGTGATCTGTCCTTGCAAACATGAGAAAATCGGCAATAAATGAAGGAAAACATTGTCAGTGATACATTGCTWGAATTTTACTTCCGTCAGAGGCAACTGGAATTACTGCTACATTTCAATAAAGTCAGTTTTTAAATGGGATTTGATATCTGAACTATATGAGCAATACAAACTTTCAGAAATTATCAAAAATAACTATGTCATTGGGCCTGTAACATCATCTTTGTGTATTTTCTCAGTCGAGTCAGCTGGGTCTTCACTTGGCTTTGGTCATTCTCTGCCATCCCCTCTACCTTGCAGTGACCTCCAGCATCCAGCACTGGACAAATGAGATGTTCTCACTTTACCTGCAGCAAGTATCACATGTCACAGATGGTCCACTAATGGTCAAGAGAATAAAAAGCCCTCACTAGCTGAAATTTTTGTCTTCTTAATAGAAATCACTAATCTGATTTTGCCGTGCCCCTAAGCTACAAGAGATGAAACTGTGCCCTCACTTGTGCCCTCACTTGTGCCCTCACTTGTGACCACACTGAATTGGGAAATTAAACTGAAATGGTAGAGCCAGTCTATTCAGCTGTAATTTGGACAATGCTGTTTGTTTTCAGTAGCTGCAACATAATCTGTTTTGGTCAAATGTAGAAAGCAGCTCTGACTTTCATAGTCACAAAACAGCCAGGGCTATGTGGGGCTATTCTGTATAATGTCGTTTTTGTAGACAGTGACTATGGCAGTTCAAAAGTGAAAACAATAATAATAAAGAAAAATCTTGCCCTTGCCGAGGTCACATGTGATAACTGTGAAAAAAACCTGAAAGTTTCAGGCTTTGAAAAAGATTCCCAAAGCCTCATCTGGAATTGTTTGCAATTTGAGCAGAGAAGTGGGGGATGGTGCGAGGAGCACCCCTGCCATTGGTGATGGTTATTATGACCTACTTGGTTAAATAGCACTGGCCTCTTTTGAATATGTTTGAAGATACATTTAATTATAAAATCCAATGAAATATCCTTCATGCTTTATTAAGAAGCAAGAGCTAGTAGTCACCATTATGAAAAATTTTTTACTGATGAAAGAAAATTAATATCAAATAAAAGGATAATGAAATGACACTCTTTCCTCCTGTATGTGAATATGGTATTAGAATTTTACTTCTACAGAGCTTCTGGACACTCCTGGTATATCTTTGCACTGTGGAGAGCTCATGGCAATTCCTCAAAGAGTTACATCATAAGGATATTATAGGGCTGCAGCTGTGCCCTACTTATMCAAAGGGTACCCAGAGGCATTTTCTTGTTCCCCTTCTAATTTCCTTGTGTTTAATATTTGGTGGTTTCTGAAAAGTCCCAAGAAAAATGCCTGCTTTCTTCATATTTAGGTGATTCAAGACCTTTGAGAATCTGAATGGAAGGTGGTTTTGGTCAAACACATTATTGTTGTATAAGTCAGTATCAATTGCGTGACTAATGCTCTGATGCCATCTTTCTATTAAAGAATCCACTTTTCCTGATGGAACAAAAATCATACACTTGAACACAGCATTGCCCTTCTGTTTTCAGTTACTGCTCTAATATCTGCCTTTTCTCACCAGTTTTTTTTGAAAGAAATACCTATTTTCCTAAAAAAAAATAAAAAATAAAACCCATATAAGTTTAAGTTAGTGGTGACCAATCAGCCATTACCAAGACATAATAATTTTAAACCACACATTCATATGTCTAGTGGCATTCTCTTCTTTTCTCCCAAGTACCAATTTTCACGTGGAAGACTACTTTATCCAGTGCAATGCACCAAAATTCAAGGATGAAAGGATAGCACTAAAAATGACTTCCCAAAATGTCCCACTGTTCAGGGAATGACTTTCTCAGCAGTGGAATCCCCTTTCCTTTAAAATTCATTCACATTGTTACATTGAGCATCGACCTAACTCCATGATTCAAAAGCTGACTAAAGACTATGGGGTGGCTTTGGGACAGAAGAATTGAACTGATGTAATATTTTTTCTGACAGTAGGTGAGGTAAGTCAGATCTCTTTCACTGCCTGATAAATGACTTTTCTTTTGGCAAGAGTGCAGCAGATAGCACATATCTAATTAGACGACACAAAGGCACTGCAGTACATGCTCCTCAGAAAAATACCCTCAGAAGATATTTTTGAAAGCTGCTCATCAGCTAACTCTCAGTTTTCTGGGAAAGAAATCATGCATCCTTTGATGAGGAATAACAGCCGTGTCTCCTCAGTGACATTCAAAAAAATGTAGTGCCATGGGATCAGAACAGTCACGTGTTGAGGACAGGACTTGTTTAGTATGCACGGGTATATTCCTGCGATGAAATTGCATTTCACGAATTGCACTGGTACAGCAGCACTCCCCTCAAAACAGATGCTCCCTCTTCCCTCTGAGCAACCACTGACAAAGGGGAGGATAAAATACACTTTTAGACAGTCACAGCTGTCCATTGCTAGGCCTAATCATCAGCAATTGTGTCACAAAGCTCAGCAGCTCTGRGATTATGCATTTGAAATGAGCTTTAAAATGGAGATTGCAGGAGTGTCAGAGCTCACCCAATGCCTCTSGACAGATTTCCAGATTTCCTCTGTGTTCAAGAGATTCAGATAAGGARCCATTTGATATTAGCTTTACCTCTAGTTTCTTGCTTCATGAAGAAAGCTGCAACAATTTGCCATGACTATAAATGTACTTCCCCCCCCCCCCTTACAATCAATGATGTTTTAATTTCTATTTCTGTCCATATAGTATCATACAGGCAGACAAGTTGTTTTTTGGTTTTTTTTTTGGTTTTTTTTGGGTTTTTTTTTGTTTTTTTTAATTTCATTGAGTTCTTTTCTTTGGGTTATAAATATTTAAATATCATTGAATAGTGAGTCAGGAAAGAAATCCCAACTCCATTAAAAGGATATACTGATTTGTATCTTAAGTGATATGAAAAAGTATTAGGGAAAATAGGGTCTATATTCTAATGGTGAGCAAGAAATCTAAGAAAATGCTGATAACAAGCACATCTGAAAATTTAACCACTTCAATAAATCCTACCTTTAGAAAAAGTACAATTGTCACAAAAATACATATGCTTTCATTGCCTCTACATATCTTTACAGTGAAAATATATATAGCATATTTTTCAGTGAAGGTAAATAAAATCACAATGGCACACTAACTGGTATGCCATAGCCACCAAAATGATAACTATGCTCCAGAATTATTCTTGCAAATAGAATCTTCAAGGTCCCATGCTCATGGGGAAAGAAAATGAGTCCACAGTCCATGAATAATTGGTGAGATCACTGCAGTAAATCAGAGCAAGAAATTAAGAAAACTGAAAAATACTACTTGAAAGGAACAGAGATTTTAAGAGAAGCCTCAAAGCCTTTCTACATTGTACAAAATCAAAAGCAGCAGGAAGAAGAAATAGCAGCCAAAACACAGGAAGCACTGAGCAAGATGTTTTGAACTACCACAGCAAAAATGGGTATTGTCTGCTAACACTGTTTACTTACCTATTCACACATTAAATGTTCAATTAAAGTACTAAGATCAAAGCAGGTGGAAAGCAGTTCAGGAAATGACAAATGCTGTTGCATGAATTCTTTGGGATATCTCAGGCCAGTGGCCATCCAGCTTAGCCTGTCTTTAGAAGTGGCCAGCTTATCTGATGCTTCAAGAGAAGGCCAACAAACAAAGCAGCAAAAACAGAAGTGATGCTGTGGGACAAACTTCCACTTCAGTTTTGTCAAGACAGTGAATGAAACTTTGGAACTTGAGGTTTAGTTCTAATATTTGTTTTAACATGAAACCACCAATGTCAGTAGCAGATAGGGTGAACAGATGAACCAAAGGAGTTGGGTGAACAGATGAGCTCAGAAAGCCACATTTCAAAACTCAGTAGACCAGGATTATTGTCTCAGCTCTTGCCTGACAAATAAAGAGGACCCTAAAGATATTTCTAAAAACTGTGCTGTTTCATGCTAAGAATTTTTGGTGATGGCCTATTCTCCACTTTCCATGGTTAAACTGGATCAATATTACAGATGAGTTTCCATAGCTTCTAGTAGCATCAGCTTATCAGACACTTAAAAAGATCTTTCATTTGCTCCYGCACTTAAACACAGTGGTTAAATTTCTTGTGGTCTTGAGCATCTGAATGAACCAAAGTCCTTACATACTTATTAGAGGGTTGTTTTTGAATTCCTGCATCTTTCAGTGCATTTTGAAATTTCTCCAGTTTCCATGATCATCTTGAAACACAGCAAACTGCTGCAAATTATAGAGACAGAATCAAGTACTTACCTTTCGTATGAGAAAGTCTGAGGTCATTACCCAGAACTTCTTGCAATCACTGCTTTTTGTAACCTCATTTCTTATCCCACAAGCATTCAAAGATCCATTTTTAAAAATATCCTACTTAAAGGCTGAAACACAATAAAAAAAATCTTATTTCTAATGGAAGTAGCAGAGTCTACTTTGGAGTTCATACTAAGAAAAACAGATTTTCAGATCTTTTTCCATTCAACAAAAAAATAATGTCATTATAAGAGGCCTCCTATAAATTATTAAGTTAATTTTTTTATTTTATCCTGTCACCATTGTACATTCCCTTTTCTTGAGTCACAGGCTATCCATTAGGGGAATTATATGACTTGAATAGAAATTAATCTCTTTGATTATCTGATCTTATTCTAAAGTTTGTACTATTTTAGACTATTTTCAGAATTRTAAAGAGCTTGGTGAAATGACTGCCCTAATTTCTAAAGCTGTGTAACTAAAACATGAAATTGTTTAAAATGTAATTAGTTTGCTTCTAAATGGTGATTGAGGAAAGTGATCCTGGATTCTGGACTCCTCAGTACAAGAGAGACCTTATCATAAGGTCTGTGATGGAAAATTTCTCATCTTCAGGTTTTCCATATTTGAAAGGTAATATAAAGTATTTCCATTTTATATAGCATCTACACAGTCATTTAATAATCAGCAATGATCATTCTTTGTAAACAGACACCAAATCTAAGGCTGATTTGAGGTAATTTATTCTAACACAATTCTTGGGCTGAAGATAAACAAGAGAAGATATTATGCTAGTTAAATGTTTCTAAGTAGATATGATAGATTTTATTGAAGAGCCTGCAATAAAATCAGATTTGTGACTCGTGTTATTTACACAAGATAAACATTAYGTAGACTGCAAATGTTTGATAATTCTAATTTTATTTAATCTTTTTAGTTTAATAGATTACTTTCTTTTTATCATTCCAGCTAAACTTTGAATGCCAAATAGCCAACCAGATCAGCTGCTGCTACAACCATAAGCTGAGCTGAATTTTGGTTATTCATAATATTATGAAACTATGGATGTCTAGTCTAAGAAGATGGGAACCATMATTTACTGAGAAATATGCTCTAATCATCAGAGTTGATTCACTTGACCATGACTATAACTTGATTAAAGTCAGAGCAAGGTTACAATCTGTTGTTTAGGTCAATCACTTGGGAAAGGGAAAATTGAGTTTTAGTAAKTTCTGAAATTGCTTCTTAATTTATATACTTTAATGTAACATTAGATCATTCCTGCTTCTGGAAATGTGTTCTGTGTTGTTTTTAAAGCCTATTTCATTTTGGTAAATCCTTGAGGATATTTTTTATCCCAAATTTGATGGAATTTTTTCCCCTATCAAAAGAGTTCCTTTTCTCTGATAAATCAGGTTATACTTTGCAATCATCTTTGGTTTYCTGACTATTTGCCATTTTGGACATGGATAAGCAGGATTTCATGCTCATGGCCTCAGTGATTTTCATTAGAAGACAGAACATAAAAAACAACTGGGAAGGGAAAGAGCATACACTGGAAAATAATTTTAAGGATTCTGAAAACTTTAAAAATTTAACCTTGTTGTGACTGGACTGCGTAAGGGGTGACAATGATGTTTAGTGAAAAGGCAAAGGAGGAAGGAAGAACAAAGCCAGGAGAAGTAGTGAGAATTATGAAGGCATGAATCAGTTAATTAACTGAATATCTATTTGAATATTATACTCTTGTAAATATTGCTTTCCCAGGAAAATGCAATTTTGTAAATAACATTAAAAGATTTTCTGTACTTACAGCTTTCTTATTAAATTACTGTGGTCAAAAATGTGTCCARTTACCAAACTACATCTGAATGCTCACCACATGGCACACTAACATCAAGAACAACTGAGGTCAGAAATGCAAGACAATGTAATATATTTGGAAACTCCTAGTGTTACCAATCTTCACATGTATTGCATTGCTTTGTTATTACTATTATTAGGAAATACCATAATAAAATAGATTTATTTAACTCAAACCTTTTGTATAAATTATTAAAACTCTATATTCCATTTGAGTAATATCTATACCAAAAATCTACAGAATTAAGACTATGCTTCATCTTCAACATCTATTTCTGGAGCATAATACCAATARGCATAATAAATAAAGTTTTAATATGCTGAAATAGGGAGTGGATTTTCCAACCAGGAAAGAACTGTTACAGAAAGATACRGTTCACACATTTTTCATTTTAGATGACAACTTCCTCTAGCAGATCTATATGAATTGTATTCTCTTGCTTTAGAGAATTTCTGGTTTTAGATTTAATGAAAAATATCTAAATAGATCTGCACACAGAGWGCACTACATTTAATTAATATCCCTAGCAAAAAAGTTGAATAAAATTTTCTAACAACTTCCAATTYTTTTAGTTTTCATAAAGGTTGGCAGAAAGACTAATTATGAATGAGTTCTGGGCATGTGAGCAAGAAGAAGATGATGAGGAGGAGAATTTGTGGCTCTGCTGAGGGTGAGTGCCAGCTGAGCAGCCTGACTGCTGTTTTTAATACCATGACAGTCTACATGGATGAGGAGTGGGCAGCAGATGTAATTTTCTGTCTCTTTAGCAGAACTTTTGACAATTTCTTCTGCTGTGTTCTTGTGCACAAGTGGAGCTATCACAGTCTGGATGGAGGGACACTAGGCTGGTTGGAACTGGGGCATTTGTCCTGTAGGTTGAGGCACTGGGGCTGGTCAGCCAGGAGATAAGAAGATTTTGGGGGCACCTAGCAGCAGCTSCTGGCATACACAGGGTCACCCAGAAAACAAAAGTAAAATTTGTCAAAGAGGTGCATGGAGGCAAGATGACAGACAACAGGCGTGAATGGGAACTAGAGGGGTTCAGACTGGATTTAAGACAAGTTTTCAGCCTGAGGACACTCACACAGGGACACTGGCTGCCCAGGGAGGCTGTGCAGTTTCTGTCCTTGRAGGTTTTCWTGACCCAACTGGAAAAAGCCCTGGGCAATGTTGGATCTCACAGCTGATCYTGCTTTGAATAGAGGACCTTTCAAAGCCCCTTCTTAGCAGTATTATGGGATTAAGACTGATAATACCTGTCTAAAATAGCCACTATAACTGCATAAATTTCCACCATTTGAGAGATCCTGTTGCATTCCCTCAGGTCTGTGAAGGAAAGATGATCCTTGTAAAGGGTCCTGTTGGTTATTAATTGTTACAATTTCTGCAGCTTGATCTCTGGAGAAGCAACTGTAGACAGCTTTGATATAAACACAGTAATCAGAACTCATTCATCTGACTGTGTAACATGGCATTTCATTTTACAGACCAAAAAATAAAAGAAAGAAAATACTTTCAAAGGAAGCAGAAATCTTTTACTTCTCAAGAAAATGAACACAGTCTGGCACTCACAATCACAGCTCTAAGATTAAATAGAGCAGTTTTCCAGATAAAGGGGTTCTAGTGTCACAGTGAAATTTCTAAAGGTTTTTTTATTTAGAACTCAGGAGAAGAGGAGAATAAACCTGGAGAAAAGCAGACTGATTTTCAAGCACATATTTAAGCATTTGTCTGGCTCTTCCCATGAGCTCTCAGTGAGGTGCMTGACAGGTTCTGTGCGTGCTACGTGTTTCTGCATGTGGGGAGAAGACATGCATTTAGCTCAAGAACTTCCTGGCAGATGTGAAAACATGAGAGAAAATGGGAAAAGTGTATGKGGATGCAGTGTGGGAACTAAATAATTGCCTGTGGAAAAAGCAAGGACCACACAGTTTTCTGCTCTTCTCTTTCTTTTCAAGCTTTTAAGCAGCACTGATTGTTTTTTGGCCAAGAAAGAATCATTAGGAGCTTTTAGCTCCATGAACCCATCTTGGTGGCCAACCGCCTTCTGGAAAAATATTGTCTGCAGTGTTTTTACCAGTCACTGACCTGTTAAGTAGAAAAATGGGCTAACAGGTACCATGGTGTGATAATCACAAGGCTACCAAACCAGTGATGTGGTATTACTGGTACTTTGCTGCCAAAAAGCCCAGTAATCCCAAGTATCCATGTTTTGTGCCAAATGTATTAACAAGCTGTAGTTGTGCTAATTTTGTTTAGATAAAGCTTGTAGGAAATGTGTCATGAAAAACAGCTCAGCCATCTTCCAAGAGTAGTATTAGTACATCAAGATTCTGTTAACATAGACACACTGAATGAAACAGAAAGTTAAATATTTTATAAAAGATGGCTRCTTCACAAAAAGCTGTTCACATTCAAAATCTCCTCTGATGACACAAAACTGAAATGTGAGGGTATATGAAGAACTGTGGCCATTTGGTTCATCAGTGTTCCAGGATTGTAAAAGGGACCTTAGGGTGGGCATGGAGATGGCTGACAAGCTCKACACCAAAGCTAACTTTGATTTGAATGAGGTTCTGAAATACAAATTCATGTAGCTGAGAGCTGTTCTACATGTACTATATTTTGACCAAATTAGCCCTGCTACATAATTTTGGGGATATGGGTCTGTAACTACATATTCTTTTAAAATAAATTAATAGAAGAAATATGGTATTGKGAGCAACTAGGGGATTCTATCCATAGTAAAAGTTAGCCTTTTTAACAACAAAGAAAGCCTATTAGAAGCTTTAACATTTTCTTGTTTTCACATAGTGAATCTCCCCAAGGAAGTTACTTTCTGTTTTTTAAATGGCAGTCACATAAGAAATGAATTTTAAATTAATTTAAGTCTATGATAAAACTTCAAAAGGATCAGCATTTCATCCTTGCTTACATTGTGAGTTTTATGGAGAAGTTTCCAAAAGGCCTAAGGGTTATGAAATGTGACTGTAGACATTCTTCTGCAAAAAATGCTGAAGGAGTTGWTAGCATATTCAGAAGTGTTCTCTGAGAACCTTGATTTTTTTAATGAATCTAAACAGTCAATAAGACAGTATTAATGCAAATAATTGTTWAAAATGCATGTTGTTTTGTACCTASAAGCAAACTCATTTTAATATAYACTTTSAWAGTTAATGGCAGTTTAAGGCATKAATTTGTCAGCAGATTTGCATGTTGAATATTACAGTAGAGCATTTAGTCATTGCCTGGTTTATCAATCATGTCATTCTCTGCAATTAAGGCAAGAACTTCTAACAAAAGACAAAAATTGAATGGCTTCATAGGAGAGCATGCCAAATTATTCAGGGTTTAATATCTTAGCTGTCAGGCTGTAATCTCAGACTCCTGGATCCTTCTGTAGACACGAAACAAATAATTGGCCAGCAAGGAGAGTTGTGAACTTTACCAGTTGGTTCTACCAAATTACTAAATGAACCCTGACTAAATGGCCAGGGAAACTCCATTTGAACATCTGTATTTCAGTGGAKGCTGAGGAGTGATTTTGAACTCGATTAGCTTAAATGAAAAAGGGTTTTAAAAATTGCTGAAAGTCTCCAAGAGCGTGCCTTTGTATCTTCAGACTTTTGCTGGAGAGGATATTAGGCTGTATTATTGAGCTATTAGTGAGCTGCAGGAGGAGAAGCAGAGAAAGCACTAAAGGCAGAGCCATTACAGAAATCATTGGCATATTTTTGAAATGAGTAGGCTATACAAAATTTTGATCACTGCATCAAAAACAAACCCAAAAGAAACAGAAGCAGCCCAGCAGTTCTGACAGAAAAATTACAGCTCTAGAGATCTCCTCTTCACACAAAAAGATGAGATAAATACCAGTGCCATCTCWTATTGAAATAGTGTCCATATGAGTTGATGTGACAGAGACTTAGGAAAATGMACATTAGTCTGGCTGTCATTTAGATGCCCTGGAAATATAGAGCTGCAAAAACCCATGATGAAATAGAAGGGAAGGCAAGGAAGGCAAGCTCTCATTAATGAAATACATAAATACAAGGAAAAAGTGGAGGGAAAGGTTAGGAAAGAGAACAATTCTTAACATTTCTAATAATTTCAAGGATAACCATAGTAAGGACAGTAGGAACTCTTCTCCTGAGTGCTTTTTTGAATGAGATGACCTCTCCCCAAACCCTGGTGTAATGCTTGGGTAGCTSTGGGCAACTCTTTACCCACCCTTGTGGCTCCTGCCCACTTATATGTTCCAAATTCAGCCTCTTGATCTCAGTGGGGTCTTGACAAGGGACACTGTGTCAGCCTACAGCTCCTCTTGAGGCCAGGCTGTGTCACCAGWGGATTCAATGTCAGTCACCACTCTYGGGACCAACAAAGATGAAATCACAGCAGGTGCTTGGAGGGTGAGAAGAGACAATGCAGCTGATCTCTCAGCTTCATAGCTCTCCAGYTCTAAATAATGAGTGAGAATAGTGTCAGAATGCTTTAGCTCACCTCCAGCTGCCTACCACCCACGGGGCAATTTTGGAAGCAGGAAGAGATGGAGCCTAAGGACCTTTGACTCCCCCTGGCCTTGATATCTTAAATGTCACCCACTGGTTCCATTTCCACACAAACACCAAATTCATTTGCCTTTCTGACTGTTTTACTGGRCAAATAGCAGGCTCCAATCCTACACACTGACGCAGATTTTCCCATGTCTGTTTTACTGCCTCCAGGGAAATCTTTTGTTCTGCTTTTCATCTCCCTTTTTGCCAGCATTAGTCAGCATTTCTTGTTGTATCTTGTCTTCAATTTGGTGCACAGCCTGAGTGATAATAAGCATTTGCAGGATACCTGCATCCCACTGACTCCCATTAAAATATAGCATGTTCTATGAATCTCTTGGGATCTGTCCAGTAGACTGTTCCTCTTTCCAACAGCAACATTTGTAATGCATCAGGAGCTTTTATAGAGCTATCAATACAAAATATATAGTGTAAACAACTGTGTGGTACAATCCCAACATCCAAGCTTTAGCCTAGGAGCTACTATGTGCCTAAATCTTGCACACAGGGGATTCTGAGTCTGTGTATTATTTATAACATAAAGCAAATAGGAATGCTTTTTTTTTATTTTTTTTTTTATTTTTTTTTTTTATTTTATTTTAAGTAACAACAACAAAATAAATTATCAGGGCAATTTCATTGAAATAAATTACATTTAAGTCAAATTCTTCTTGTTTCAGGCTGTTAAGTATCTATCATTAAAGAGTCATTTGTCATTACATGACAAATCTTTTGTTCTGTTAGTCAAGGTAAAAATAATTATGTATGTCCAGTGATTCTGAACTTGTTTTTTGGACAGAGTTTAGGATATGCCAAGGATACYACAGATACAAACCATGATTTTTGCTTCCTTCTAAATCAGTTCACACGATTGCTATGAAGAGAGGTTCTGTGTTTCTTGTGTGGAGATTTTTTTCTTTTCTTTACTGTGTTTTTCAAACTCAGATCTTCTTCATTCTGAAAAYACGTGAGTGCTTTTGGAAGTAGCAGAGCCTAAAGCAACCTGTCCTTGACCAATGAGCTTTGACTTGTGGTGTTCAAATTGTAATTTTTTAGGATGCAAATTTGGTTGTTGTTATATAGCTGCAGAAATATCTGTGCAGATTGTTATTCTTAGTTAGAAAGCCTATTTTGAGAAAAAAATGAGGGATGACAGATTTGTATCTCAATTCAAATGCTAGATATAGAAGGGTTTGATTTTTGAAAGACACGAGATAGCAATCTAAAGACATCAAGAACTTGAGGCAAACAAGACAGTATTAAGAGTGAACCCACATGTGTGTGTGTGTGTGTATTTATGAACATAAAATACATATCCATACATACATATACAATATTTTTTTTAAAATCCTTTTGCAGTGGTGTGACAATCATCACTGCTATCTCTTGTAATTGCTTTTATGCAGCAATCGAATACATATCAGTGTGTGTGAGTGTGCACACAGAGGCAGGGGAAGTCAAGATTGCAAGTGTGAGAGCAAGACAGAAGAGCAGAGTGAGATTCTAACACCCTTGTGTGATGTGKGATACATTTCAGCACTGCTATCATATTTCCTTGAAATATTGCTWGCTTCACTACTTGCTGCACTTCAGCATAAACTGGTTTTTGCTGCATTTGTCCAACTTAATAGCTGAAGAAGAGAAGCAATAAAATAAATATTAACCCAAGGGAAGAATATTCTGTGTGCCCCTTAATAGTGTAGCTAACACCTAACAGAGAAATTGAATAAAATAGTAACATTTGCTGTCCTTTTTATCTTAATGAGAAAAGTATCAATTAGACAATTTTCATTAGACAAGTAGAACAATAATTTCTTTATTTTCACATTTAAAGTAGCAAGAAATCTGAACGAGATGCTGAATTAGAAAAATAAATATTACTTTACCTCTGGGTTGACTCACGGATGGTGACAAACGGCCTGAGAGGGTGGCTGCAGAAATGGAAGCAGGATAACGGGCAGTACAACCCATCTGGGCTGCCACATCATGGCAAGATCTTGCTGCCTGGGGTGGAGAAATCTCATTTTGAAGGTGTGTCACATSARATGCTCCTTTACCAAAGAGYTGGGCCAYGGGARCACAGCTCCTGCTGGCACCRSAGCYGCTGGTGCTGGGSTGGATGTTCAAACGGCCTCCTCCACACATCATACACAGAACAAATGGGTTGCACTGATCACACAAGCTTGAATAGGAAATCATAGTCTTCCAGGAATCTTGGAAGTGATATTGCACTGGCCAGAAGGCAAGATTTTGGACTATCATCATCAGAGGAGGACGTGATGTGTGCTGAAGCACCCCCGTGCTGAGTGAAGAAAACCATGGTCATGGTTTAACCCCAGCCAGCWACTGAGCACCATGCAGCCACTCACTCCCACACCTGGTAACCAGGTGGGATGGGGAGGAGAACTGGGAAAAAAAAAATTAAAACTCGAGGATTGAGATATGAACGGTTTAATAACAGAAAAAAAAAGTAAAATATAATACTAACAGTAGTGATTTTAATTATACTAATGAGAATAGTGCTATTTAAAATAATAGTAATAGTAATGAAAAGAGGAGAGAGGGAATGGAATAAAACACCAGAAAAAGAAGTGATATCCAATAAAATTACCAAACACCTGCTGAGTGATGCCCAGTGGCGCTTACTTGAATATGAACTGGGTTTTGCTGCATTTTTCCAACTTATTAACTGGAAAAGGAAAGCAATAAACTAAATTCCAATCCAAGGGAGGACTTTTCTGCATGCGCATTAATGGTGTAGCTAACACCTAATACAGAAACTTAATGAARTAGCAACATTTGCTGTCTTTTCAGTTTAGTTTTAGATAATAAGATCTCTTTCCCAGACAGTTGCATATATTATAACTTCTCTTTCCACAGCCGCAAATTGCTCTTTTCTTAGATGTGGCTATTTCACACCCCAAGTACACAGCCCTGTAACAGRAAGGCTTCTATTCATGGCATTCATATTGCAGAAATAAACTGAAGGTTCTCCTAGATGTTCAGATGTATACAATCCTTTAAGGATCAACCCCCCAGAACTGTGTGTTTGCATTATTCCCAGCACATTTCTGAAGCAAAAAGCGAGAGAAAATTTCAAAAAGGATCACATAGATACATAACCACTAATTGAAATATTTTACTGATGTTTTCCTATCAAGCTRAAAAGTTCAAAGGGAAATAATTGCATATTTCTGTACTGATGAAGAGCATATATCAAATGTCAATGTGGAAATGGTATCTCATGTTTAGCATCAGACTCGAGTGTGATTCTTTTTACAGTGTTGGAATATGCAACACTGCTTTTCTGAMTACTTCAATGGTATTTGAAAATGTCAGATGGATTCTAGTCTTTGAAGTAAAAAGATTCTCATCTACAACACTGTTAGTCAGCAAAGCTCATTGTTAGGCAAAATCATGCAAAACAACACTGAGATTTTTAAAATGGAAACATCAAAGCAAGTAGCTAAAAATCCTATCCCTGAGAGCACACTATTATCTTGTGTTCTTAAAAAAAAATTAAATTTAATTTTCAGCTAATGGACATTTTGCTGCACATTTTCACCCTCTTCTTTGTGAGAGATTTTGACATGAAGAAATGCAAGTGCAAGATGAGCAACAGATTCAAARAAGGTACAAGAATAAGATGCCAAGAAAGAGGTGATGATTTTTTTTTCTTCAGAACAARCACATATGTAAACTCCAGGGCCCACAATGTCACACCTTTTTTTTTATGCTACCAGAAAACAGCTTACTCAAAATATGTACATTTAAATTTATAGGAGATACTTCAAAAATGAGCATAACATTTTTTTCACTGCAAATAAGCAACTTTATATGATAACAGTACAGCATCTATGATGTCCTTTATGGCTCATGTTCTCACTAATTATTTTAAGTATTTCCTCTTTATTCAGGCACTTGGACAATTGTAGGTTCAGAAATTCTGGGTGTAGTTTTTGCACAGGTACTTGTGGTGAGAATGATTTTGGAAACCAGTTTATGAGACTACACGTCTAATTCAGATCTGGATGGGCATTTACACTGCCAATACTTGCCTAAGGACTGGTTCACCTGGCACTGCAAAACACATTCAGTCATTCCATTAAGAGGAAAAGTTTCATAAAACTCCCATTCTGATCTCAACKGAGGGACTGCTGTGGTCAGTCACAAGCAGCCTTGCTTTTTCTAACACAAAATACAAAGTGATAATTTTGAAAACAATTTATTGTGGAAAGAAATACAGAAACAGCAAACAAACACAGCATGTGTCTGTGTATCCGTACACATATAGATATTATGTTTGAAAAAGAGTAATTGTTGTCCCTGAAGTGAAACTTCATCACAGATGATCTGACCCTACATGGTCTCCTCAATTAAGTATGTATCCTGTTGTGGTTAAGTGCCTTCAAATGAAAAAACCACAAATTTTTAACACATGCAGTGCAGAGTCAAGACTTTTCTTCCTGAAAACCAGATTTTCCCTGTAATTATTTTTAAAAGGCAGACACTAGTAATATTTAAATTTCAGGCAGGAATTCTCCACAAGGAACCATTCTCCTCCGAGCTTTAAAATACAAGGTATCTGTTCATTCAGCTTTAGTAAGTTAAAAAAAAATAGTTTCCACAGTTAGGTGGCACTGTTTCCTTTTTCTTATTAAAGCCTCTAAGCCTTTGCAGTCACTGTGCTTCAGTGGCACAGTGCTTTTTGCGATTAAGGCTTCACTCTGAAAAGGAACTGGACAAACATCAGACTGTCTCACGGGTCTGTAATTATTCCYTTCCCTTCTCTTTGAAGCTGACATGTGTTTCCTACAGTCTTTGTCTGTCACCTTTTATAATGTGCCACAGTTGCTCTGGGTATTTTGCAGCTTGGAGAAATGCTTGAGRGTGAAATTTCCATCCTCTGCAGGTGCCCTGCACTTACTGCAATACCCTGCTTTTACTATCCTACAATACGATCAGAGCCTTATATTCAAATCACTTCTATCAGCCAAATTGAGGATCCTCAGTTGTAAAAATCACCATTTCCAAAAGACCTGCCTTCAGGAAAATGATGGTGGTGAAAGGAAAATGAGTCTCCCTTTTAGCCACGGTTTTGATGTGCTCCATCCTTCTACWGCTGTGCCTTGCAGACTGAGCTGTCTTGAAGAGAAAGGAATTTAGCATGATTAAACATGATTTATCATGATTTAACATCACTAGGCTCTCACCTATGCCAAGATGATAAACTGGACTCATTGATTTTGAGAACCTCTGTTGGTATGATAGGTCACAAAGAAGTGAGGATGAAAATGGCAGAACTCATAATACTGAACATAAGCTACAATATCGAAAGCTGCCTCATGTTATTTCACTAATATTACAAAATTCCTATCATATTCCTTAATCTCATTCTTCTTATAATTTAATAATAACTGATTTTAATAACTGACTCTAATAATAACTGACTTTATAAAATGTCTAATCTTTCCAAAATCTGTGTTTTGTTGTTTTTTTTAAACAGAGCCCATCAACTATCAATAAGCCTTTGGCTATGCATAAAATAAAAATTAAAAGGCAGTCCATCTCAATTTCTGTCAAGAAAAAAATTTGGTTGAAACACTTTTTGAAGTGGGCTGAGGTGTTGGAACGTATTGCCTTCACAACAGTTATAACCCAAGTTTAATCGAGTGCTAAAATTTGCACCTCTGGAGCTCTGCCTCATATTTTCTATATCACAGCCTGGTGCAATATTTTATGTCAAGAAAAACACTTAAAGTCAGCAAGATGCTTCTTTTTATTTTCTAGGCAGTCATGACAGTGATGCACTTTATGAGTGGTTCCTGGACTTCTCTAATTAAGCTTGAAATTCATGTGTGGCAAAGAAATCTCAGAAATATGCTGAATTGAGCTTGTGGAACAAAACAGTGCTTTGTAATTTCTGAATTGCTTCTTCATTTCATTACAGGATTCCAGTGCAGTTGCCTGATATAAATMATCTTTCCAAATATTTGCTTAGTCTTAGCAGTGGTGTTTCCCACTTGATACAGTTTTATGATATCTTACTTCAATAAAACTGCACTGTTGAGTCATAGTTTGTGTCTTACTGAAAAGCTGCCTCTTTGGATATAGTTTATTCTGCTATATAATTTAGAGCTATTTTTGAAGTGTGAGCTAAATAAACCATGAAACTTGGCTTCTTTGTGATGTCTGTGTTCTTCTCAGCCTTCTCTAGCCAATCTTTTCCACAAAGMTTTTCTGCTCCTCTTTTAGTTGCCAGTGGTCTATAGTGTTACTAGAGACTTTATGAACTTGAGAATTTATCAGCTATTAATAAACCACAAGCTACTGAACACCCATCAAGAATGTTTTGCTATTCTAATAATCCATCTGTGAAAGAAGACACCAGGGAATGCAAAAAAAACTACTGGCATACACAGCTGTTACTGGTATTTTTTTTTATTTAATGGTTCCCTTGTTCTCCATGGACATTTGTGGTGGGTTGACCCTGGCTCAGTGCCAGGTTCTCACCAAGCTGCTCTATCACTGCCCTTCCCAGTGGGACAGGGGAGAGAAAAGGAGATGGAAAACAACTTGTAGGWTGAGATAASRCAGTTTACAGAAGTAAAAAAGTGAAAGTTTGTGTGCACATAAGCAAAAAGAAATTTATCTTTTACTTCCCATCAAAAAGTGATGTTCAGCAACTTCCTGGGAAGCAGGGCTTCAGTGCCAGTGGTGGTTGCTCCAGAAATAAAATGTTGTAAATTATGAATTTCGTCCTTCTTYGTCCTTTCCTTAGCTTTTGTATTTGAGTGATGTCATATGGTATGGAATATCCCTTTGGTTAATTTGGATCAGCTGGCCCAGCTGTGTCCTCTCTCAGGATCTTGGCCACTCCAGAGCCTTAAAAGAGGGGGAATGTTGAGAGACTGCCCTGCTGCCAGAGCTGCTCAGCAGTAGCCAAAGCTCTGGTGCCTTATCAACCCTTTCCTAGCTACCAATGCAAAGCACAGCACTGCGAAGATGAGCTCCATCTAAACCACATCCAATACAATGTTTAAATTAAAGAGAGAACTTTTCACAGAATTTGACCAAATCTTTGTGAGTGTTGAAGTTGCTGGCTAAATTTTCAGTGAAWAGAGATTTACTGTGTTTAAAAAAAAAACAACAAAAAAAACAAAAAACCCCCAAAAAAACAAGGGTTAAAAAGCAAAATTAAAAAAAAAAAAATCCCAGGCTGCTCAGAGTTCTGTAAGACATCCTTTGATGACATCCTGAGGATGTCGTGGACATTTCTGGTAGGAAACCCAGAAGAATGCAGAGATTTACARTGGAAGTTGGCTATTTCTTGTGCCTTACAGGCAGCACCAGTTCAGGGTCAACAGACAGTGGTCCCAAAATCTATTTTCAAGTAATCTTTTGAACTCTGAGGGGGTAACAGCATCACTGGGGAAGGGATATGTTGGATCCCCAGTTTTTCTGGTAAGATCCACTGATGAAATTTACTCCTCAATGCTACCAACTCACTTAGCATTAAAAAACAAACAAACAAAAAAAACAAACAAACAAAAAAAAACAAAGAAAGGAAAGGAAGACTTCCTCTGTAAGTGAAATCTGGTGGATTTTCTGTCCTGTCTGCAGGAAAATGTGGGGAATTTATCTGTCTTGGGAAGGTCAAAAAGAAAATTCTCAGCTACAATAATATTATTTTTAGCAATCCCTCAGTAATAACTGAAACAATGGATCACTTTTCTCCAGAAAGGACTTAAACTTTTATTTATGATTAAATGAATATAATGAAATCAAATCCTTCTCCTGAAATGCTCAGATAAACACTCAGCTGCAAAATGTCAGGTACATAATGCTACAGCATCTGACATGGGGTTCCAGTCTCTTAACATCCAAAACTGGCATGTGCATTGGATGTATGATTTATTAGTCAATCATTCAAGGCAGATAACCTTCACAACTGCTGAATAGCAAAGCAAAAAGAAATTATAATGCATTTTACAGCACATGTACTATAATATCACAGTTGCATGTTTATMTGTGCATGAATATTACATCTGCAATACAGCTGAGTTCTGTACAATGTGTATAGCAGGTGGACAGATCTCTCCCTTTCTTTTATCCACAGAGTTTCACTGTACCTTAAGAAACTGTTCCYGTGTGAAGCATCTGACACAGAGGASTTGAAATATTAGGAAAAATGCAACAATTGCTTGAATAAATAAACCCAATGTCTATGGTGGGTAGTTCTCAGCATACTCTGAGGCTCWATATAATCACTGTTCTGTTTTGTTCTTGTCTGATTTTGCTGTTGTTTCTTGAGATCTGTATGCACATAAATTAATGTAATTCATCAATATGACAGCTGAATTTTAAAGTTAGGTTTGTTATTTTTCCAACAGTTCAGTTGCTCATTTTAATGTCAACACTGATGCAGGCTTTACATTATGCACTTTTCATCATCTTTAATTCCAGATTTYTGTGGCACCGATGAAGAGGAATGCACATATTCCTCGGTGGAGCAGACATTTTTCTTTTCTACAGATCCCTCTCAACCAGCACTGTAAGCTCTTCTGGAGTCATGAGACCATCTGTGTTTAACTTAATCTTCTRGTAGGTCATCAGTGTGACACAGGAGTTGCTCAAAGAGATGGAAAGGCATGTTTCTGCTTCTGGTCCCTGCCAGCAGCTCTTCCTTAAGGCAGAAGTTCAAAACTGTTTTTATGACCTGAATCTCTCTGCTTC
>NW_026623276.1:29874-44026 GCF_030028575.1 Malurus melanocephalus
TTTTTTTTTTTTTTTCCCTGCTGTTGTATTTACCTGTTGTTTTTATGAGCTATTGGACCTCTGTTATTCTGCTTCCTTCCTCCATCCCCGCCCCTCCCAAAACAAAAACCTCCAAACCACCACAAAACACGGGCAGGGGAAAACATAAGAAGCTTATGAAAAAGAGTGAGGAGAAAAGTGTTATCTAAACCTTGTTTTTTAGCATTCATGAGTGYGACAGAATTAACTGTAACCTTTTGCAACAGGTGATTTTCTTTTTTAACATGTTAACCCCTTAGGAGAAAAAGAGCTGCCAATCCCAAACCTCTGGCTGAACCAAAGGGAAGCCCAGCTCTTCACCTCTCTGAGAGCAAGAGCTGGTCACATGTCTTGAAGCTCTAAATTTGCTGCAGGACACAGACTGCAATGACACTGCTGGGTTGCAAACACCTTTTTCATTTTCCAGTGGAAGCTGCTGTGCAAGCAATGATATCAGCTTTCTGTTTGTTTGGAGAAGCACTTTTCCTTCGTTTCCATTCCACTGAGTCTGCAGCAGAGCCATAGCACAGTACTGGTGGTAATTTTAAATGGGTAAACTTTCCACAAAACAGCAGCTGTCAGGCTTGCCATATGGGAAAAAACCCCACCCACAACAGAGTGTGTATCCAAACTTGGGAAAAACAACCTGATAGCAGCTTGGCAGCAATAAGAAAGCAGTTTGATTGCAGGTTAGAAAAATAACTACAACATTAATTATCCATGTAAAGAAAATTTTTATTTGAAAGTCCTGGACACTTTTGCTCTTTTTTTTTTTTTTTGAAAGGAACCTATAGTTCAGCTAGCAAACCCATTCCTGATTTTAGAGTCCTGTACAAAAAAAGGACCTACAATGTTCAGACAAAAGTTCCTCAATTAGAGACAACGGCCATGCTCTGCCAACACTTGCAAACTTCCCCATGAAATGTGCAGTAGAACCAGCTATAATTAAATATATGCAGATATCACAATAATAAGAGCTTGATTAACTCAATTCTATAGGAAGCTGCATATTAATTTCCATAATGTTAAAATTAGATGAGCTCCATCTGAATTTTAGCATTTTCCCTTGCCAAATGAAGATGCTAATCGCACTATTCAAATGTTTGAAGAGAGGATTGAGAAGCTTAGTGCAGACAAAAAAAAATGTAGAGTGTTACCATTTTAGCAATACTCATGTGCCCCACGTAACCAGTCATRAATGAAGCCCTTTTACTTAAATATTTGGGAAATGTCTAGCACATCTCAACAAACCAGGATATTTTATATTCATCTGCAGAGAATTAAAAAGGAATGGATGCTTTCTAAATAGATTACCATTTTATTTATTCTCCTTGAGGGAAAAAGTCAGGATAATTTTTAAATATAATATTAGCTGAATTTTAGAAGATGTTTATCTAAAACCTTTAGAGAAACCATAGATGTTTTGATGTCATTATTGAACTGCTTATTTTTTGGCACCAAATATTTGTTCCACATCTGGATGTTGAATCATCTACATACCAATAACTATTTGATCAAGCTAACATGACACATGATTACAWTAATCAAAGCAACACTAGAAGCAAGATCCCCTTTCTAACAAAAATATGCTACTTTCCCATGCAGTTTCTTTGGGTTTGCTCAGTTCCTGTAGCTAAAATGTAAATTTTATTTTCCATACAGTTTTTTTCTAATCCAGCTTTTGGGGATGTGTTGAGTTTAGGGATTTGTCCTGCTTAAAATTGAGTCTGCTMGCTGTAAATAGCTACTGCTTCTTTCAAGATCTTTTAAGTTCTGGTGCTGAGGGAAATATCCCAGCCAATTTAATTCCCAGCATGTGTCAGGGGGGCAAGCACTTCAGGACAGAAAAGTGTTGTTTTATTTCTTCTGGAGTTACTAGTTCCATGTATCACATTTTAAGTCCAATGAGATGTCTGTGATGACTCCTTACTGTAACAATAAATAAATCAACAAATATTGGAAGAAAGATACTGTGAGAGCAGTAGAGAATCGATGGTTTTCTCTTAGTCAGGCYTCTCCCACAACCAATACAGCGGGTTTTAATCCTGCTATTTTAGACTTCAAAGCCTTTTAGGGTGCCAGTTTTCATTTGCACCTTATTCTCCTGCTCAGATAGATGGCATGATGCTTAAAGTGTTATTTGAGAGGATGTAGCAATGATTGMAACCCACTACAGAACAAACCTATTCTTTTCAACTCCTCCGTTTYTCCTGAAGTATGTCTCAGCTTATTGATTTCAGGATTTCATCAAGTGTCAGACATTTATTTTAAAATCATCATGTCAGAACAAGAGCATTGCCACGTAAGTGCTATAAAAATTACACAGTCTTTGGCTAAATCTTAATCACCAAATTTCTGAACAGACTGATGATGACAGCTATCATGGTGAAAAATGTCATAATTTCTGACACACGGTATGTGTTCAGAGAAAGACTGTAAACTRCTAGTTCTGCTGTTATTGGATATTTAGGATGCAGATTGCTATTTTACATAATTATGGCTGCCACAAAAGATTAAACTCATACTAAAAATATATATCACTATCAAAACATAAAATATGGGCTTTTTTTCATTACTCTTACTTCCTCCTATCTCTAACCAATCCATATCTCATTCTCTTTATATTGTGCTGCCTCCATTCTTCTTCCCAGTTATTCTTTTTTTTTTTGTTCCGTTTTCCTTTATGTCTTTATTATTTYTCTGTGCCCCTGTATTACTAAATCATTGTTTATTTGGGAGAAGAAAAGTTCTTATCAGACTTTTTTTCTGGTTTTGCATTATTCTCAATTCCCTTTGCTTTTCTCATTTTTTTACGTCTTGTATTATTTGATTCTCCCCATTTCACGTATCTGCAGCTTGAAGTTCTTCCCTTTTCCAGAATTCCTGGTTTTCTGTCCTTCCTCCAGCAACTTGTTTTGCTGCTTCTTCTAATAACTGATTGAATGTTCTGCTTCCTTCAAGTGAAATGGATGTGGTTTTTTTTTTTTCAAAAATTGTAAGTCATCCTTCATTTTAAACAAGGCTCAAATAACTAGAAAACTTACACAGAAGTGGGCAAAAGTCCTTAAGCCATCAGCAGGTGTGTATCCAGTACACTACTGGTCTGGTCAGTGAAAAACAAGAGTGGGCCAGAGACTTGGATGAATAAAAGCTAAAGAAAAGACCATTGAGAGTGTTCAAGTTAAATGATGCTTCAGCAGAAGTGGAAAAGCAAAACTGTATGGCAAAAATTACTGTTCTTACCGGAGCAGGTGGATTTTGGATCCAGTCTTCACATAAACTTCCTTAAATTTCAAGTATTTAATAGGTTTCCTTCCACTTCCTATCTGATCATTCCTTCTACTGTTTCAACTTTCGCCCTTAAGCATAAACAGGAAATTAAGCTAACCTTCCTTGGCCTTTAATTTGGATATTGTTTAAATGGATCTAATTATCATTTAACTGTCTTGATAAGGTATTTACAGTTTGCTTACTAATTGTAAAGAACAYCAAGATTATCTGGTTCAAGATAATTTAAATGCAAACTATTGTAATTTCCAAAAGAACCTGTGCCCTCAGAATTAAGTAGTTCATCACTTACTTAACCATGGAGCCTTCAAAGTTACTTGGTTTAGAAAAATCTATTTTTTGCTTTAGGGACTGTATTTACATGGCAGAAAATTACTCTTTTACTTGTCAGTTTGTTAGTAGTATGCCATATACTGTCTCTAAAATATGAGCTTCTTGTTGTGCAATTTTTAAACAGAGAAAGATTGCAAAAATTATACAAATTTCAAGGCTTGACTTGTGATTCTCTTACTTTCTGCTCTAAGTGCTTGCTGAATCACAGAAAGCACACTGGCTTTTTTTACTACCTAGAAGAAATCTATAAATCAAATGAAACTTTCAATATCTGTTTGGCACTGGCAATCTGCTCTGACAGACTGCAGCATGAACAATCTGGCAGCTGAGTGAGAGAGTCACTATCAAGGTCTTGCATCCTGCACTGACTTCTTCTTAGCAGTTTTAAAAAAAAATCTGTTAGTACAATCCCCGTTTTAAGACTACAGTATTAAAAAACTTGGCTATGAATGTTTAATGACGCTTAATTAATTTAAATTGTACCAACCATTATCTTGCTAAGGCGACTGAGATACCCAGGGCCTCATAATCAGCAATTAAGGCCATGAAACAGGAGTGATGATCATGAAAATGGAGCACTGGTGCCTCCAACTCTGTGTTCATTGTCACACTGCAACATTATTTGGAAAAGAATTTGAAGCAACAAATGCCAGTAGAGCTGCATCAGAGGAGATTGATCCTTTGTTTGATTTAAAGACCTTTTGACCTGCCTCGTGTGCCTGACCAGGCTCCAGCTGGCCATTGTACATCCAGACAGTGTGGGTAGTGTGCTCAGCAGGATATTTAGGCACTGGCATTTTTTTACCACAGGGCAGGTGAATTGCCACCTGCAAATGCTTCCCACATAAGGATTGTTGCCTTCCAAAAAAAAAAAAATATGCGTAAATACAGATGAGCAGYCAGTTTCTACTCACAAGGTTTCACCTATTGAAGCAGCTGAAGGAGGCAAAGGTGAGAACACAGGAAATATTAGTACTCTGCTAATGCAGCACTGAGGTCTGTATAAAGCTCTAAATTGCAGATCCTCCAAGGATTTCTTTGCACATCTCATTCAGCCTCACTCACAGGTCTCTGGTGTATCAGTGTGTCCAGGGCTGCACGTCTGCCTGGTGCCATGTGGCCATTGAAAAACAAAGAATATGGCAAGGTTCAAACTCACTAGTCATTCACCACTTTCATCTCCCAGATGGTTTGTATGCAGTGAAAAGTAGAAGGATCTGTCTCTGCWGTCTKTTATACCATCCTTTACAAGCCTGARATACCAAACAGTGATATTAGTRTGTATGTARTATTGATTTTGTGAAGGACAATAAACATTTTAAGTTTCTTATAGGGAACTGAGTAAGAAGAATACAGTATTTGATTTGAAATCTTTCTAAATGAGAGTTTTGTGAGTTTCTCTGAGTTTGATTCAAAACTCAACAAGGAGTTAACTCATAGCTACAGTCCATGTTATCTAGCAGGAATTTAGGTGGAGGTAAATCCCATTTAGTGAACTTTGTCCAGACRGTCATAAATCTGCAAATATATTGAAATTAGATTTTCTCTGTTAGACTAGGATCATCACTACATTCTTCCTTCCAAAATGTTTTTATGACTAATAAACTCTTTCTGGGTTAACTGTAGTATTGTTTTCAAATTAAAAAAAAAAAAGTCTTGCTTAAATTATTTTTTCAATGCACAAATTGATATATAAATTCAAACTATTGTTTTTTTAAAGAGCAAACCATTCATACTAGAACTGTCTAAGGGGGTATAAAATCATATCCTAAGAAGGTCACTGTTATGTTTTTAACCTTAGTTGCATCAGTATGGCATTTGCCTTACTGTCATCTTTTAGTACTCCCTTCAGCCTCTTGTCGAAAGACAATTTTTAGATGATTTAGCTGTCAAATAATTTTCCTGAAAGAAAAGCAAGATAGCCAGAGAAAGCATGGCACATGGGTCTGGAAAGTCCCCCAGGATGTTGCTCAGTCTCTGTAAATTGGTCTAGGGCAGGGTCAGCTGCTCCCAAATCACATCTTGCAGGTGTTTGTCCATTATCTTTTTCTGAAAGCCTAAAATGATGGCTCAGTATCAAGTTAGATCTCAGGAATTTTTTTCCAACTGTAAGGGCAGGACAGCAAGGACACAGCTGCCTGGAGAAGCTGCCAGATGGGAGGTTGTTGACTGTGGTTGAGACAAACMTTAGCCAAGTGTGATGGAGTCAGCAGCGGCCGAGCCAGCCTTGCTTGGGGCAAGGAGGTGGATTGGATGAGCTTGTCAAAACAGGAAACAGGAACTGTCTGACCTTGTCCAGTGTCCCTCAGCAGCAGCCCTCAGCACTCTCAAGGTCGTGTAGCACACAGAGTGGCTTTCTCCCTAGAGGCTGTCCATCATCCACCTCACTCTCACTGACTTTCTCCACACATTTTTACCACAGAAATGATGTTGTCTTCAAGCCACTGCTGCCTCCTGCTGTGATAACTGAAACTTGGGCTAAATGTCTGCTCTGTGACTTCTACTTTTGAAAACACTCTAAACTAGYTCTAAATCAGGTGATTTTGGCCTTGTTAGCAGGTCCCAAATATTATTATGGCCGCAGCTATACTATTCAAGCCAGCAAGGCTGRACCTGTTTGTGGTACTGAACAGATGCCAGCAGTGTCCTCCTGATAAAAGCTAAAAGCACATTGGGCTGCCCTGGCTGGAGCATGAGCAGCAGTTTGAGATAAGAGAWTAGCCTGGCACTGTGGTGAGGCTTTACATACATCCTGTATTGATCCCTCCTCCTCAGTGCATGGAGGATGTCCACAAACAAGAGAGAGTGCAGAGCACATCCACCAGAATATTTAGGGGCACTGAGTACACATCTATTAACAGGAGCTGGGTTTGTTCATCCTGAAGAAAATAATGTCAGGGAATATTATTTACTGCCTTTTTGCACCCAGAAGGGAGCTGTTGAAAAGATGAAGCCGGTCGGTGTCTTCTCAGACACACACASTGGAAGAATTGCAGGCAATTCTTTTGCCTGCACTGCTTCATACTGSAAGAATGAGGCAATGGTCACAAGCTGCAGAAAATAAATCCCTACTAGGCATAAGGGGAAAAACAGTGGAGTGCTCTAGCTCAACACGGCGAGGCAGTAGAACTTGCTTGTTTTGAGATTTTCAAACCTGAGCTGTAAAAAGTCCTGAGAAACCTGGTRTTAGCCCTGCCTTCAATGCAAATTAGTCACTAACTTCAGATAACCTCCAGAGGTGCCTTCCAACTCCAATCCTTCTGTGATTCTGATTCAAACCCTTAGTGTGTGCTGTAGTTAGTCCTAGACCTTCAGGGAAGAAATGTCTTATGGAATCATAAAACAGCCCAGGCTGGAAGCGACCTCAGAAGATCATTTGGTCTAGGCTTTTATGGGAAAGACAACCTGGATGAGATTGTCTATCAGCAAGTGCCACTGCACCTTGAAACCTCCAATGATGGGGGCTCTAGTGCATCCCTGGGGAGGCTGTTCCAGAGACTGATTTTGTCACTGCAGAGACTGATTGTGCACTGCTTCACTTACATCAAGATGAAACCTCTCTCAGTGTGCCTTGTGCCTCTTGCCCCTTGTCTTCTCCTTAGGGCTCCATGTGGAGGGAAAACCTCTGTCATCTTTGTAGGCATATTTTAACTGCTGGAATAATTTAAGTGCTATGAGGAAATAGTACTTCAGGGATGAAAAACATCACTCTTTCAAGTCTTTCCTCACAGGGCAGGTACTCCAGCCATTTGATCAGCTTCACAGCCTTCTCTGGACTGTCCCCAGTTCGTCTGTGTCTTTCTTGAAATGCAGGGGGCCAGAATGGAACTCCAGGTGTAGCCTGACCACTGAGTAGGGAATCTCTGCCAGTAACACCCCTGTGGATGCAGCCCAGGATCCAGTTTGCCTCTGTTGTGCTGCTGCTGCCTCATGCTCAGYTCRTTGTCCAGCAGGACCCCCAGGTCAGCMAGGCTGCTCCCAACCTGACAGATCCCAGCCTGTCCTGGGCTCTTTGGATGCATCCATCCCAGCTGCTGGGCTTTGTGCTTGRTAAATTACCTAAGTAAAATAAAAAACCTTTGTATCTTTTGTATATGAGAGCTGCTGTAATTGAAAATGTGTGGGAGGAGAAAACATGAGATGAGTATGACTCCATATTAGAGCATAAAATAGGATTCAGTAATTCCTACGTCTCCTGGAGTGTATTGCAGGATATGATTTTTAATAACAATAATAACAACTCCTGTAACTTTCTGTTAGAATCACATTTATCCTCCACTGAATAATAATAATAGCATTGTTTGGTAATTTTGAAAGGATTTAATGTAATCTGAGTATGAGCTAAGAAACCATGGTTGTGCCAGTGAAAATGAGAAATCACAGTGTCTTAAAAAAAACTACACTAAGAAAATGATCCAGTGTTCAAAATACTCTTTGCCATATTTTCTGGAATTCATAGTCTTTTTCCTGTGCCATGTTTTATCATGAAAAGACAAATGACATGTTTTTTACTGAACAGCTTAGTGAATGAGTGTGGTATATATAATGCTTAAAAGGAAATTTTACAATGTGTGTTTATCATCAATCAGAAGCATTCTTCTCTCTTGTAATCATTATCCTTTGAAGTCTGAGGATCTGTAATTGCAATAGAAAAAAAATCAGTTAAGATCTACCTTTACTTTCATGTGGAATGTTATGTGTTATGCCAATGCCACTACTTTTAATARTTATGYTTCTCCTGATCCAGAATAGATATCTAACTCTCAAAGATGATTTAAGCTTTTGTGCTGGAGAGATTTCTCTGCTTCTGAGAATGCAAAATTACTTTTATTTTTGGAGGTCAATCTGTACTACCATAGTGCCAGTGAAATTAGTACTGCAGCTAATATAACAAAATTAAATGCATAAATCAGTTTTTTGTATAGGTACAAACACTAATAATGTGTATTACATTTAAAGTAGTTAGTTAACTGGTGTTTTTACTGGAATCAGAATTTTAACTAAAAATAATAAAACAACATCAAGGTTGAATTTATGGTTTTAAAATTTAAAAAAAAAAAAACAACAAAAAAAAAAACCCAGTATATAGTCTTGCCGTTTTCAAATGGAATGGGGGACTTGTGTCCTTCCTCCTTACTAATTCTGGGGCACCATAATGTACAAACTGCATTTCCTTTTGGTTGTGATGTGCTGGATGCACTGTGCACCCATCTCCCTGTCTGTGAGTCATCTGTCCTCGTTTGCTGAAAACCTTCAKGTAAAGAGCTCATTTGGGGCATTGACACGTCCTGCAGTCTTCCTTCCCTCTGCTGGTGGTGTGTGAGTGAAGGGACAGCTTTGCCATGACACTGCTTCATCTTTTATACATCTGACACTCAGCAAATGTCTAGAAACCCATATTATTTTATCAGCACAGCAACAAACAGTTCTCTCACAACCTTTTCTCATAAACGTACGCAGTATTCTCCATTTTAATCAGAGAAAAGGTGTTTAAATTTATATATTTTTTGGTAGAATAAACAGCATTTTTTTAATATCCTTGTCTCCAGCAAAAGTTGACCGTTTTATCTGAAAAGCTTTGGCATTCCTGCAGTGAAAATAATTTATCTCCCCTGAAAATTGCTTTTGGTTTGTAGAAGAAGTTAAATGAAGCTGAAAAGGTTCAGTTGCACTGAAAATTGGCAGAAATATTTTTCATTTGCTTAGATTAGTTTGAATTTTCTGCACATTTCTGACAGCACTGTAAAAAGACAGCACATAAGTAGGCATATATGCTATATTTGTAACGTTAGCTTAACATCTGAGACAGTAAACACCATATCTAATATATTTATCATTTTGTACCCTTTCAATTTTGTACAAATGTCTTGTATGACATTATTTAATGTTGAAGCCTACAGGGAGAGCTGAARACTGAACGCCCAAGAGGCTAAACCAATATGATCCAGATAAGCCAATATGGCTCCAGATCTGAGCTGACTTTTGGATTCTGCTGATGTTGCACWACCAGGAAAATTAATAATGTTACACTGCAGGAAATTATGTCCAATATTTCCAAAGGCCAAGTACCTGAGCAGGTACTTGGGTTATTCAGTCATTTGAGGTTCATGTGTGCTTCAGTGAAAGGGTGAAGCRCAAATACTCACACTTGGCCTGCATAGAGAACAGAAGAATTTTTGCCTGTTTCTCTCAAAAAAGTTGGCAACTCTGATCTGGGTTTCAGTAATGGAATGGTTCATTTCCAYGCTCTGTAAAATAATAAATACTGTCATTTGTGACTGTTTGGCCTGGGGTGGGAGAAAAAAATGCATTTGCAAGAGGTAAATAATATTTTTCCCATTCTGCAGATGCTGTAGTTTATCAATTCAGATATATTACACAGATAYGTATGGATATGGAAGCCCATATGGAAAATTGCTTTTTAATGAGTATACATGTGTGCACTTCCACACATTTTGTTGTGATGATTTCCAGCAARTTATCTAAGAAACATGCATCTCTAAGCCGGTGCATAGTCCATCTTATTTCAGCAGCACTGTTTAAAGAAGGCAATCGGGTTGTGGCCATATCCCAGTGCTGGACTTTTAGGGAGCAACCCAGTACTGGTGGAACAAATTGAAAAAATGTGCCAGAAGTTTTAACTTAGACCTGGTCGCTGTGTCTTGTGATTTTGTCCAGTCTGCCTCATGGAAGGCTGAACAATCAGTGAAAAATCAGAGGCACAGCAAAAACCTATGGTAACCTGCATCCTGATGAGCTGCTTGCAGGCTGCAGAAACATTTCACCTGCACACCCTCAAAGACAGATTAATTTTGTCTCAGTGGGGTCGGCAGCAGCACAGCCATAGAAACAGAGTAGTCTCATGGGGGAGATGGAAGCCTGYGAGCCAACCTTACCCATTATGCAGAGATGACTCCTGAGAGCACATCCAGACTCAGATTAAATTGGAGATGAGAAAGTGTGGGAGTGCAGAGCAAGACCCAAACTGGTTAAATGCATACCCACCTCAGCRGTCCTCCCACTGACCATTCTGAAAGATGCCAACGTAATGAGSCAGTCTATGAAGCAGTGCCAGCTTCCTCTGTCCAGATGAAAATATTCTCTRAAGATTATTTGAAGGAAATTGAAAGGAGCACTTTCAGGGAGTCCTGAGCCTCACTGAATTGGGATAGAATGGTGATAATGAATAGTTCATGGAAAAGACTAAAAAGTTGCTCAGATCTGGTATAAACTGGAAATAGATTTCTCCTGYGCAAAATTGGTGCAGTCACAGAAAATATTGATATCTCACATAACAGTAAGATCTAAGAAGTTTCTTAATGWAATCTGGCAATATTTTTGATTGAATACTTCATTCTGATACATCTGGCCTTGTGTTTAATGAATAAAAAACTTTTTCCATGCATTAATGGAGAATGTGAACTATGTTCCTCTTTTGGTTTAGAAGAATATTAGGAATTTTAGGAGAAATCTGATTTCAAYCACATTTTCAACTCTTATTATGACAAGAAAAGTTAAAATTTTCGTAATTGAACTGTCTCCATTTTCTTCCAGTTTAGTACCAAGCAGTCCAGATGACTTAATTCAAAAGGATGCATCACAGATAATGATAACTCTCTAAACCTCCTGACTATCACACRAAAGACTGTACATAGATCTTCCACATCACAGAAATTAGTCTTTAATCATGCTGCTGAAGAGATTTAGCTAAGCTTCTTAAAAAACAATTGTGGATATCAGCTTCTGGTGGTGCCTTAAGGATCCTAGAAATGGAACAACACACTTYTRAGATAATTTCAGTATRGTAGRTAATATAAAAGCTGATCTTTATTGAAGGCTTCTAGGAGCAGATATGGRAAAATATCCATAAACCACCACCCCTGGCCCAGGGAATGTGTTTGGTCTTTCATTGGGGAAGGGGAATAGAAAGCTACTGGAAAAACGCCCGAGACTAACTACTAATACAATAATAGRCTACAAATGTATGTGTAAAGAAYACAGAGAATAGATAAAAGAAAAAGGCAAAAATCAGTCTGGCATCACTGGAATGCCCCATCCCTAYGCATACAAAGTAAGACTAAAATTCTCATGAATCTTCTGAGTTRTTGGTGATTGAATTGTCCAGAGATGCTATCGGAAGCTGCTTGTTTGCCAAATCTGTTGAAGGGTTTTTCCTGATAAAAAATACAGCARTGACACTTATGTTGTTGAAATAGGCAAAAGACATAGTGAAATTGATCACAGTATAGGAAATACACAATTTTCTCCCTGGAGCCCACCACTTTTTTTTTTTGCCAGATCTATATGCATGTTTCATTACATTGAGATTCAGATTTTATAGGGAATTCTGATACAAACAGAAACAGTGCCAAATCCACTACTCACTACACAGACTTTTTCTGAAGTAATTTCTTTTGTTATAAAAGGCAAAATCACTGTTYAGTAGTTATATGTGGAAGTTATAGCCAAGTTACAAGGATTCCTCAAATTTCATGTTGCATACAGCAATATTGGATGCAAYCAGGAAGAAAATGAACCCTATACAAACTATTATATTCCCTGGAWAACTTAAATAAATGTGCCCTAAAAGCTGCAAAAAAACCCCAAGGTAACAATAATCTGTTTATTTATCTAAATATGTCAGTATTAGTGACTGAATGAAAGAATGAAAAAGGTACATTTTCTTTGCAAGCAAGAAGACAGTCATAGCTAATGTATTTCTTAATTTTTATCCTAAGAGGTAATACATAACATCTTCATGGATATTCAGAAATCAAGTWGGTTTTGAAATTTTCACTCTCTACCATAAATTAAAGTAGTTTTCTCAAAAAAATCTGTCACTCTACCCATCATCAACTACAGTTCCTTACAGTAGCATGTAACTGAATTAATTTTTATCATCATTTCATCACATCGTGTTTACTCAAAAAAATACTAAGGCCTCTCTATTTTCCCTTATTTTACCTAAAGCATTTTGAACTGTTCCTTTGCTCTGTTCACATATGACTGTTTGCAAAGCACTCCCAAAGTCAACAGGCTACAGGTTTTTTAATAGAAATGGAAAGGGATGGGCAGGTTTCAGACAGGCTTTCCTGGCCTGGATGCTCTCCTCTGCTCTAGGACAGCCTTCAATGGGAATGATGTTAAAAAYAGAATTCCTGTGACAGTCATGAACAATCTCAGACATTTCTTGCCACTATATTAAAGAAACACATTTCCCTGTTGGGTGTCTTCTGCTGTCAGTTTAGCCTGGCTGCCTTCTCTAACTGTATTTGCCTATTAAATAGGACTTGGCATAGGCACCAATCTTTGCTTTCAAACTTCTGTTCCGTGGTCATCTACAAATAACAGACTGAAACATTTGGTTTCAGTCCTTGTAAAGGGTAACTCAGTGAGTGTGTAAAAGCCCTCATAACTTGTTAGCATCAAGCTTTAAAGCTCAGGGGTTTTACTYAGGAAATTGCATCTCCTCAAAGCAGTCTGTGTGCCATCTTCAAAACCAATTTCTTCTCCTYAAAGATAAAGTCTAAACTTTCTATCCATTTCCCATATTTATTTTCTGTTATGATGAACTGAGTACAAAAGTTCAGATTCTCTTTCACAGTACTCCATTCCATTTTCCTTGTTTGAAACTCAGGCTTTCTTGGGTGACTATTTTGGACAGACTGCTCTTATATTTTTATCTTCATAGGATTTTGAATTTAATGATCATAATGTTACAGTCACACACTCTATAGGGATTTTCCTTCAAATGCCAAACCAAAAAGAGCTATGCTTAGAAGTAGGTCAGGCATTCCTTTCTGCACCTGCATTGAAGTCTGCATTGAAAGGAAAAACTTGGTTTAAAGTATAGAACTACTCTACTCAATCAAATAAGCATTGTCCTTGTTTTCAGTGTTCAGTACTCATTATTTTTTCTTCTTTCTGTTTGGCTGAAAGGGTTTCCTAGCACCTTTGGGAAAAGAAAAAAAAAAAAAAAAGATAGCAATCATTGTGCAGCTACAATAAAAGATTTCCTTACACACTAACACAGCTGAGGTATTTCCATTTCAATCACAGAATACAGAGAAAAAGTGAACCTGGAACTGAAAACCTATTTCTCTGCAACAATCACTAAGACTGGTAATCCCTCTTGCTTCTTGTTTCCTTACTTGTTCCTCCTGGGGCAYACAACACCAAGGAGCAGGAGGTTATCAGATATTTCTACATCTCTTGGCTATGAGCYGGAAAAACTGAGTTTCCTGATGGTGATTATTAATGTGAGGATGCTGAGGGTTCAGAGAAACAGGTCCTGTATTGTGAGAAGGACAGCGCTGCTGTGAGAGMCCAGGCTTTTGTTTATAGCATTACTGTTCTGCCTCCCACTCAGCCACTTGATGCAAGCTCCTTTGGCACATTGCTGCCTGTGAATGTCATGGAAAATACTGTCTGCCTTGCAGGATACCAGCTAATATGTTTATGATATTTAAACACTCTTTCTGTTATTTCTATCTGTTTTTTTTTTTTTTTTTTT
>NW_026623276.1:44086-58836 GCF_030028575.1 Malurus melanocephalus
GTCTTCTTCTCTCAGTAATAATATATTGAGCTTTATACAAATAAAGGATATTACAGACTATCCATATAGGAGTATTTGTTTAGGTTTYTACAACTGTCTTCACAGCTAATAGWGATTTTTMMTGAGAAGGTYTGTAAAATGGGGAGGACATAAGGAYWTTTATCTCCCCCTGTCCCACACATGGTATGTGAGTTTTGGTACTAATTGTAATATCCACACAGACAGACAGACAAGAGACAGCTTGCCTCACATCTTCAGAAGCACACCATCTGAAGGAAACTGAAGATCCATCCTTAAAGCATGCATACTTCAGTTTAAAAAGAGAAGGTTGGTTTTGAGTCTCTCGTCAGAGCACTTTAAGTTATGCTGTAGAGGAATTCTAGAAGTCTAGGATCCCCCAGTGTGAAAAAAGGCATATCTAAGAGCATGCATAATGCATCTTAGTGACCAGGGGATTCAGTCCAAGGGACCAGGCTGGAGTGAATGTGCAGCAAAACCCCTGAGGTGGGTTTAATACGGATGACAATGCCACAGCAACAGTAGTTCTGCCCTTGGGACAAGCTCTTTTCAGGAGATACTGCTGTTGAGTTTCTGTGGGACTGATGTAGGCATAGACCCAGTTACACAAGTGACAGGAAACACCAGAAAGAGCAGGATGCATTGGGGAGTTGCTGAACAGGTATTCCTGCATTGTAAAACCCAACCAGATGTATAGAACAAACTGTGTGTAAAAAAAGCATGCTGTGTGTAAAACACAGCCTTTCTCCTTTGCCTACTCAGATCTGACATTTTACAACAATTCTTTATCTTGCTCTTCACAGTGTTTCTTCACCTTCTGCTGGCTGCTAGTCACTTTTTCCTGGTTCTTTTAAGAGGCTTCCAGAAAAATGACCTAGTTCTATCGTGGCAGCAGGCTGGCACTTGGAAAAGCCTTCATTTCATGGGCTCATTTTTTGGTTGGGTCATCACTGGGTTCACTGTTACCCTTCCAGTGCTGCTTTACCTGAGGAACAGCAGCCAGGATGKCTGGAGACCAGAAAAGATCTGGAAAGTCAAAATTGCGATTTATATTGAGCACATTGATATCTAAGGACAAACGAAAGTGTGCATGCCAGATTGTTTTGCAAAGTTCTGCAGAATGATTTTCTTTCTTTTTTTTCCTAATAGCCAATCTTATTTTATTATGTTAGAGGAGGGACATTATCCTAAAGGTGAGTTAAGCTAGTTTTCTCCTAATTTTTGGTTTTATGCTTAAAAGCCCGGAGGTATGATCATGCAGTAGTTATTATTTATTGTTTTGTAATGTTATCAGTGAAACTGCTGTATTTTTTTGCAACACTTAGTCTTGTAAATTTGTTTCTTGTTTCTTATCAAGCCCTTTGGGAGTCCTAAATATTTCTAGCATGTTCTGAATAAGATTGAAGAAGGAAGAGGGAGATAAGCTATAAACAAAGACTCTCATTTTAGTGTGGCAAGTTGTGAGTCATCATTAATTACTGAAAGCAAGGCAGGCATCGAGTCCTGTATTCGTGAAACATGGCTCAGGGTTGATAATTGTGGGCCACAGGCATRGATTTTAAATTGTTCACTTACAGAGAAGGGCAGAATCTATAAATTTCAGCAAGACAGTATGAAATTAATCTTTTGTCATGATATTGAATTTATTCAGCCTTTGTCTCCCSGTCTCAACAAGTAGGGAGCTATTGAATATAAATAATTTTAAAGACAAATAAATACACATGTACACAAAAATCAAAAGTAGTGTCTTTGGACTGGGATATTTTTCCTATTGTCTTTTTGAACCATCAACAATTGTTTGTTGGATCTGTAATCACTATTCCCAGTGAATTCTGTACATGGACACAAAAAGAGTGTATGTTTAACTGATTTTTTTTTGTGATTCTGACCAACAACTCGAAATATTTAAGCAAAGAGTGAGCACTCACTAAGTCCTTGTTGTTTTTGGTGGGGGATTTTTTTCTATTTATTTGGGTTATTTCTCATTGTTCTCTGAAGCTGTGTGTCTCTTGCAGAACACCAAGTAGAATTATTAATTTTTTTCTCTCCTGAACTTAAACAGGGAATTGTGGTATTTTCTCCAAGAGCTACATTTTTTCACAAGGAATTTACTAAGAGATTTCTGTTCAGTAACAAGAGGTAAGWGAAACTGAAAGGGTGTATGAAAAGAAGTGAGAGGAAGCTGAAAGACAGTCATGCAGTCTCTTTAATGSTAACTGGAAGTGTTCTAAAGCACTATGCTTAAAACTGCTGTGTGACATCACAAGGAAATKAATATTGGTAAACAAAATAGCTTCTGAATGAAACTATGAGTCTCTTATGGTAGATTTGAGCTTAACTGGTAATTTTCCTCGGCCAAAATTCTGATCATTGAGATGGAGTATACACACCGAACAATAAAAATCAAAACCAACACCACAAACAAAAAACCAGAATGAGCTAGTGATTGCCAATCAGAATTGCTATCCATTTCCTTCAATGAGGGAAAGAACCTTTGAAAAAAAAATCATTTGTGTTTTATAGATAAAGTGCTTATGGGAAAGTGGCATAAATTCCAACTGTGCAGTCCATTTTAATGTAGCATTTTCAAACACTGGAGTTTAAACACGAAGTTTGGTGTGTTTTAAGAATTACGTCTTAGTGAGACTACAGGAAAAAAAAAAGTTTGTGTGTGAAAATTATAGAATTCTAGTATGGTTTGGGTTGGAAGGGATCTTAAAGATCATCTAGTTCCAACTCCCTGTCAACCTTTTACCAGACCAAGCTGCTCAGAGCCCCAACCAGCCTGGCCCTGAACACTTCCAAGGATGAGACATCCACCATTTCCCTGGGCAGTGTTCCAGAGCCTCACCATTCTCACAGCAAAGAACTTCTTCCTAATATGAAATCCAGACCTACTCTCTTCTAGTTTGAATCTATCCTTTACTGCCCTGTCCCTACTCGTTCTTGTAAAAAGTCTCTCTTTCTTCCTTGTAGGTTCAGGAACCAGAAGGCTACAATTAGGTAACCCCAAAGCCCTCTTTTTTCCAGCTGAACAAGGCCATTTCTCTCAGTCTTTCTTTGTAAGAGAGGTGTTCCACGCCTCTAATAATCAGTTAAATCAAGCAAATAGAKAAGTAATGAAACAAATTATATAAATGTATATTGTGCATTCTTTCAGAATTTATAAAGCTAACAAAAGATTTACACTGATAATATGCAACATTATTCAAGTTAATTGTGTTTTCTTACTATGTAGTTCTTTAATAGGTTTGCATAAACATGTTTTTTCCTATTAGGAACAAATTCTAAATAAGATGACAGTTAAACTGTGTTTCATTTCCAAAAGATACAATTATGTTGTCTATCTACAGACAGGTGCTATAATCATGAAGTCTTTTTCCTGCTGTAAATGTTCCTTCAACATTTGTCTTGATTTAAAGTCTTAGTTCCTCTTTAATACGTCAAAGGAGAAAAATGAAATATTGTTTGGGGGATCACCCCAATACTGTTGCCCTGAATTTCTCCTCTTCCTAATAGATGGGAACAATTTGTCTATGAAATATCCTGAGAAAATCTTTATGTTTTAATGAAAGTCACTCTATATTATATTAGTCTAAGCTATCAAAAGACAAAATGTAATTCTTTACCTCCCGACTTGGGACTCCTTTGTCTAACTTCAGCACTTTAAATATGAGGCATCTTGCCATATCCCTGTGGGTGCCTTAACCCAACTGAGAACAAAAAAGACACCTCCTAAAGTAATTTGTCAAAATTTTTCTTGATTTTGTACTGAATTTTCAAGTTATTTAATTAAGCATACTATAATCCAACACACACCTCACTTTGTGCACACAGAGTGAAGTCAAAAGAATCTCCCATCACATTCTAAAAGAGAATCTGATAATGATGATAAAAATATCTTGATGATATTAATATAATTAAGGCAAAAGTAGGTAATGCTATGTGTTTCACAATTTCTTGCTCATATTAATTAATGTGAAAATGTGCATTTATTGACTATTTTACTTGGATGCATATTAATCAGGTGTCATTTTGAAAGTGCTGCCTGAAAAGCAAAGACCTGTGTTTAGCAGACATGTCCAAAAGAGCGAATGGCTTTTGGTAAGGTAAGTCCTATGTATCTCCAATGACAGTCACACAATTTGGGGGAAAAAATTATCCTTTCAATATTATCTTCTGATTAATTTTTTTCTAATTTTTCTCTTTGATGCCAATATGACCTGGTTATTAACATTTACACAAAACTGCTTCATGTATTGTTCTGGTTTATCTATGATTTCTAATCCATACTTATTGGTTTTCATAAACAGATATGCCAGAACAAACCCAAATTTCCTATCTAGTGCAGCCTCTGTACCATGTTTGTAAATGGACAAGTGCTGGCAAACTAAAGCTTGATGTTCTTAACTCCATAAAAGTTTAAGGTGCTGCAGCTGCTTAGTAAAAATGAGGTCAGTTTTTACACAAGACAAGGTTTGTAAGCAGATATGGTTGGAAATGCTGGGCAAGCTTTAGGCTACAYGAAATCATCATCAGTTTGAAACATATATGTGTCTTTAAGTTTATTAAAATTTTCAGTTATACCAATCCATCTAACAGAAGATATTAGCTCTGGCTATAAATATTCCCCTGTGCTCTTAAGCATGTGTATTTCTAGTTTTGAATTCCTTTTACAGAGTTCACAGTTGATTCTTTAAACAGTTCCGTAAAACTAAATGCAATGTGTTTTGTTAACACAACAGAGTGTTCTTCTCCCTAGTGGGAATTGCATTGTTTTCATTGYTGGAAATCAGAACTGGAGATAAGACAATTTATAAATAAGTCCTTTCATGTTCAGAATCTTGACAGGATAAAATCAAGTTGAAAGGTAGATATTTGAGTGAAAGTATGGCTTCTAAATATTTCTCTATAGCACCCCTTTTATTTTCAAGACATTTGATTAACATGCCCATTAGCAAATTATATATTACAGATGTGATCTATGCAGTGAGGGTTCCATGTTTTATTGGTTCATTATAGCTAAGTCTGCATGTAAAGAAAAGTACCATTCATAGTTATCTTAAGATGAGAACAGTACTAGACCAAATACATACATTTTAAAACATGTATCTGTAATAGGCAAGACAGTATAAATTGTACATGGTGAAGCAAGCTCATTGTTTAGGCTTAACATGAAAAAAAAAACTTTGTATCATGACAGTCAAATCTGTCATCTTTCTTGTCAAGGAGACTCACCCCTGTACCGTATTTAYCTATGACAGTTATTCACATTTCTATATTACTAAAACTTGTTTTGTAATTCAAGAACTTATTTTTTGTCATTACTTCAATACAATTTTTTGAACATTAATATTTAGATAACTGTGTACTGCTCATCTTTAGGCTGAACTCTTATCAATATCAGTCTATTAAAAGTTTAATTTTCTGCATCTTCTACATCAGCACAAAACTTGAGGGAATTAAGTCAGTTTTGCTACACTGAAACCTGTCCTCACTTATGCCAGTAACCACAATGCAGCCTTTGTGCATTTGTTTCTTTCTTTTCAGGGGAGAAAAAAGGTCTTAAAAATATTTTTACTTCCCTCATTGTGTGTTATAACAAGAGATATTAATTAATTGAAAAGCTCTGAAAGTTCAATGGGATATGTAAGAAAATGAAAGATGTAAAAGAATAACACAGAGGAATGTGCAGTAAAATGACAGAACTCTGCTCTTTTGCTGCTTTGTTTGAAGTTAAGATAAACATGTAAGGCTATAAAGCAGTTTGCATTGTGTTTCTAGTTTTTTGGTTTTTGTTTGTAAGGGTTTTTTAAAATGCAAATTTCTCCAGCATTGCTTRGATTTTATTGCATCAATAAAAGCACATGTTCCCTCCATGGAATGTGAAGCAGGACAAAAGCTACAAAGGCTACAGATATGTACTGAAAGCATTATCAAAAATTTGATAATTAACACCCAAGAAAAAAGGTTGCTAACTTATTTTAATTTGCCAAAAATATGCAGAGTTTCATAAGTTCAGGACAAGGTTGTTAGTCATGGAGATTTACTCAGGTTGTTCATCCAGCTTTTGAATTTGTTTGTTAAAGAACAAAATTGTATCACAAAAGAAAACCGTATTTCTAGGAAATGAGGGAGCTGATTCACCAGCAAAAGGCATCTATGCCTCCTACTCCTCCAAAACCTTCACYGGGATGGGGATCCCATGGGCTGTCAAGCTGMATTTTTCAAGTTGAACCTAGAACTWGAGMTGTAGGSACACCTCAGCYCCTTTACTAAGAGTAGAAAATCTCCATGAGGGGCCCTCCTGCTGTTCTCCATGGCACACCATGCCAAATTTGCAAGGTCCAAAATTGCCAGGAAAAGGGAAGTCACCCTTGACAACAAGCCATATCTAATGGTGAGCACACCTAAATATTTATAAAAATGGCTCATAATTCACTTCTTTCATTATGGAGAATTGCAGCCTGATATCCATAGTATCAGGAATGATGCATTGACACKTCAGTGGTATCCACYTCAGGGTGAAAATATCTGCCAGCCCAAAACAGACACCCCATTGAATGTTCTTGGGTCACAATGGTTGAGGAAACCAGGGATGCAGCAAGGTGAATAGGTATGGTGGCAGAAAGGATGACTGAAAGTGTTATATTGCTGTTATCTAAAATATTCATTCTCAGTCTGAACCACTTTTTTTTCCACAGTGGTTGTCACGGAGCAGTCTGTAAGAAAACAGCTTAYGTGAACTATAAAATTACTATTTCACATTGGGAAGGGACTGTGTCTATTTTTAAAAAGTATATGAGAGATATATACAAATTAAAATAAAATTTAAACTTTCGCCAGAAATTATTTACCCATTTCTGACAGAGTAGAGGTAATATCCAGCGCTGTCTAGGAGCTATGCTCAAAATCTTGTTTTATAGACTAAGAAGAAGAGCACCTTACACAGTCTTGGAACTGATGAAGGAAACATTTTATAAATATTCTTTTCAAAGTTTTTTCATTTCTTGGACTCATTGAATCCTGATTTGAGTGAGCTGCAAAAAACAAATGAAAAGTCTGTATAGCAGTYTATATAGAAATTCCAAACTTTTTATAGAATTGAATTAYAGAATCATAGAAYCTTCAAGGTTGGAAGATTAGACCTTTGAGATCCAAATCTGCTGCATAACCCTGTTGGGCACTGAGGTCAGGCTGGCAGGCCTCCATCTGGCYCTTTTTGTGAATGGGTGCCATACTGGCCAACTTTCAATCACTCCAGACCTCCCCATTCAGCCAGGGCTGATGAGAAATGATGGTGATCACAGCTTAGAGATCTCTTCCAYSCGGCTCCCTCATCAYCCTAGGATGAATCCCATCTGATMCCCATGACTTRTGAGCATCTAAGTGGCTCAGCAGGTCACTTATTATCTCCTTCTGGGTTTCAGGGGGTGCATTCTGCTCCCCATCCCCACCAGCTCAGSAGGCCAGCTGCCCTGAGAATAACCAGTGGTTATTCTTAAGTTGATTCCCCCCATGTCTAGTAAAGAATAGAGGCTTTTCTTGCCCCTCCTTTTTTGCTATTAATGTAGTGATAAAAGACTTTTGTATATGTAAAAGTGAGAAATTTTGTTTAAGAGTTTTTTTTTTTAATTTAAAACATTATATCTTGTTGGGAAAGATGTAGCTTTCTTCAGGGTCTACAGTAACTGTAGAATTACAAGGACTGCAGAATTCAGRAGTTACATGGAGACCTTGATTCCAAACCTATTGGAACCAATGGAAAAACCTTTTGCTACTTCAGAAAAGTAACACAAAATTTACTTTCATTATTCAAAATACTACAATCAAATATTTATTTCACTTATTTACATCTTAAGAGTGACATTTGAGGATATTTTATTAAATTATTTACATTTAATAGGTAAGGAAAAGATGCCTTTCTTGTAGTATTAAATTAGGTGCTAAACTRTCATATGCCTAAATCTAGCAGCAATTTAATGGAAAGCTAATACAAAAGTCAACCTACAGCAAACATGGCAAACTCCAGGTACTTCTACCAAATTATCTCTGCTGTAACAACGCCCCACGATGAAGCTAACTAAAAATGAAAATATGCTTCAGCTTTTAGAGTCACTGATGGAAATATGAAAATTATGCAGATTTGCAAACAGCTTTTATTTTTGTCCTCTGAGTGAGTTACATCTGTGCAAATGCAGACTGAATGATAAAAAAGCCATCTACTTACCCATTAACTTAGCTAATTTGAATACTGATAAATGAATAGCAGAAACATTTTGTATTATTATTTAATCTGATACTAAGGCACAATAATGGAATAAGTTCCAKTTTGTACCCCTGCTGAAAAATTAGCAGAAGAAGGTACTCCAGAATTTCAGAGACATTATATGTGTTTGTGTCTTATTTTCATACAGAAGGAAAAAAAAGTGATTAGATAACTCTTATTCCAAAGAAATGAGTAAAAACTTAGTCCTGTCAAGGGTCTGGGAATACCTTCTTAATTGTCCTATCTGGAATGCATTAATCTTCCCCAATGTAATGAACTGTGTGTGACTTCAAAACAATGTATTAGCACTCATAGCTGATTATTTGATTGTATACATTCCTTCCAACACATTTAATTTCTTGCACCTGGGTCTAAGGTGGTTMTTGAGCTTCCCAAGACTTTTAACAAAAATTCCAGGTCTCACAGAGCAAGAAACTTTTTTTAAAGCTATATAACACTGACAGCAATATGTGGTTCAGTGKTTTTTTATAGGTCAAGGCAGAGTTCTGTGCAGAGGGGTTATTTTTATATTGYACATAAAAGAAGACCTCCTTCAGGGTGATTTTAAGAATTTAAAGAGAGTTTTCATTTTCCCCACCCCCAGGTAAAACATTAACAAATGCATGGCCCTTACCTGCCACATTTCTGCTTGCCTCCTGGCATTCAGTGAGGGAGCACAGTGTAAAAAGAGCACCTCATAAAGCACATACCTCTTTGTGTAATGTTGATTATGACATCATAAACTTCCACWGTATTTTAAATGTAAAATATAACATCATCCATTTTCCATTACAGAAAAGTTTCATTCTCTTTRGTTTATAGTGCTTTATGTCACAAAAATGGCATATCATGTCATTTATGTCTCTCTTTTTCCCCCACAGCATCTCCAGCAATTCTCACTGTGCAGAGGGAATTCAGGTAATGCTCAGGAGTGCAAGACCCATCCATGTCCTCAGATATGCCTTTAGACTGTAGGCAGCTATACATCTTTCATTTCCAGTCGCTTCTCCATTGTAAGTAGAAATAGATGTTGCCAAGGTTGAAACTCATTTTTCATGCAGTTTATTTTTCTACCTAAATGGGAGTAATGTTGTTGATCAGGCAGGCAAATTATTTTCCAGTGATTATWGAGCAGACATTTTATAATCTGTGTGAATCATTGTGGCCTGTGTTTCCTTTCATCTTTGCTTGGTGTTTGAATAAAGCATGAAGCTGATGAGGAGTGCACATTAAAGCAGACTGCAAGGGTTGCTGCTGGGCAGGCTTCTCTGCATCACAAGCCAGACTCTRTGAAAAGAAGTGGTGCTTGAGTCAACCATAAGTAAAAGGAGGGAAAAAATAATGAAGAATCCTTACTGCTTGTGTCTAGAACATGTCTAGAGCAAAACTGAGCACATAGAATCACAGAAAAGCAGAATAGTCACAGTTGGAAGGGACCACCGGTGGTCATCCAGTCCAGCTGACCTTTTCAAGGAGAATCACCCAGAGCACATTATTCAGGGCTCTGTCCAGAACGTTCCTGAGTATCTCTAGAGAAGGAAACCTCACAACATCTCTGGCAAACCTGTTCCACTGTTCAGTCAGCTTCAAAATAAAGATATTCCTGATGTTCAGGTGGAACTTCCTGTGTTCTGGTTTATGCCCATTGCCTCTTGTCCTATTGCACAGCACCAAGAAGAACTTGGCTCCATCCTTTTGGCACTCACTCTGCAGATACTTACATACATAGGAATGGTTGATCGTGGTTTGGATGAAGAACTGGATGACTGGGTGAGACCTTCTTTAAAATTATTTTCCTTGAGACGATGGCAGACAGAGTTCTGTGCTGTGTTGAACTGCCCCATGCTGTGAGGGTGGCTCTAGAGCAACGAGGTTCCACAAAATCCTTCCTTGGCAGGTGTACCACACCCAGCTTGTCTGTCCTGGGCTATTTCTGCATGCATGCAATCRTGTGAATGAAATAACTCATCCTCATCTATTTCTATTCATAGGCAATAACTCTCCTGGCAGCTTCCTGCCCACCTAGGGACATTAAAACTGACACCTGGGAATGTGCTGTGCCCATAAGCACAGGGCCCTGTGAAACAAGGCATGCTCTGGAGGAAAAGCACCTTGCTGATAGCTGGTAAGAGAGGAGAAACCCTTCAGTCCTGAGCTTCTCTCTAAGAGTCACAGAGGAATCCCARCCTCCACTCCCCTTCATATGAGGAATGCACTTTTCTCTAGCTCTGGACAAATGGAAAGGGTCCAGCACATTTTTTTTCTTTTTCTCTAAGGCTGCATGTGAATGTGCACACAGCCCTCTCAGCATACACTGTTGATTATGTGTGTGCAGGAGGCAGTGATCAATAATGGCCCAAAAGATTGAAAGAATTTCAGGACACATTATAAACCCAGAGCAGYTTTTCTGCAACATGTAGCTTAATGAATTCCCTGAGAATGCTGAGGTAAAATAACTTCTGGCATCCCCTTTGCAGATATTATTTGTAAAACTTTCTCAAGAACTCAAAACCTTASGGGTGTAATGTCTATATAATATTAGCATACAGCTCTGAGGAAAAAGAGGGGATGGTATCCTACAATGAATTTGACTGGCTGAAAAATGAAAACAAGTTGAGTTTTACAAAGTCTGCAGTATCTATAAAAGACTTTGAAGTAAAACTCCATTCCTAGCCCCTGGATGCATTCTCAGTTCTGCACTTAAATTTTGCACAGCTGTTCAGATACAAAACATTAGAATAGGTGTTGAGGTGTTTTACAGCATGAATGGAAGAAAAAAGGAATTATGGAAGAAAGAATTAACTTGAAGAATGGTGTGGACTTTTGTGGATGGCATTTAAGCTTAAGACRTACATTTAATGTGTTTTTGCAACTCTACAAATCCTGAGGGACACAAACTGGTTTTAAAAGCATATTTTCCTTGTTAAAGATCTCCATGTAAAATGGTCTACAGAATGTTGCTGTGTTATTCTTAGACAGAACAATATATCATGAGGCTTGGGAAATATTCAGATTTCAAACATTCTATCGTGTTTATTTTCTCTATTATGCAAATCTTTAGAAAATGAAAAGAAACTCAGTACAKCAGTTTGTGATAAGTCAGCAGTATATTTTGTCCATTACTCTTCAGTTTTCCTTGTCAAATCCTCTTGACTCCATTACATTCATGTGTTCTTGAAAACATTAAGTAACGAGGAGGAACAGTTATCTGTCATGAAAAAGCACCTGTTAATCTCATCCTATTACAGTGTTTTCATGTCTGTTAGGAACTGATTTTTAGCATTACTCCTACACATTTTGTGACTGATATACTGACGAAAAGACCTGAATACGCTTTGCAATTCCCATGACAGTATGAATAATGGGTGGTGTATGCTTTTAAGATGTAGCAACAGATATTACAGGCCCTTTGCTTTCTACCTAAACATGCAATCCTAACTATTTTGAAATCACTGTGCCATTTGAAATAATTTTGCCATTGCTTTTAATGAAGATATAATTTTATCCTTTACAGATTATGGCAAATCTCTTGCTTTAGTACCAGCTATATTTATATAATTTTCTTGGGCCCCAAAAGTTCTGCTATGCATTATTATTTCAGTTGCCTAAAGCATCTTGYGCCAAAAGATGGAGGAATGACATTAAAAGTTTCTTTTTACAGTTTTAAATATTTCAGGATGACTAGAGGAGTAGTAAAGCATCTGCTGAAGGAGCCTAGCTGAACTACACAAAAATGATTGTGTGACACTGATTTTGTGCCTCCCCTGTCCCTGACGTGGATACACAGCACAGGAGTTTTGTGAAAATTCATCCCTAAAAGCAGAAATGCACACTTTCTGTTACAGGTAAAATGTTAAAGCTGTCCATATTTTTATTGTACCAAAACCTGACAGCAATATTGCTGAAAAACTAATGCCAAACGTATTTAAATTCCATTATTACATAACTTAAAATTCAGTTATACTGAAAAATGTTTAGTTAATCTACCAGTGGCATTTCAAAAATGCATTTGTTAAATTTAACTCTAATAACAAAACTGTTTCTCTCTTAATGGAAAAATGTAATTCTATTCCTTATTTCTTTTTTTTTAACTATGCTAAGCCCAATATAAAATAAATGCATAAATAAATAAAAATACATTGTATTTGCTGTTGTCACGTTTTTCATACTTGGTAATTTTTCTTTCTGTTATGAGATTATAGCACAGCTTCCTCTAAAACAACAAAAAAAACCCCAAAAAACCAAAAAAACCCAAAAAAACCAAAAAACCAAAAAAACCCAAAGAAGATGAGTAAGTCTGACTTGGCTGAATTCAAACACTAGCAGTTGGTTTTCAATCCATACTTCATATAATTGTGTGATTAATAGCCATATATGTATTTTCCTATTTAAAACYCATTTCTCTTGTTACTGCATTCCTGCTACCAACCTTCCTGTGGCCATGAACCAAGAAGAGAAGTCACATCATGGCCTGAAAGCAGTACTTTTCAGGATTTACAGAACAGGGGCTGCTCCTGTGAAAAGTGAGAGAGAATCATTCCTGGCCCATCACAAAGCAGTGTGGAGGCAGTTGTGAGTTTCACAGATACTTTGACCCATATTACAAGACCGAGGATGCTATTTTTCATCCTGTAAGGTTGTTCAAAGGAAGGACATTTCTCTTGCTGAAGAAACAGTAATTGCAGAGGTGTGTAGTGATATTCATTAGTCAGAGGGAAAGARGAAAGTAAAATTGCTCCGTGCCTGATTGATTGAGTCAAAACCCAGCTAACCCAGCTGAAAAACTGATGTACTTGTGTATGAGAAATGATACTACTTCTTGGAATACCCAACAACAATCAGAGAAAGGAAAAAAAAATCTTATTTTAAAAGAAAAGCTCCAAATTGGACATTTTTCTTTGTGAAAGGTTTATGAACGTAGCTTTTTGAGCCTTTTTTTTCCCAGGGAAGAGTGAGTGCAAATTTTATAAATTCAATTTTAAAAAAAATTCGCTGTGTCAGCTACTCTACTCTCTAAGTCTGAAAGAATACAGCACAAACTGTTATCAATGCACATGTAACAGTTTTTCTTTCTTTTTGTAGCACCTGAAATAGCACTTGGTCTCTGAACAGCTATATTAGCATGAGAAATGAACCTAGCATACATTTTATTTTTCCCTTCCCCTCAGGTAAGTCTGTTCCTCCAGGAGGCAATACAAGGTCTGGGGAAGGTTAAGAAAGGCATAAGGGAGACTYTGAAGAGGATGAGCTATTTAGTTGAATAAATAATTACATAAAGTAGGACACAAGATAAAAGACATGAATCTGTTCAATTACAKTTTGTAAAGCAGAACAAGTTTATACCCCCAGCTGCATTAATGGTGATGTCCAGTGATGCCAAGGATCAGAGGATACTGATGTGGATTAAAAATCTGTTTTGAGTAACAGAACAAGGGAAATAATGCTGTGCATTTTGGCAGGTCCCACCTACACTATATCCTTGTCCATACTATATAAAGAATTCCCATACATCTTCAGGTAGACACACTAAAAGGATAAGGATTTTTYCAGATYGTGAAACATGGAAAAACYTTTYCCRTATTTACAGAATAACMCTTTTAAGCATKCACATYRCAAWGTTATGCAATGTTYGACCAAAAATATGTGKTCTAAACAYGCCTTAATATAGATTCAAACACTTGAGAAKAGTTCAACACAAAATGCTTACATAGTGCAACACTGGAAACTATTCAGCACTCAATAAATCCCAAAAGAATTGTTCTGGACATTGCTTCAGTGGAAGGTAGTCAAGAAAGGGTCAGGTAGGTCCCCTTAAAATTATGTCTATAAGCTAAAAAACTGGTTGTGGTGAGCAGCTTTGGGGTGCGAAATATTCCATGGCCAAAATTGTGGATGGTTTCTCCACCCACGATTCAGGAAAAGCTGTTCTCAGATAGTGAATATTGGCCTAGGTCTGCTTATGAATACTAAATGTRTATTTTGGGACAGCAAGTTTATGAACTCTGTCCTTACTAATACATTAGGATATTCAAGCATTTGAAATTTTTGTTGACAGGCATTGATTGCTCAGTGATGTATGGAGCTTGGAAAAGAGTCAAGAAGTGCCACATGGCTACAGAAAGTCTAYAAGAAGCAGTCAGCAATTCAGAAGAGCGGAGCTGGCAGAAAGTTTAAACTAAGAAAAATTCTAATAGATTGGAAAGAGACCTGGATCAAGGTCAGAAGGTTTCTCATGAATAATCAAATGCTTTGGTTAATTTTATTTCTGTTGCCCTCCATAATTATGCATTGTTCTTCAAAAAGAATCAGATGTTTTGTTCAAGATGTTCAGAGACTTAGTTGTACTATGGAATTTTTCAGCAAAAGTGTTCTCTTCTTTTTTTTTTTTTATTTTTTTTTAATTTTTTTATTTTTTTATTTTTATTATTTTTTTAATTTTTATGTTTCTTTGGAAAGCACTTTT
>NW_026623276.1:58852-64165 GCF_030028575.1 Malurus melanocephalus
TTTTTTATTTTCCCCCGAATAGCTCTGCTATCTTTCAGCCCAAATCCACGTGTGCATACAGCATTACTTTCTTTAATTACAGTATAAAATGTATCTGATGTAGTGTTACTCACTCATATTTTAAATTGCCAACTAAAATGATTACATTCTCCTTTTTATTTGTCTTTCTTGCCCAAACTAACTAACCAGGTTGGTTTTGTGAGGATGACTGTTTCAACTCAGAGAGAACATAGAAAGAACCTGTTCAGTTAATTGCAGTATATTCTTACCTTTGTAAAAAGAGAGGTTTAGTCAGTGTGTTTATTTGCCCTTTAGATCTCTCTTTGATAGCCTGCCAAAACATTCTGTCAGCTTTTGATCTTCTATCTTCACAAACCCTCAGTGTCACTTTCCACCTGAGTTCCCTTTGTCACTGAGAGTGAAGATGATAACTTCGTGAGTTCTCAAATGTGAAATCAGTGTGTCAGATCTGGGTATTTTGAGTATGTCCAGAAAGCCTCAGGCTTAAAAACATCAATAAACTCTAACATTTCAGTAGGTATGCCAGACCCATCATTTGCTTTGACTTTGTCATCTCACCATAGGAGAACTATACTGTCATTTGTCTGCAATGACTGTAATTAATGCCTCAGCTCCCAATTCAGCCTTTGGAGGGCTGCAACTGGATAACACATTCTCTGCAGTGCACCGAGAAAATAATGTATCTACTCGTCCAAAATGACAGTACACCTCCTGTATGCTGTCAGACATTAGTTTGTATTCACTCAAGTGAGTTTTTAGGTTGATCTTTAAGCAACTTGTTAAGTGATTCATCTTTATTTTCCTGGTTGCTAACATGTTGCTGTGCCAATATTTTTCTTAAAACTTTCCATCATCTCATAAATGACTTGATTGCTTTCTGGCTTCTGGGGGAAAAAAGTACAAAATCATTTTTTGAGACATTTTCTACTATCAAAACAGTGTGTATCATACTCCCTGAAGTGTATAATGAAGACGTACAAAACAAAATGAGTGATAAATGGGAGAGACAGCCCATTACCACCATTGAGATGTCATTCTTACTTATGAGATATTTGAACAATAGTAATTATATCAACATATATATGTGTGTCGTGTTCACATCCACAATTAACAATGCAGAAAATAACTGTTGTAGTCTTATTACCATGTATAAGACTAATGGTAGGCAATTAACAGTACTTGCATAAAAGATTCAATGATTCTATGATAATTGYTGGAAAAGGGATTCCAGACTTAATGACTATTTCAGCACTTCTGTATCAGCAATCACCACAGTAAGGGCTTTATATGAGAAATTAGCAGATGGTATCATGAAATGCTTTTCTTCTACTCTTGGGTTTGTATAATGTCCTGCTCATCTGTTTCCATTGGGTGCTTAATGTGCTCCACATGAGTTCCATATCTGACTTTTCATTTGATCCCTTCAAAYCTCTCAGCAATACAGCAAAACATAATTGATACCTTGGGAGTTAAAAAAAACCAAAAAACCAAAAACAAAAACAGGAGAAATTTGAACTTCTGGAGGTAAGAGGGATCATTAGAGAGCTGCTGAGAGGAACAGTGCTACAGGAGCAGACCCTGTCAAACCATGCAACACCACCTGCAAGGCTTCACAAAAGAGAGTTAAGGAGAGAGCAGGRTGCTGCAGTGCTTTTATAACCCAGTTGTACCTGTTCCCAAAACATCCCATTAAGCCCAGCAGCTTTRTTACTGGATCTTTGGCTCCACAGTAGTACCAAATTTCAAAGCAAAACAACTGTCCCAAAGGAACCAAGAGTATTTGTCAGGAAGCAGGAAAAAGAAAAAAAAAAGGTATTTTAGAACAATCAGACCTTCTTATCATTAACTCATGAAATTAACATGGTGGGGAACTAGGAAAAGAATGGAAGAAGTAGAAGAACAGATAMTTGTACTGTGGTTAGTAGTCCCTTCAAATATTGCTTTAGATAAAATAAATGGCAACTAAGTACCAGATAACATTATTTGTAAAATTAAAACACAAAGCACAAAAGTACTGCAACAATATCTAATAAAAGAGAGTATGGTCCAGAAATGTAGACATGTTTAATACCTGATTTGAAATTATGCAACCAGTATTATRCATTGTTATGCATTATTATGCATTATCATACATGACCTGTTGCAGGCCTTAGTTATGTCTCCAGAAAACATCCAATTGTTTTTTCCTACCAAGCGAATTGCAGGGATGTAAGTCTGAGTGAGAAAAAGGAAAATAAAATGCRATGAATTGTGAGGTGCATGGTCTCTGTCATTCTTTAAAAAAAAGACTCAGTGAAACAACAATGGATACGAAGATAAATAGAAGAACAAGTAGAGGGTGTCACAATGCCTTACTTCAASAATTTAATRTAGTCACCCACATATGAAAAAATCRGCTAAACACCTATTAAGGTATAAAAGAGAAATAAGCACTTCYGCAGCAGCTTTCCTCTTGTTCTAATGCAGAAATATGAAKTCTAGTTTTTTATYGCAGTGGGAAATGAATTCCACAGTTGATAGTTATCTTTTATGTACTTGTAGCATCTTATCTATTGTCTTCTTTGAATCAACAAAATTTATGCATCTACATGATAAGTCAGAATTAATTCTGCTCACTTTCATATAAATAACCATTAAAGCTTAGCCCAGTGTATGTGCTGGACAAAGGGACAACAGAGAGGAGAAGGCATATAAGAAGAAACTTATTTATAACAGAACAGCTCAGATAGTTGATCTGCATGAAGTAGAAAGCAAGAAATTTTCAAGGAGAGACAGTTATTCAGAGAAGAAGCAAAGCCATGAAGACTAAGAGAGAAAAATACAAATCATGGAGAGCTAGCAGCACAATTTAAAGATGATCTCCCAAAYGTGAAACTTGAATTTTGTGGTTCAAAAATACCACTATTTTTAATAGTACTGAACAGGGAACTGTAAAGGAATATAAAGTAGTTTCCAATCACCTGAGTAAAAAAAAAAGTATGAATAAATTCAGTGATATTTATTTTTAAAAAAATTATCTATTGCAGTGTCATCAAATTTTATTTAGTCCCTATTGTCTARATGGTATCTCCTGTCAGTGCTCTCTTGAAGTTTAACATGACTCTGTAATTTTCTTCTTTGGCTAACCAAAGAGCACATTCCAGAGTTAACATTTATATGCACATTATGCAGCTTACTGAGACCAGTGCAAATATCAGCAAATGTCACTTAATTCGGAACAGTTCTGCTGTAAAAGCAGTGTGAAAGCATTCTGAAAAATAATTATGTAAAATTAGAAGTAGTTTATTCAGCCAAGCAGACAACATGTTTATTCATGCTTGTAACTTCATTAGTGCCCGAATTAAGTATTGAATTTCTTTCTTGGGTCTTGTGTACCTTTATGAATCAACAGCTCTGGGAATGTAAGCTACACRCTATCCCAACTTTTAGGTCATTAATAGAATAAATGCCTTAATTGAACTTCAGCTGTCTAAAAGTTAGACACCCAGGCTGTTCAATTCAAGACACTAGATCTTGATTTTGTCAATAAACATTGAACATCTCAGCTTTCTTATCCCTGCTGCTTCAAGAACTTGTCCTCTGGAGGCTTTCACTGCTATTGAAGTTAGATTGAACCACAAGCTTTGACTAACTTTTAAAGGGTTGAAATTAAGTGAGAGAAGTCCCTCTTAGATCATCATTCTATAAGCTGTTGGTTTACCACTGTGCCTATTACAAGCCATAGAAGAGATAGGCTGTAGATTGTGCCTGCACAGGTTCAGAGTTAAAATTCATTACAAGACCAATATGTATGAATTAGATGACAAAAAAATAAAGTCAGTTTGATGTGCTGGTATTTGAAATGAATGAGTAAATTTGTCATTAAAAAAAATCCCCAAGTTTTTGTACAATGTACAAAATGTACAACACATTTTTGTATAAACACTGTTTTGAGTAAAAGATTAGATGTGTTTTATGCACTGGAATATAAAGAAAAAATAAGTACAATAAACTCTTAGCAAAACTCTTCGAGTAGGCCAGAACACTTCCTACCCTTGCAGCAAAGATGGAAGAGTCATATAACCAGACTGATATGTTTCTGTGCATTCCAGCACCTTGTCATCCTCACTGTATCCATCATACTGTAATTCCATCATCCAGCACTGTAATTCCATTTGCAACTAATGATCCTGTTCTAGAAATGTGTCCTCCTGAGGACATACGGAAGTTGGCTCCAGAGGCAAGTTGTAAACTTGGCACCTTAAAGAAAAGAGATCATCACATTTTACCTGAATGCCCCTTAGAGGGGAACACGTATAGGCAACAAGTAGAAGAATGTGGTGCTAATTACAGTAATTTTAAGGAAGAAATTTCTTAACTCAGGCCAAGTTAGGAAGTGTGCTGCAAAAGGAATGATTTTATACACTGCAATTTCCTCAAGATCAGGCTTTTTAATGTTTAGTAAGTAGAAACACTGAATTAAAGTAACCCCTGCTRCTCTGCAGTAAAAACTCTACTAGGACAATATATTTCTTTTAAGACAACACAGCTTATGTTGTTTTTATGGTATCTTAAACTGCACATATGATAGTATTTCTTTATTTCAGTTCTAAAGATCCTGTAGCTCAGTAAAAGTTTTCTACACATTTAGTTGCAGGTTAATTTCTGTTTCAGAATGYAAATGTGATTTCATTAAATACTTCAAACATGAAAAGAGGAGCAAAAACAAGATTTGCTGCCTCTGATAGATATGTCTCTACCTTTGGAGCGACATACTGCTACTCAAATAGCACAATTATTTTCAGGGAGATTTCTTTGGCCAAATTGCTCCTACCATGGCATCTGAACACTTCCACAACTCCTTTGCTCCTTCCCATTTCCAAAACACACTTCCTGGCCATATTTTCATTAACAACTCTGTAACTGAAATTTTTATTTCACATGGTCGTTTGGATGGGCCAGTAAAGGCCATATGTGTTTCACATATGTTTGTGAGGACTTGAGTGCTGAGGACCAAACATTTGAGGCTTTCCATACACATTCAGCAGTTTGGTAACAAGTTAGTTGTGCCTGCCCTGTGTGCCATCCCATGGCACCTTGATGCCTGTTTCCAAAAGTAGCAACATGTAGACAATACCTTCTATCAGCCACTGCTTAGTATAAGCTAGGAAATAGCAAAATTACATTTTTAACATCACACATTTTTCCCCCAGGCTGACGTCATGCTGTGCTTTTATAAGAGTTTTGTTAGTACAATAAAATAGCAACCATCAGCTTTTTTTTTTTTTTTTTTTTTTACCAAAAAAAGTCCTT
>NW_026623276.1:64179-107964 GCF_030028575.1 Malurus melanocephalus
CAAGGCCAAGAACATGTATTTTCTTTTGTCTTTGAAACAACATAGAGTGGCTTCTTCTTTGACTATTAAATTCATAAACAATCCTTTCTATGAAGCTTTTTTTTTTTTTTTTTTTTACCAAAAAAAGTCCTTCTGCCTGCCAGGGGGGTGCAGTAGCCACACTTTCCGATGTGCGTTTAAAATTTGATGTCAGCCCTTGAGCTCAAGGCCCTTGCAGAAGAGGGTTTCACCGCATGGAAAGGATCTGCTGACCCCAGGGAGCCTGAAGGGATTGTTTTCCTCTACAGTTATCTGATACATTTATTGGTACAATTTTGTGTTTCTAATTCATTGCTTCACAGGAGTAACTTTTCAGGATGGAAATGGTGTTTAGAAAATTACCACTACCTTAAAGTTATTGAGTTGAATTGACTCTACTGGAAGAAGTGACAGTTTGCTAATGGTTGGCATATTTACACACCTTAATTCTCCTACACAATCACCTAATCTTTTCCTCTTTATTTCTAAGGAATGTTGTAGTTACCCATCATAACTGCTAATACTTTTTTAAAAAAAATTTAGTTTGTCTTTTTAGTCATCTCTACCACTCTATTTATATTTTTGACAGCAAACACTTCAGAGGCTGGGTTGTTTAAAAAAGCCTGTTTTCTCTATAGTTGCTAGACTTCACTGTAACATGCCTCTGGCTCCTTTGGATTTTTAATGTTAGAATTATTTTTTTATCACACWGTGTGAAACATGAGTTATTTCTAGCTCTTCCTGCCTCATGGACGAAAGTTTAGGAAATGTGATTTTTTTTTTTTTTCAGACAAGTTGTTGCTGTTTGTTRTGATAAGGCCTAGCACCAACAAGTTAAATTTTCTGTTTTGGCGACAAAATCACGYAATTTTCTCTTTACTACTACTGCTGAGGACAATGTATATGATGTGGGAGTTGTCTGGGCTTAACATCAGGCTGAGTCTCAGCTGGCAGAGAAAGCAGTTAAAGGATGAGGGAGGCAGCTCCTCTATCAAATAACAATTCTCCAAGAAATTATGAGCCAGCAAAATTTTCTCATATCTGCTTCTCTTGAAGGGAACAAATACAGCATAATGTTGCAGTCCCTTTGTATAAACTATATTTGCTGAGTAAGAGCAGTTAATAAGTGACATTAGGGGATGCCTGGGCATCGTCCTTCCTTCATGGATTACCACATCCCCAGTCATGTACACACACATGCTTTGCAGAGAGCCCAGATGAGATCTGTGTTGCTCATTCTGTCTTTGTATCATGCATGACCTTTACATTTATGCACAAAACCCTCCATGTTTCATGTTGACATTAGCTCTGGCCCTCACTGAAAATCTCCTAAGTAAATTATGTCTCAAACAAACTGCTTCCTGAAACTGAGAGAACGCTTCAGTCCTGCACCTCAGCACCTTCAGGATGAGCAATCCTTTGTGCTGTTAAGTACAACATCTGCCTATCTTACAGAACTCACCTCTCAGAGCCCAGGAGCTGTGTTTTTCTTTTGCTTCTAGCAGTTAAGCCACTGTTTCTTGGCTCTCCCTTGAAGCCTGGTGGGGTAACCTCTGTCCCTGTCTCTTCCAAATAATGGCAGTTTAATCATGCAAGTGGTTCCTCTGGCCCCTTTTGTATTGTCAGAGTTAGTTGAAGCTCTGTCCAATGTGTCTCACTCTCTTGTGCCTTCTTCCTTAACAAATTGGCTAAATTTACATTCTCAAGGGARGGTCTTAGCTGAAACAAAAATAGGCCAATAATCTCCTACAGGACACTTCAGATTTGGATTATTCCATCACTTCCTCCGGGTCCTTAGAGGTGCTAACTGGGAGCCTGCTGTCTGTTGTGAATCCTGTACACCTGATTGTAACAAGCTTGGTTGCCTGAAGCTGTGTTACATGTTCCATTCCCTGGATTGGCTATCTCAGGCATTGTTTAAGAATAAGTCTGAAGTCTGCTTCCTAAGGCTGATCCTTGTTATTATTTTGTTAATTATAAAGACTATCGAGAAAAACCTTCCCTTTCAAAATACTTTTCCTCAAACAGACAAGCCATCATGAGTAAATCCCACACAGTCTGTGCCTCTCCTGACACAGTCTGGAATTTAACAAATTCAGCTCTCTATAGTACAGCTGTTCAGATCTGAGCTTGTTTTGTAGATACCTTTTGTGCTCAGCAGAGAAAAACAGGCATTTCTGGGCAGAGTTTCATCTCATCTAAATATAAAATAGGTCAGATGATTGCATTCTTGGATTGGGGTGAAATGAGCCCAAATAAACTTCAGAGACTATTTCAAGGGYCTGATGCTAAATCTGGATGATGCAAATGTCACATAAGCTTCTCCCCCAAGTAAGCAAAAATACACAGCCACTTCCTAATTCCTACTAAGAGTGACTCACAGACTGCAATAAAGAAATGGGCAGAGAGCTGCCACAAAGTCAATAAAGCCTACAAACCACAGGGGATTGGAGGCAGATAGGCTGTCTTTATTTGCAAACAATGCAAGCCTCAGACAGACATTCCTGAGAGTGAGCCTCCTGCCTGGTGGTCAGCCACTGTAGCTGGAGCAGAGGATGACAAGCGTAGCAGCAGGTTGGAGAAAGCAGCAGCATTGATGGGGAACAAACCCTGCTGATCCTGGAGACAAAGCTGCACCTTCCTGCTCTTACAGCACAGGAAAAGTTATCTTCACTGCATAGAAGCAGCATTCATTCTCCCTGGATTGAGATTGCTAACTGGGCATGGCAGCTTGTTCTCAAAAACATGATGCATCCATTTCCTCTGTGTAAACAGCTTTATTCTGTRAAAGAGGAAAGGGGAAAATTTCCTTTATCCCTGGGGGAAACAGTGTCCTACTTCTATCTAATGGCATCCTCAGAAATGCATGCAATAGCAATAATCATTCCAAGAAAGACGGGGATTTTTAGGGCTCTTCTTAAAATGTTCAAACTTCTACATGTTGAAGGGCAAGGTTATTAAAAAATACTCAGCAGCTGCCTTCATTAAATGAGTCCCTTTTTCTTGAATTCTGAAGTCAATCATTAGTCATTCTGAATATCTCAGGCCTGATTCTCCAACAATTGCTTTAGTGCTGCTACTTTTCTCTGGAGTTAGAGGCACGGCAGAATTGAACAYATCAGACTTCCAATGAGAGGAAGGTAATGAGATCTTTGGCTGTAAGTTAAGACAGTCCCCATTGACTGGTTTAAAAAACCAGACCTAATCCATGACAGTTTCCTTTACAAAACAAAAATAACTATTTTTGGCTTACCTACTAATTTGAATAATTTATTCTTCAGACGACCTTTTTTGAAAGTGCCTCCTTATGATCTGTACATGTAACATGTTTGCATCATCTGGCACCCAGAGAAACTGTAACAGTAGTTTTAGTGGACATCTGTTTCTGTGAGATTTTGCTTACTTTATTGACTGTCTACWTGTTTATGAAAGTTTGATTTTTAGCCTGTCTCCCTAACTATGCCAGTTCACTTCAAGAGCTAGTTTGTTTTTTTTTTTCCCCGTTAATTTTAGAACAACTCCCACCTGAATCAGGTTCACTGCTACAGGTCAGATCCTATAAGTCTCAGCTCCTGGAGGACTGAGCGCTTTGATTCCTGCATGGGCCCTTCGAATCCTGCAAGTTACAATTGGTTTCCTTTATTTATTTATGCRCTGAAATCCCAGAAGAATGACATGGTCCCGAGCCAGTAATGGGATCACTGTGAGCCAGTGGCCCCAGGGCCAGTACAAGGGCTCAGTGGTCAGCCTGGGGGCTGCTGTAGCTCAGGGAGCTTTGCTAAAGGCAAGTCCTCTAYGGGCACAAGATAAAATTTCTCAGTCCTTGAGACCATGACTTACTGAGCCCTCACGCTCAATGCCAGAATTAGCACCTGCCCCATAGGATCAGATGCTTCATCTGACTTCTCTGCTGTTCTTATTCAATTTCTTACTGAAAGGATGTGGTTTTTTTACAGCCAGTCATTACTGGGAGCATGTTTTCAAACTCTTTGCTATGCAGCAATAATTCACGCGATAGACACTTGCATGGTGCAAGTTTTTGCATTTCCTTCCAAAAGTATTTTAGACGTACCAGATTGCTTCATTTCCTAAAGGTCTAAGCTGTGACCTCTAATATCCATGTGACTTTTAGTCCCAGCTTGTCCCAGCTCTGTTTTTTCATTTGTATGTTACCACATGACATACTTGGACATCCTTTGAGGAGCTATACATTTAAGTTTAAATGTACATATATATATCATGCAACTTTTTGTTTAAGGATTTTCACTTGGTAAAAGATTGAGTTGCCATGTGAAGGAATACAAGCTTCCTTGGGCCCATCTGTACTATGAAACCCTGAAATTTTATATTCATCAGATTGAATCATTTAACGGGCAGAGCATGAGGAATCAAAAATATAATTTTTTATGGAGCTTGAGAGACACCATGTCCCTTTTTTTTTTTCTTCCTAGAACTTGTGACGTTGAGTGGTTCAATTACAAGAAAACTTCCAAGGTCATGGTTGGTGCATTGYCTCAGGAATCTCAGCACTTTCAAAGGGAAGTTGGAAAGAATACATCTCTCATGTTTGCACTTCACCATCATTAACATCTACCACACGTGCCTTAGTTTATATTCAGCATCATCAAGTCACCTTATCGCCTTGCTGACACAATTCAGAAGCTGTATTAGATTTACCATTACACTCTGCTTTATTTCCCAGAAGTCTATATTAGCTGCATTTTTTCTTTCATATGTGATAATAGCAGGGCCTTTTATATGCTACATTTTCCTTCATGAGTTTTATCTCCTTTTGAACAAACTGTAAATCACCACAAATTTTCATTTTTTTTAAAATGGGAAATATCACAAAAAAGAAAAATAAAAAATTTTTTTTTTTTTTTGTAATGGGAAATATCACAAAAAAGAAAAATAATATTTTTGAGGACTTTTGGTCCTGTTAGTGCTCAATTTTACTTTTATATCTTTGTTTTGTATTCTTGAATTGAAGAGAAGAAYAACGTTTCCTGGTGTACCTGATCCAAAAGGCTCACCTTAACWATCTTCAAAGAAGGAATTTTCCTGCTTGTTTGGATGTTTCTGCATATTTTCAATCCAGACTACTGTTTAGTTTTAAATAGCCAAGTGATCCCAGGCAGACAGTAATGCTCTAACAGATTACAAATAGATCTACTTAGAAAGTAAGGCACATGGTGCCAAAACATTAAAACATTTGCTTTAATAAAAACAAGTCTTTCATTAGGAGTCCTCTTCAAAGGGAATGTATTTTTTTTTTAAATGGGTACTTCCAGTGTCCTAAAAATATTTGGATCAAAACTCATTCATGCTGTCTTACTTCCGTCAAATAAAACCATGTCAGCAGAACTTCAGAGACCTGTCAGGAAAGGATGGTCATCAAAGTCAGACATGGGAGGAGGAGTGAAATTATTCAAGTATGATATTGTCAAGAATACCATTGTATTATCAGGAATCTCAACAATTTGCAGAGAAGGGATGTACTAATTGCTAGAAGTCTGTGAATGTCTACAAATAGAGCAGGTCAAAGAATCTTCCTTAAATTAACAACTGGACCAACTGCCAGCATAAAAATGCCAATGAATTATTTGACAAAAATCCTCTTATTGCCATCTATTTGCATCTCTTCTTCTCCTATGCTGTTGATAACAAATAAATACACAAGGGATCCTGGAGATATTTTTACTGCAGCAGGTTCCAGAAAGCAAAGGTTTGATGTGCTTTTTATTGACGAAAACAAGAAAGCATAGTCAACACCTAGAGAGTTGTTTAGGGAACAAATTGATAAGTATTGACATATGAAAACACTGAGGGGCAAAAAGTTGAAAAGGAGAWTTGCAGCTAAATGGCCCACAAGTCTAGGCCTGATGATTGGGCTGGGCAATTAAACAAGGATTCAGTGAAATATCTATTTTATAAGAAATCTTTTTTTCTACAGTATTTGAGAGAATATGGATTAGAAAACATGTCAGTGAGTAGGTGATGGTGCCCAGAATCTTATGAACTCTCAGAGATATGATCAAAGGAGGACACGTTCTTCTTCAGAGATAACATGAAAAATAAAGTTGTGTCTCTCAGACCACACAACCAAAGACTTAAAAGAAAAAGTGTAGTGAAAATATTCTGCCTGAGCCAAACCTGGGCTTTAATACTAAACACCAAGGCGCTAAAGGGATTTGTAAGTACAGAAAATAAATGTTTAATTGTCATCYTGGCAGCAGGTAGAGGGGAGAAAGAAAGACTGCAACTATTGAGAATGAAGAGCACCGTTTGGGATTAAAGGAAAGAAAAAGATTTCACTCTTAAGCATAGAGCTGCAAAGCCATTCATAGACTAAATAGAAATGCATAGTAAAATCACATACTAGAATTATTATATTTAATTAAGGTAACTAAGTAACTTTTAAAATGTCAGTTTTCTTTATTCTTTTCCTTTATAGGAGGTATGTGTGGTCCTCTGAAACTACCAAAAGATATTKTTYTAYCTGTCAAAGTTGTCCTCTGTGRGTYCTGTGGATTCCTACCARCTCAGGATATTCTATGACCTGGGAATATAAAATCTCTACCTTGATCTTGCTAATAGATTTTTTCCCAAAAATGCTTAAATGAAAATATTAAATAGATCTTTTCCTGAAAAAAAACCCCTCTGTCAGTAGCCAGAGCTCAAAATCTTACTAGGCAACAGACACGTATAAAGAAAAGAGAGTTAACACCATTTAGGAAACCATGACATTTAATGGACTTTTTCTTAGCACCTCTCTTTKTCTTTGCCATTTTTAAGAAGTTTATTCTTTGTATATTAGTATTCATGTTCTTCTAAGAAGAAAGAACTGGCTTTTAAGCATCACAAATTGAATAAAAGGACATTTATATCATCCTTTYCCTGATAGATTTGCCTTTTGTGGGTTTGGAAGAAAACTAAATAAAAATCCCATATGAAATGTGACTTTATTTCTACTTTTTTTCTTTATTTTTATGTGTTCATATGGTAATCTGTTTGATCCATGAATAAAAACAATGTCTAGGTTATTTTACCACCCTGGAAATGCTGTCTTATTGTTGTGCTTTGTTTGYTGAATTATGCAGGAATTATCAGAAGTAGTTATTACTTTTGCTTTGTCCCTTATATTAGTGCTATATTTCAGTATACTTCCTTGACAGACTCATTTAGACACAAAGGCAGACTGGAGGGCAGTGCCTCTTCTGCATTTTAATTTTGTGACTCTGTACCAAATGCTTCATTGCCAGTTAGAGCTGACAAAAAGGAACCATTTTTGAGTCTTAAAAAAGAACCATTTTTAAGTCTTAAAAGCCTGGCTTTCTCTGATTGCAGCAGGGTAACAAAGGTCAGGATAATATTTTTTCATAAAGGAATGATGAAATTGTTCCTGTATTTCTTCACTTGTATTTCTTACAGTTTCTTGTAAGGTTCTCAGGTTTTAGAGTTAAGTGAAGCCATTTACTACCCGAGTTTTTTTGCCACTCCAAAACTTACCATGCAGTTSRGAAGGTTTTGGARGGCTTAGGTTTGCAAGAAATCAACWGCATGGATTGRTGSCACCACTTYTGGTAACTACCTTGCTTTAATTTGAGCCGAATTGTACTTTCAAAGAAACCTGAACTTACTGAGTCATTTTTTTCAAACTTCTTTCCTTGAATGAGACAGCAATTTTCTGCCCTTTTGCATTGCAAAGATTTCATTATCCTCAACAAACTTTATGTTTCTTCAAGCATCATCCAGACAATACATTATATTATATAATTATGTGACAGCCATTTCCAGCTCAGTGTATTTATTCACAATTTTGAATCCTGTGTAAGTATTGCATCTCCTTTTACAAGGAATATCTTACATGTTCTTTTGATAATGACCAAGCTAACCAGGAAGTTTAGTTTTAAGGCTGAAAACCCAAGCACATTTAGTCTTGTATCCCTCAAAGCAAAGCCATATCTCATTGTAACTGACATAAAATCTAAATTAAGTAATAAACCAGACATAAACATTAGTAAAACAGATTGGAATCAGATTAACTCGCTAGGCATTTCCCCAGTTACAACACAAGAACTGTAGGTCAAGGTGTGTTAGCTGAATGTGCACAGACCATAATTGTTCMGTTTAAAAATCCCCAGCATTGTGAAGACAACCACTTTGATGTGCAGCCTTGGAGAATTGTCGTGTTTATTGTTTTCATGCACTCCTTGCTTGCACGCAAGTGGTGTCCACGTGACAGGGATAGTCTTGGGAGAGAATCAGTGAAAATTTGTGTAGATCTTGCTGATAAGAGAGACAGATGAATATGAGTTGGCAACATTATTTGAATTGAAAATTGTGGAGGCTTCTGGTACAGAGACATGAGAGGGTCAGTTGTGAGATTTAGATTKGTACAAYGTTTTCAGTKCAAGGCTACAGAGACCACTTGAGGYTTCCATTATGATGTTTTGATGAGGTGATTAGTCTAAGAAAATTATTCCATYTCAAACCTGAACCATTAGAAGAATCATTATACATTATGGGACATTACACTGCCAACATGATTATTTTGGTATTGTATTCATAGTAAAATAAAATTAAGGGCAAATTAGAAACTCTAAGAAGGACTTATGAATAGCATTATAGACAAAGAGAGAAACCCAAYTGACACTACATTGCTTAGTGGATCMGGAATCAGAAGWAATATTARTGAAAAGAAAGAATCAGAGGAAGGTAACACTCCTTGAACGAGGTGACTAAATAAATAGGTGGTCATGGAATTAGGCAGAAAAAGCATCACAATTAATAAAAATCARAACTTTAAAATAAAAAAATCAGAGCATTAGCAAGTGTCTCAAAGATATTTGGATCTGGACTCCATGCCTGAAAGCAAAATCATCCCAACCTGGGCCCATTCCTCCAGCTAAACCCCTTAAATTTTCTGTATGAAAAGAACATCAGAAATTTTTGAAATGGTCTTTTTTTTCTGCACAGAAAAGAATGGCTAGTTTAACTGTTGGAATATATATGAACAAAAGATTTGTTTATTTAAAATACATTTCATTCGTACAGCAACATGGCTTTGAAACGCCTTGGGGCTGGGGATAGAACTTGCATCTCTGATATTTTCAGATTTAAGAAAAATCCTTCCTTTGTTGAGATTTTTCTATTTTGCCTGGAACCTTTTAAATTYTCATTGTGACTATTCATGAAAACTTTGAAATTGCACGTGAAATTGTACACAACTTACTACTTAACCATGTATCTGTTCCAACCACTCTAAATAATATTAGACAGACACAAGTCTCCTTTTGGAATCAAGTGTTATATTTAATATATCTCATCCTGATTCATGCAATCTCCCCTGTTTTGAGAAGGAAGTGATTTTTAGGTGACAAATTTACAGATGGAAAGTACACACTTATTTCAAAAGTCCAGGAAATGTCTCTAAAATTTCAGTGGAAGATAACAAAACTGTGAGTGAACGAGGCACAAGTCAAAACTGACTATAGGTGTTTCCAGTGTTCGTTTGAATTGCTCACACACATCACCTCATTCAAAATTAATTGCAAGGAACAGAGAAACATCATTTTAGAGAACTTAATAAAAAACATGTTTAATATGCAACATCGACTAAGAAAATGAATAAATTCATAGAGTACCTAGAGTACAACATGTAATGGAAAATTTTGAGGGTGTGACTCTCTTGAAAAAATGAGTACATGACCACTCATACCTTGAATCTTCTCCTAAGAATGGATGGTTCAAAAAAAAAAAAAAAAAAAAAAAAAAAAAAAAAAAAAAAAAAAAAAAAAAAAAAAAAAAAAAAAAAAAAAAGACAGCAAAGATGAGTGTTACAAAGCTCTATTAAAAATGCTGAAAAGAGAATTTGCACTGAAGAGGAAATGAGCAAAAGAATTCATGACAGAAATTTTAAAGCAATGAATTGTGCTGAGAGTGCAAATAAGAAAACTCTGTTCATCCTGTACAACCATGCAGAAAAAAGCAACAAAAGAACGATTGAAACCAAAGCCAGACCTACACAATGCAAGTTCCTGATATTTGCTGTCTGTATCTCAAAAGGTGGTACACAGCAACCTTTCCCAGCTCTCAGGAAAAGAGTGGGGAGCTCAGACAGATCCCACCCAAACAGTGAAAGACTGCTATAGATTTCTCCTTTTTTCCCCAATTTTCCACAGGAAAAGTCCATTATGTTGGTCAAAATAGATCCATCTTGCCCAGGGACCTCAGTGCCAAAACAGTTTTGTTGGTGGTGAGCAGCTGCCCTGCTATCTGCTACTAAGTAGAGCTAGCCATAGATACGGTGACAATATAAATATTGATATAAAAATAGCAAAACAATACAAGTGATGAAGAAAACCATATGTAGATAATGACAACATTCACGTTGTTATTGTTTTAGGAAGGAGGTAAACCTCACTAGCATGATTACATGATTTTTCTATGTATTATTATATTATTATATCTGTTCCACACCATTGTAAAAAAAGAAAATATTAGAAAAAGATTCATCTGCTTAATGTATCATGAAAAACTTAAAACAAATTCAGATTAATAAAATGTTAAGAACTCTGGTTTTAAATCTCTAGGTGCTATGCACTTCAGAGACCTACTTTTCCCACCAATCTGTTGCTCAATATTCTTTTTTATGTGTTGATAGCATTCATTTTGTACCTGTCTAGTGACTAATGTGGCAATGTTTGCTTAACAATCRGTGCTGCAGATGGTGCCCTGCCTGGAGCTGGAACCACGTATGGAAATCTCATTATAACTAAAGAAACCAAACTCTTGATTTAGATTATGCAATTATGAAAAAAAAATTAAGTTTTGTGTGATATTAAAATGCTGGCATGGTGGCAAAATCGTAAAGACAAGGAAATGTGCAAAGGCTTTCACAAACTGCTTTACTCTTCACCCTGAAGCTGGCAGCAGGCAGGGCCCCGTGTGCTCTCACAGTTCATTTATCATGAGGGATGCTGTGTTTGCCARAAAGCCTAAACAGCAAGTTGCCTCAACAAATATCCTCCCTTTGTTGTTGTCACTGCCTTGTGGCACTCAAAAGAAGTGTAAGTTGAATTATTCAGTTTCGTGCAATGGCGCTGCAAATTTCTCTCCAGGGCTTCRTGGAAGACCACTGCCTTTGAGCACAGGAGATGGATTTTCTGCAGCTCACACCAGATAAACGTGCTTTYCCCAGTTCTGCTCATGTTTTTCACATGAAGTGAGAATGCACAGAGGAATTGCTCTGCTGATCTGCACATTTGCAGGCGGAGGAAAGCTCAAAACACCCATGGCATTTCTTGCTTGCACTCACAAAACAGCCACAACTGTAGCAACAAAAGGTTCTGTATTTGGCTGGAAGAGTTTAAAATGACAGGCCTAGTATTTTTAATTAGCACATATGCTTCAACAGGCTTATATAAAAGATTTTTTCACAAAAAGGAAGCTGTTTTATCTCCTAAATTTTGGAATGTTGCATAAGGCCTCACATTGTTTGAAGTAGGTTTCATTAGGGAAACACGTTAAGATCATCATATTTCCATTGGGAAGTTTCAGTACAGCCTTGCAAGTAGCCTAATACTTAAAATAAGCTTCTGGTTCATAGTTCTGGTACTTAGATTTAGTAATTAAGTTACATCCCAAAATGCAGTGTACTGTTAATTTAGGGTATTTCTGGCTTTAGGGCCCCATGTGCTAATTGTAGAAACAAATTTATTCACAGTAAATTGAGACAAACAGGAAGGCCTTCAGCTGAAATACTGTGGAGAATATTTGCTAAAGCTGAAATGGATTAAAAAGTTTCAGTAAGACTTTGTACTATCAAACTAAATGAAACACATTTCAGAATTTAAACATAAATAGATAATTCAGTTTTTTAAAATACCTAGGGAGCATTAACTGAGAGGCATGCATGCCAAATCTTGAAGAAATGCTGCTGCTTTAAATGCTTTAAGCTTTGCTAGCATAACTGGAAGAGTGTATTGCCACTTAAAGGAGAACACAATTCTATTAAGATGCTAAAGTATATATTTTCATAACATGTGAGAAAGCACACATGCTTGTGCTTAATTTTGTACATTTTTCCAGAGATTCAATGTATTTTGCCAGAGATTTAAGGTATTTTGGTTGTTGCTGTTGTATTTTGATTCACTGCTACACAGCTGTAATTAAGACATAGGAGCTACTTGTAATAAAAAACTCCCCACTTAGACACTGCTGTGTTCTTCCATTACAAAATGTGGAAATTAGATAATCACATAATAAGAAAAGTATTAATACCTGCTGTCTCATCCACAGACAAACAGCAGATGTAGAGATGTAAGCATTCTTACAACAATCTGGTAACTATTGTTAGTATAGCATTAGTTGAACAAATATTACTTTTAATTGGATCAAAATAATTCCTGAATTGAGTGAGATCAGTCTCCTGATTTGGGTTTTGATTTTTCTTCTTTGATAAGTCCTACTAATGGCATTCCATGACATGCCATACAAGCATGACACATTTTTTTGCAGTAATAGGACTTGGTGAATCAGCCACAAACCTGAAACACACACTTGCATTATTTTGCCACAAGAAGGACACAGGTATCTTCTTTCCCTTTCAGCCAAATAATAAATCCCTATCTTATCAGTCCATGAAGTAAAGAGGGTCTATTGTCTTCTGGATACAGATCAATCCATCCTTGTGATGCAGCCCAGCAGTGGGGCACACACACAYGGGCTGGTGAAAGGTCTGCTCTGTATCCTGGGAAGTGCAAACCCTCCCTGTACACTCTCTCCTCCCGGGAAAGGCAGAGCAGGGCTGTGTGGTTAAAGTTAAGATTGGTGAAGAAATAGAGGACTTGTRTCCCTTTGGACCCAACTTGTTTTTTCCCTTTTTCAGTGCCAAATTCTATTCCTCAGACTAGGGAAACTAGACCAATAAACTAAAGGGGAAAATAAAAAGATTGCAACCCTGTGTCGTTGCACTAAATTCCAAGAATAGATTATTTAACTTTATGGACAGTTAAGGTCATTGATGTGTCCCTGAGGATAGCTAGCTGCCTACATGAAACATTTCCCTCTGCATTTGTTGACCTTATGATTCACTTGCTAGTTTTAATYAGATTCTTCAGAATTCCCAGTTTCCTGATTCTGAAAAAGTCTCAACTTTGAACTCTCATGACCTCTTCCAGATGTACAGTTTCATTGAGAAATCAGAAATGTTTCTGCTGTAGCAAAACTCCCAGGAATAAAGCCTAAAGGAGATGCTATCAGAGAAGACATAGCTCAGTTCTAGGTGATGGAGTTTTGGTTATTTAAAGCACAACTTGTTCCCAAATTCCTGTGTAATTGAAAGTGTACTCAGGATATGTATTTTAGGGTAGTATCTAAGTTCTCATTTCTTACCCTACAACATGTTTGAGTTTTGATGGTCTCTAGAAGTAAGTCAATATAGCTAGTTCGACTTGAGTGCAGCATTTAGAAGAACCAACCTAGATTTTGTTCATTTTGACATATTTCCKTGAACAAAATGAATACAATTAAAAAGAGATTCATTAAATGACTGTCCAGTTTTGTCTGCTGCTGAATGTGTTCACTGTTGAGAGTTTAATTTWGTTACTTTACTTTTCAGAGATTTATTTTAAGCCTTCCTGATTTGTTGAAATAGCAATTTGCACATTGTATAATCTGTTTATAGATTTCAGCAGCTAGAAGGTTGTTAGGGATATGAATCTATTTTGCCTTCAGGCATGTCTGTCARAGACTGATCTGAAATGAGAAAATAATTACATACTGTTTCAGATTATGTTTGATAATATTTTTGATACCCCATACAACTGAAACAGGCTCTTTTCTTTAGGGGAGAATAAAAACAGCAAAATCACTTTGTTCCAGTGGAAGGAGCAGATTCGTTTATACTTGTGCTAAAAAAAACCAAAAAACTGTAATCAGGATTAGAAGTGCTCTCTGTGAAGAACATGGGATATCACATCTGAGGAAGACAGAATTGGTTTGATTTGTCACCTTCCCCTTTTCAAAGCTTAACTAAGTGAAATATCGGCAGCGCTTGAGGAGAGGATTACTTCACCTAATCACTTGTCCCCATGCAGAGTTGAGCAGATGTGTGTTGTAACTACAGAGGRATGAGAAATATGCAGGTAGAAGGTAAAACCTGAGCTCTGGGTGGCAATCCATGTGGGCAGTTTGTCCCCTCCTGTGCTGCTGTGTTGGAGRGAGCTCTTCAGCTCTGGCAGTACAKGAGCAGCATCTCCCTCACAAGCAGTGGTGCTGAGCTGTGTTTTGCCCACAGTTTTCTATAGTTAGAACACTCATTCATTAAAAAATGCAGAAGAGAGGRGAAAACAAAAGCAGCTTTTGTCATTAATTTTAGAATTCTCTGCTGGCTTTGCSTGAGTTCAGGTTTAGCAATGGTAGGGCTGGTAAAAGAATAAAGAATAATTACAATCCAATTCTAAAACTGCAGGGAGTGATAGGCTGACAGAAATCTCATGCAGCTCAACAAGAGCARACACAGATCTCTGCATCTGCAGGGGAATAACCCATGCAGCTCCTGTGCAGACTGGRAAGCAGCTGGGAAGGAGAGGATATGGGAGCCTGGCAGGTGTGGGATGAGCAGGGGTTACCAACATGTCCTGGTAGCAACRAAACAGAGCCTCATCAAGGCAGTGYTRGCACATTTAGGACCAGCTCAAAYTGCAGACAAGAAAAAATGTCCTCACAGMGAGAGTGGTTWATTCCAGGAAMAGGTTCTCYRGASAAGATGTGGAACAGRCATCCTTGGAAATATTCAAAACTCAGCTAGCCAAGGCCGTTGTTAGGRCTTGTTATCTTTGAGCAGTACCTTGGATCCAAGGACTCTTACTATCTGAATTGTTCTGTGTTTCTAGGTCAAAGAAGACAAGCACAGACTGCACAATCCTGCTTCTAAGAGTACAGCTCATCTTGTTCACTTCTCCATCTCATAGATCAGAAAAAAGTATAAAAATGAAACAAATACTGAAAGGGGGCAGAGGGGATGATGGAAAATGGGAATTGTGTCCTTTCTGGACTCATTCAYAAGCAGCAATAGTCTCTTTGGATTATAAAAACTGCAGCCTGGAGAATTATTATGTCAACCAAACTGTTGGTACAAATTGACCTGGATTCTATGAGTTTGACATAATTTGATCTGTTTACATGAACTGAGCTGTACAATGRGCTGTTTTTAACTGTTGATAATGAACTCCAACAGCTTACAGGAAAGATGACAAAGATGGGTCCAACTGTGCAGAGACAAGAGTGAAAATCAGAACGCTCCTCACAGACCTACTGTGTGCTAAATATTTTCCATAAATGCTTTGAAAAARCTCAGATGGAAAATACTGTACAAATGTAATAGAATATTACTCATATTATTGCTCTTAATATTGCAAATGCTCTGAGCAATARAAGATGAGGAACACAACCCTGCTATGTCATAAAATTTATATTAAGCAGAATTACCTATGAATGGAATATTTTAAGAAAGCTGATCCTTAGTGAGACTCTATCTTTCATGCTATGCACACAATTTGTAACCACAGGAAAATAATCTTCCACCTGGCATATAAATGTACAGGATGTCACAAATGGGTTTATCAAACAACAGAAATGGAGAGCTGACAAAGACATCAGAATTTTAAAATAGAATGTGGCTGTACCAGTAGATTGTGGTTAGCTGCTATTATCAGTTCYCAGAAACTGTTGACTCTTTCCAGTATCAGCCAGTCTATATATAGATTTGATTTTCACTTTATTGAAAGGCATAATGCTCTTTTAGTCTCTTAGTTTCTGATAACCACAACACCTCCTCCTGTAGTTTCCCATGGCCATGGGATATCACTCAGTGCCTTTTGCTGGAGCACATGGATCTGCTTAGTCCTTCATTTTCAAGTTCAGGGGACACTGGAGTAGCAGAGACTAGACAAACATGAAATGTGAAMATCTGGTCTGTGGCAATTACACCTGAATTTTACAATGCCGGTGTTTGCTATGGGATGAAGTTTAAGACATTGTAAGACCCTGTGTTTCTGTATTTATGCTGTTTCAGGCTATTTTTCTGCGCTGCCTACCTAAACTGTTAACTTTCAGTCTGAATAACTGTTTCCTGCACTAATTCTAAATAAAGAGAAATTCATCCCACGCAATCTCGAAGCTAGTCAGGTGCTATTTTACATCACTGCATGAATCTCTTTGGCAAGAGATTTACAGAAACATGGGAAAAATGTGAGCTTACAAAAGTTAAGGTATCCCTGCAACAATACCTTAAATTTTAAATAAGTTGCAGAAAAGAAGAAATAATTTGTGTCATACAACTATTCCAAACTGACAAATTTCAGGATTAATGTCACTGATGAGTTATACATTAGAGCTGAGTAAAAGAATAAAAATGAATGAGTATGAAATAAATAAAATGAATAAATACAGACATAAAAATGAGCAAATACAAAAAAAAATCTAATTGAATATTTTGATGATTATATTTGCATTCCATTTTAATATGTTTGGGGTGTTTGTTTTGTTTGCATTTAAGCAAATCAAGATTTGTGTTGGCTAACACCCAAGWTTTTTTCTTTGTAAAAAGACTTCTTTTGGTGACTAACCAAAACTTATTTGAGTGAATGTCAGCTGTAGTTGATAAAGGTTAGCTGCAAGAAAGAAACAATGCTAGTCATTATGCCTGGGTCAAAATCACAACCATAATAAGAAATTATAGGAGAATAAATAATGCACAAGGTGGGTATGTTTTATTTATTATTATAAAATCTTAAAAAGAAAAAAGAGGTAAATTTAATGCAAGTTATGTGTGTTTCTAAATATTCACAAATTAAATAAAAAGGGTTGGCTCAGCATACTATTTTCATYTTTTTGGCTCTTCATGTAATCATAACTTCTCTTAAATTAGAAATTAAATTAATTTATATGCAAAGTCATGTACTAGATCAGCTGTAGTGAGTGGCAAAGATATTATTACCAATTCCATTTTTTTCTAGTTATTTTTTCTAGCTACATCCGAGTTATGCATCAACCATTAAGTTTTGCTTTTCCAGAATATTATTCTTTAAATGTGAGGAGCTACTTGTCCTATTTCGGAAACTGAATATTGTATAGATCCAAAGCCCTCTTACGCTGGGAAGACTTCTGTGCTGTTCCATCCWCTATGAGAAATATTCCATTATCTGCCAGACCAGATTATATCTGGTACATTCCTGGCTACTAAGAAGGACAGGAGAGAAGGCTCCTGGCCTTTCCTTGGTCCCCTTTAAAGGATTTAGGTGCTGTTAAAATGAGCTTTCTGAAGTCACCTGGTTGTTTCTTGCTTCTGTCCCAGCAAAGGTCAGTAGCAGAAAGAGAGCCCTGAGCTTGGAGAGAAAATGGGGTTTGCTACCAGCTCTGCAATGCCTAGGGAAAACAGGAGGTAAGAAAGGAGATTTTGAAGGCTTTTACAAGGCAGGTWCACCCTCAGTGTGAGTCACTGAATGTTGGATACCGTGTAGTCCATTATTTGCTGTGGCTGGCTCCTGGATGATGTTCTTGATACTGATTTTGAGTCTGTATCATTTCTGTGGATGGTTTTAGAAGGTTCTGTTGTGATTTGTGTGGCAGAATTGGAGCTACTAATCTTTAGCTACAGAATTGCCAGTGCTGGGTTTGGATAAAAACAATATACATTGTGCTGCCTGGAGGAATATGTTTTCCCYTTCTATTTGATACCTGACATTGTTTCTGCTGAAATTTATTTACTGTGATTTCTTCAGAAATTGATTTCTATGCCATGGGGTTTTTCTTTCATTTTTTTTTTCTGTTGTTTTTGTTGCTGTTTTGATTTGCTGCTCTCTCTGTTCTTCAAATCATGCTTACCAAGATGTGAAAGAGTACAACTTTAAAGCAGAGAAACCAGTGGCGGCCACACAAATCTTTTTAWATTCACCTTCTGAGTAGTAGAGTAATACTTGTGACTGGTGGAAAATCTAGACATGCTTTTGATCTGTCTGTAGATATAAAACCCTTTACAAGATTTGCATTTGATTTKCATTTGCATTTCAGGATTTTTAAAGTGAACCTATATTTTCATCAAATTAAGAAGGAAGTTATTATACTGTGTGCAGACATTTAGCCCTCATATTCATGTTTGTGCTTTGAAAAATTTCTGTAGAGTGTTTTGTTCTGATATTAGCAAGGAAATAGAGTTGAACTATGTATGGCTGACAACTGGGTCAAGTTTTAGTAACTATTTTTAAATCAGAGAGATATTATATATTCCATGTAACTTGTACATAACTTACACTAAAAGGTTAGATAATTATCATGCAGCACATATGATGGAAGGGATCTTGAATTTGTGACTGTTCCTTGTGGACTATCAGCTCTCAAAATAGAAGGACTGCAAGCAAAGAGGTGGGAAGTTTTCTGCTGTCTGGATTCTTACCATTCAGTCTTTCCAGTGTGCTTTTATTGCCTCTCTGAACACAAAATATTCTTAGGTCCTTCAGCATAGCTGGAGAAAGAATTAAAGGGATGATGAAAGGATGGCACCTAATCCATAGACTAAATTAATGTATCATCTCCTGCTTGGATATASACCAGAATCACATCCTGGGTGGAAAATGCAGATAAACACTAAAGGAAAAAATAGGAAAACGTGTAACTTAGGGATGCTCAGGAGAAGAGTTTGACTGGAAGATGGAAGCCTGAGGAACAGTGTGCCATCAACAGGGCAGCTGGGACAGCAAAGCCTGAAGGGAATGGGTCAGAGGGAACCAAACACATTTGTCTTCTTCATGATGTTTCTCAGGCAGGATCCCGAAGTGAATGAATCAAAATGGTTTGGCTGGAAGGGACTTGCAAACAAAGCAAAAACTTAAGAAATACAGCTGTATTCATATCCAGGGTGGGTAGCTATGGATCCAGGAGTAAACTGTGGAGTTGGGATATCATCTAGGATACATGCTAGGTGCATCCATAGCCATCCAGTCAGACTTCRCTTTGGCTCTACAGTCTAACACATGATTTCCTGCAGTGCACAACAGCCCTGAATCCACGACAGATGGGTAATTTTGATATCATCAAATCTGCACACAAATGCTGAAATAAAACCTGGTATAACAACTGAAATGGCCACTAAGGTTTAAAATTGCAGCCTGTGAAGGATGTCRTCATGTAGCAGTGTAGTACCAATAAATTTCCTTCTCTGAAGCCCTGCTGTGACCTCACCTGGAACGATTGTGTGCAGTTCAAAGCACCCCCAAAACAGAAAAATACTGTTGTGAGTGTAGAATAAAGCAACAGGAAGTGTCGAGAAGACAGATGAATTAAAAGAGGCAATGTAGAAACAAAGAAATTTTAAAGGGCTGCCTGTGTGAGAATGAGGTTAAAAGAARTAAAAGTTGGATCATCACAAGGAGCAGCCTTGCTTTTAAACTGGGAGTTTCATGCTGAATTTCAAGACAAAAATCCTTGGCATTATTTCTTAGGGAGCCCTACTGCAGCATTTCTACTCGGCTCCAGACCATCCTTAAAATTGCACTAATAAATATTGCAGAAATGTTTTGCATTTGTATCATAGTAAAGACCAAAAAATGTTTCCTCAGCAGAAGATATATTGCTCTGGGCCCTTTCCTACCCTAATTTCCATATAGAAAATAAAAAGATAAATACTAATACTACATCCTCTATGGACATATTCAGCCAAATTATGCTCTCACAAACACTAGGTCAGTGAAGGCCATGCACACAGCCAAAAGCYGATTTGATCCATGGGGTGATATACAAGTAAAGCAATAGTAGTTGGACATTTATACCCCTTAATGAGGTCATATTTAATACTCCATGAGCATTTCTGGTCACCTCAGTATAGTGAGGTCATTGTAGAAAGGAAGTGCAGCAAGGGGCAATCAGTGTTGTATAATGTGGAGACTTTAGCATTTCTTTTTCTCTCCTCAACATTTGCAAAAGTAGGGCTGTGTTAGACGGAAAAAAGAGAATTGGAGTGGCATTGAGGTACACAAAGACTGCCACCTATTTAAATTCCAGTCAGAGATAAGAGCACAGGGTTGCCACTAATAGAAGGTGAATAACAGTTTAAGACAAAGAATTCACTATGATTTTTTTAAAGTGTGGTAGTTAAATATGGCTGCAGTCAGTTTGAATTAGATTACTGATGATTTGAAATGGGATATTAAAAGCTACTCACATCAGTGCTTTCCAAACAACTTTTTTTTTACCCATATTACAATAACATTTTGTTATGGGTTCAATGTTCCTCATTCAATTCAAATTTAAGGAATTCTGGGGACTACAAGGGCTCAAATCCAGTTTAAATTGCTGTCCTCTGGAACACACTCTTAATTCTCAGGAAAAAAATTAAATGTTTTTGGTTTTGTTGCAGCTGCCTCCCACTCTTGCCCGCCCCCTTGGGCGCAGAAATCCATAAACACAGTAGGTTTATCRCAAGCACATTCTCATGTTCTCTTCCTTTGGTTGAGGGCTGAAAAAATAGGCTGAATTCAAACTTCAGCATCCTGAAATCTACAGCCATGCATTGCCTGTCTGCATCTGCACTAAATCCTAGAACAGATTTTAAACTTCTTGCTAATTACAGGGCAGTTATGTAGAAAGAACTTAATTCTTTATTATTTTACAAATTAAATAGATCAGGTTTTAATATTGAATCACTCTCTCATTTTGCTTTCAATGGTTACCTTTGCTGAGGACCACTTTGTTGTYCCTATGGATTGTTTTCTTTTGTCCTGGCAGATATTCTGATTCTTTTCAAGATGGTATTGATTTCAGTGTAGAGGTTTCAATTCRCTTCCATTGCTTTAAATGCATTTTGTTCCTTAAAACTTCAATATCAACAGCTGCTGGTTATTTGCAGGTYGTGTCTGGAGAGGATGAAAAACTTCTTTCTCCCCTGCAGAGAGACAGTCTCATGCCACCGTTTGTGCTCTTGCAAATTAGATGCTCAAATATCAGAGATTTTAGAGTCTTATTAAGAAAATTAAATGCAAGTAKTTTTAATCTTTGGTTTACAGGGTCAATAATATGATGTGGGCTACACTAACTATCTATTAATGCATTCTAAGTACAAAAAACTCCAAGTCTTGTGCTTCAAATGGATCAAAGTGATCTTGTGACTGACACCAGCCACACTTTATAACAGAGCAGTGATAGAAGTAACAGAAAGCACATAAACACACATAAAACCCCAGTGCCAGTCATCTAAAGCAAACTATTCACTTAGAAACAGAAAGAGGATTTAATATTTACCATTTAAAGAAAGGAAAAGAAAGAGAGGAGTGACAGAGAGAGAAACATAAGGATCAAYACTATGTTTCAAATAAACATCTCTTCTGATACTGAGGTCACATGGCTGAGACGTGATTCAGAACATCTGATTTAAAATTGGATTATTTGAAGATTCAGCCATTGAGGTGATTTGTTTTGTGTAAGCTGAATATTTAGCCCCTATTTTTAAAAAAAAAAATCAAAATATAAACTTTATTATTCACACTCCAAGCTGAAAATTGTGTTAGAGCTATGGCAAATGTAACTCTTTTTCCTATTATCATCTTTATGTTCATATCTCAAGGGTTCTAAAAAATAAAAAGGAAGTCATGTCAMTTTTGTGTGAAACACTGTGTCTAAAATGAATTAGGTTCCCTGAGAGGAGAYGCTTTTTAGAAATATGTTTTATGGTGACTATAAGATTATACTTATATTTCACATGATATCCCTATCACTATCCCAGGGCTATTATTATCTCAAAAAAAAAAAGTTTATGTCTTATGATAAAACATCCAACAGATATACTTTTTAAATTGTTGGTCTAATTGTTATATTTGAATTCTAATTTGAATGCAATAATGCATAAAATTAGACCACTTATTTTACAAATATGTATACATTATTCAGATTAATGAGAAATAATTTTTTCTTAAACATGAAGGGTCTGTCAGTACCTTGTCTTACAGGTGCTTTGCATGACATTGCATATTTTATCTCTATATTGCATCAATTAGGTGGTTTCAGAAAAAAAAAAGTGCAGATAAATAGGACACACACATAGCTAATTGCTCTTCTGAGGCAAATTAAATACTTGAATATAGAGCTGCATGGGCTGAGACCAGGCAGCTGTCCCTAGTGAGCTGTGTTAAATTTTGGAGGAATGCAATGAAAAACGAAAAATGTCAAGGGAAAAAAAARRWWWWAAWWAAAAAAAAATCTTCTATCAGAAAAAATTATGAAACAGTCATAGTTTTCAGCTATTCAAATTCCTGSCTAGCAGTTGCTTTAATGTTCTGATTTTTGTGTTAATAAACATGAGCTTTTTTTCAGATAAAATAGATTTTCTCATTTGAAGAAGGTATTTGGATTAAATAGTTGAAAGCAGGGAAGATACTGGAGAATATTCAATCAWCCTTTGATTCATAGATTAGTTATTCTTATTAGTCTGGAAAGGCTTCAGATTACGCATTCTATTTTTTTATGCTGTATAAAGTCTACATTTGGTTTCTAATGCTTGATGAGTGTTTTATGTGATTAAAACCCCTGGTTGTTTTACAGAACAATGAAATATGCATAATTTCCCTTTGACTTTTTTTTTTTTTTTCCCCTGAGCTCAAATCTGTTCATGCTTTGCAATTTTGGAGAGGTAAAATGATTATTATTGTTTCCATAACAAACAACCACTGAACGTCTGATTTTATGTCCCATTTAAACCCATAAGCAATCTTTCAACAGTTTCATCAGATACAACTGTCCTGATACAGCTTGATTCTGTGCTGAAACATGCTGACGGCTTGAATCAGCTTGAATCCCCTGATTCCACAACTGGAAAAACTGATATTTGTGTGTCTGCTTCTTCAGTCAGGTACYTAATCTGGAGAGTGAAATTCGAGTTGGCCTCTATCTCTATCACAAGGGTTCTGGGATCTGTCTCTGCCTTCATGACAATGTGTTTGCACCTTCRTGGTCCCACACACTGAGTTCATCCTCAGCAGACACTTAGATCCAGATGGCAGGAGATACCTTGGTTTATAGATAAACATTGGGTTTGGCAGCCACTGATTCTGTCAGCTCTTGTGACAGCCCTGGGATAGAAGACCTGGAATCTTGTCCCTTCCTGCCCCGCCACACAGCAGCATCCCCAGTGGGGTGACATCCAGTGGAAGGATAGAGGTGAGGGCAGGCTGTGACTGGTGCTGTAGGAGCTTCCCAGCTTAATTTGCTTCCCCTTCTGCAAAAACCCACCTCGTTTAGAAGTTTCCTGCAGAGAATAATGGATGTGGTGAAAATTATTTCCTTGACCCCAATCCCACACAGCCTCCTAGAAACCATCTTTTGTCAGGGCTTGGGATTGAAGATTTTCTTTTTGATGTTGTAATCTTCATACAGGGTCCATGCATGAGGCACTGTTGGTATTCATCTTTAGCTGAAAGTATTCAATAGAAGCAGGAATGTTTTAGATTTGCAATAAAGATCCTGAGACACTAATAGYAATAGTAATTGCTATTCTGTGGCACAAAACTGCTTGTGTTCATGAGTATGATCAGTAATGAATATGATCAGTGATGGAAACCAATACTGAAAATCAAAATATATTAGAGTCAAGAAGCGGACAGAGTAGATAAGATTGAAATTTTGTGTGTCCAATATCAAATCTCCAGAGGTGACCTGAGAAAAATGGGAACGCTTCAAGCTCCATATCCCAAATGTTTTTTAACAGCACTGGTGAATGTCAACTTGACAGTACTTGGGCTTATTTTCAATTGTGAAAATCAAAATATGTGTGACATGATGTGAAAGCATGGCATAAAAGCATGGGAGATTGTGTAAGGATTATGCTTGAGAACTAACTAGAGCAGCAGAAGGAAAACACAAAGCAGTTTTCACTAGATATTCTCAAGAATCAATATTGTTCTTTTGAGAAGGGTCCCATAATCATTTTAATCAGGCCATTTTGCTCCTGGAGACCATTCCACACACCATGATAGTGAAGAACTTGTGAGCTAATGAGTATTAGCAACATACAGGAGTAGGACCTGGAAATGAACTGCAGAACTAATGGCAGCTTGGTTTGTAGAGCCCAGACCAAACACAGGTCTAGTCAAGGGTCAGTTTAGGACCTCTCATTGATGTGCAGTAAACTCAGTTCTGCCTCTCTAGATACAAGGGCAGCATTTACTATTTTGGGTGTGGTTTGGGCCCCAGCTATGGAAATCTGGAAGATGGCTATGTATGGTGAGTAGTTGCCACTTTGTTGCCTCTGGAGAGAAGTAAGAACTTAATGAGTGATTAAATTTATTCTATAAGTGAGGGAGACAGAGCTGCCTGTTGAAAGGAAGGGTTGCATTGGCTGGACCCAGCAACGCTGCCTTGGCATCCATGGGAGGAGCTGCAGTCTGTACAGGCTGGAATGTTGCATCAGTTTTTATTAACTCTATTTTTCAAATAACTAAAAAAAAAAGTGTTTTTCAGGAGGTAGAATGCGTGACTGCTTTAACTGGCATAAAGTTGCCTCTCACTGAATAGCAATTATTGAGAAAGGAACAAACAAATAAAATAAAAAAGTATAATCTTTTTCATTTAAAAAAGCATCACCGCTGCAGACACACAGAGAATGCAATAACATATTTTATGTTTGCTACTCACTGTCTCAAAGCAGTTTAAACAGCCAAAGGAAATGAGAGAACCAGAAAGATTTACTGTATGTGYTGATATTCTTGCTGCAGGCAAAGASATGTAGCAAATTGGGTTTAGACAGTTCTGAAGGGAATCCTTTAGGAGAAGTCTAGGCACACTGTATTCTATTTTATTTCACAGTTCTGTGCATATGGCATGAAAAAAAAAAAAGAGAAGGCAAGATTTCAAGCATAATTGCATATAATTTTAATCAAAAATTATAAAGATGTTTCCTTTCCATAACTTTATTTTCAAAAAGTTTMTTGGCAGGGAAAAGAACTGGTAAATGAGAGTTACTGAATAGATACACAGTAAATGAGATTATTTCTTTTTTGGGGATGGGTTTACACCTGAGCTTCCCCTTTAAAACGTGCAGATGAGGAAACTGCTGTTCCCTTATTGCTGTCATTCAACACTCCAGTGGGGTACTCCACTTCCAATATAGGAATATCGGCCAGAAGCCCCAAACCTCTTAACCCAAGGGAAGATAAAGTAAATGATTGTATTGATCAAATATTAATATGGGAAAAATATAAAATCCAAACCCATTCCTCATGCATAAATGTTTCAAAAATGTCAGTATATATATTGCTTTTATAATCTTATAGGGTCGAGCATATCTGAAACTTTTTCAATGGTTTAACATTCTTAAATATTTCTGTGGAGCTACTCAATGAAAAATTGAAATGGCACAGTACAAAAAACACACACAAGTTTTGAATCAGAATTAACCCAAACCCCACATAAATTTTATTTGCTATCTGAGAGCCCTTTTTTCATTCTTAGTCTTTCAAAACTTTTGCAAACTGTCAAATGCGAAAGACTGATGTGGATGCATTACCTTTAAGTTAATCACACACACTTCAAATGCCTGTCTTGGCCACAGAGCCAGGATTGCTTTGGTCCCCTTGAGTCTCTCATAAAGATGCTGAGTAATTCCTCCATGCAAGCAGAGGGCTGAATTGGGGCAGAGGTGTGCCCTCAGCCTGAATATCCCTTCAAATGGATCTGAGTGTCTGCAGAGCCCTTCACAGCTGCCGAAGTGAGCTACAGATTGCTCATGTTTGTCTGGTCTCCTTTCCTTTACCACAGACTTTCCTTGGGTTTTTTTGAGTTTTGTGTGATCATCGCATTTGTAAGAATTCTCTTTGGCTTCTGTTCCAAGCGCTCGGATGAGTTTTCCAACATGACAGTAGGAAGAGAAAGGAAGAGCCCCAAGGAATACTGCAGAATGTCTCCCCTCAAAAAAACACACAAACACTTTCATGGTCAGGAGACGGTCATGCATTTATGAATGAGCACATTCTCAGCATCTCACAGTGCAAAGTCAGCTACAATTATTGCAAAGATCAATAACTTTTCACAACAAAGGACATAAGGGTGCCCTGCCCTTCAGTCTTATTATGTTTCTAGAAAAAGGGATGATGAACAATAATGTCAGCATCCTGYTTTCTCAACCTGTTTGAGAGGACTGAAGGCTACTGCATTTTCTTCTTCTGCTTAGACAAGCACCTATCTTGCATCTGTGCTTCCTCTCGCATCTTTTTCATGTTTTTCTTGTTAATCTGCCTCAGACAGTTCTTTTYGCAGCTCAGTGGAGCCACAATCTCCTCTCTCTTTTCTTGTTCCAAAGGAGGTAAATTCTGAAACGTATCCATGGATCACCCTCTCCAATTTGCTTATTTGGTGTTCTCTCAGAAATATTTCTGGTGGAGATAACAGAGGGGAAAGGATAGACTTCTTCTAAATTTGACTGAGGTCATGCTTGCAAAACTTAGAAAGGACCATTTAGAAACAAAATTTTCTGCAAACTCTAGCAAATATTTTTCAAAAACTAAGTCACTGCAAATACATTGTCATTCTAAAATGTTGTAATAATACCAAGGACTAAATTCAATCACTAAAGCATGAAAATGAGGTAAATGCAGCACTGCACTTGCTCCCATTGCCAGCATTTCCTCTGGGCACTTGAACCACGTGGGTGCCACCTCAGCTARAGGCTCCTCAAGATGCCTTTGTTTCTAACTCTGCTAATGATGGATTTCACAGCTGGACAGTTTCTTAGAGAATTGCTGATATCTCAATTAGCAAATTCTAACTGTGAAYAACAACATCTAGCCATGGGATTTAAGCTTCTTAAACCAAGTATTTGTCTTTTCTACAGCTTCCTGCATTTTATAGCTTCCAAGTCTGTGGACCATCACTTCATTCTGTGTTTCACACACACGTCAAAAATTAGCCAAATCAAAAAAAGAGCTGTGAATAGGGAGAGGGTGTATTRTCATCTCAGCTGGATCAATTTTACAGTCCCCTAAGTGCTGTCACTTCCAACAGGGCAGGTTCAGTGCTGCTGAACCCAGTGTGAGGTAAGTGCTAGATGTTTTAATTGGGCAGGGGTGTTCAGTGCAGCACTCTGGMAGTAATGGAAGCCGTTTGATAAATATGTAGTTTGTCACTTAAGATAAGCAACACCTTYCAATGCCTCTCTTTTTGTTGGATAMGGCCCTCATTATATTTTAAATGCTACTCTCCCCCAAAAGATGAGAGGAGGTGAGGTGTTRAAAACTGAATGTGTTTTTACTGACATAAGCAACCATCGAAAGGTGTGCTGCAGCTACTCACATGGCAGTCATAGGTTCAAAATATATCCTTTCATCACAGGGACATCTTCAAGCTCAGCACACAGCTCTGCTTTAGGCGCTTCTTCAGAGAGACGCCTGTTTGTCTTCAATCAGCCTTCAACAGAAGACTGAAAAGTGTTTTAGGTTAGAAATATACAGTGCAGTAGCTCCTCACAAGTGGCAAAGTAGCTGATGAGCTGCTAGTGATGGTCATGAAATATGCATGTGGACAATGAGTGCTGAGCGGGAAAGTAAGCTATTAAGGTCCCTATTTCATTTAGGCTATTGTAAATCCATAATGGTTTCTTCAGAATTATCTGGATTTGTAATACAGGGTAACAGAATAAAGCATCCTTAATTCCTGTGAATGCAAATGACATCAGAGTGGAGTCTATTATTCCAGCATTAATATTGATGCATTTGATTTTTCACCCTCATGATTAAGCTACCTAAATAGAAAAGCTAAAAAGAAATTGCTAAGTATTTTTTCTTACTGTACRTAAAATACTTTTTATTTTGGTCTTGACTATCTGATTTGTCCACTGCAGTTTTCAGGATATCACATCTAATCACACATACATTTTCACAGCACAATGAAACGAGAAAACACTTTAAAAATCAAAGACATTGTCAGGACAGACTCTGMGGAGATAAATTAAAATCTAAACACTACTGAGAAGAACAGTAATGCTCAGAACTTCAGGATGATTGTGGAGTAGAAGGTCTTAAAATACTTCTGACACTGATTTCACAAGTAATTTATATATGCTGTTGAATCAGACCTAGACTATTATCTTGGATGTGTTGCTCTGTGTCCCTCAGGAGGCTCCCTCTGCATCCCTCACTTGCAGGACACAACTGCTGCAAATGGGATTCCTTCCAGATCCCTCAGTCCATCTGAGAGTTGTGGAAGTGATTGAAGGAAAACACTTCCTTTAAACTGGCCTCCTTTATGGGTCTGCCTTTTTCTTTCTGGCTCACAGGAACAGTGATCCCAGACAACMACCAGAATTACTGGTGGAGGTAGGAAAGTTATAATAAGGATTCAGATCACCTCACATAGATCCAGCAGCAGCAACATCTAAATAATTCACAGGTTTGTGTTGCCATATAGCATTCTTCCATCTCAGTGTTAATGTAGTTAACATTAATTAAAATTCTTTGTTGCACTTCAATGACAATTAGCCGTCCTTTTTTGAGTTTGGGAAATCAGGAGTCATTTAGTATGCTGTTGAAGATCCCATCAATCTACCTGCACCACCATATAGCCTGGCCTCACTTGTTCATTTTTGGAAGAAAATTCCCTTCTAGTTCTTTTGATTCAGCATCCAACTGGATAACATGAAATTATTCAAAGGRGTGAGAAAGAAGTAATTTTTGTGTTAATTGTTCACTGCCATTTGTTTGGGTGGTCTAGCACAAAATGGTACCTGTGTGAACTTTCCACTGTGAGTAAAGTATTACCTCCTCAGCCCAAAGAAAGGAGATGGCGGGTAGGAAGGAGCCAACTCATCAGCCACAGCACAGCACTGTCATGAACACCTTTCAGAATGATRYTATTGCCTCCAGAAGGCAGTAGTGGTAGTTTTGGCCCAGATTATGAACTCTTTGTCTGCAAAGTAATTTKTTTTTTTTTTTTTTTTTTTTTGAAGGAGATGTGTTCTTTATTAGCAGACTTCCATCCAATTAATATTTATAATATTTTGCCTTTTTTTCCCCCTTATTCAATTTAATTCCACTCATTCTAACCCTGAAGTCATTCTTTGCTTTAGTGACACAGTGCACAATATTTTCTGTTTCAAYTAAATGGTTTGGTTATGTTTGGTAGTGCCTTAGCAAAATAAGCAATTTCTATTCATTACCTAAATCAGTGACTGGAACATTTTGGTGTTTTGCTCCTCTTTAGTTATTTGTGCTRTCACAGAGATAAACATGTCTGGTGGACTGAGCAGAAGTCAATATTTAATAAATGACTGTCTTATAGGAACTTCATCTAAACTGTGAAATTAATAATAAATGTTTTCAAATAGATGCTTTCCACCATAAGGCCTTTTGAATCATTTATTTGTTGGGTCCCTTCAGTAAGTCTTTTCATATTTAATGCATTCAGTTGGAGTATTTATTGCATTTCTGAAAGGAACAAAGAATGAGGATCAGGAGGAAAATCACCGAGGGTTTGGATGAAAGGAAGACCACGCATTTAAGGTCGTGTAAAACTAAATGGAGGTGGACTGTGCATTTAGGTAGAACCTTAAACAAAGCCCTAAGCATCCCATCCTCAAGCAAAGGCTTGAGTTTTGCATTCATATCTGCAAATACAGAATACCATATGCGAAATATTGCTTCTCCAGCACTCCCTGATTATGTTGAGCAAACATTTGAAGAAGCTCTTAAAACATTTGTGGWGGCTCTTTTGCACAGCACAGAGAGCAAACAACCAATCCTACCCATGTGCTGCCCATATCCTCTGTTCCACTATTTACCATGTGCGTGGCAGTACATTGAGGAAACTGCTGAATTTTAGCATAACAGGATCATAGAGTGGTTTGGGTTGGAATGGACCTCAAGGATCATCTTGTTCCAGCCCTCTGCCATGGGCAGGGACACTTTTCACCAGACCAAGTTGCTCAGAGCCCCATCCAGCCTGGTCTTAAACAATTCCAGGGATGGGGCATCCACACCTTCTCTGGTGTCCAACCTCTCACCCACCATCACCCTGAGCTCCTTCTCAGGGGCTGCTCTTGATCTGTTCATGCCCAGCCTGTGTCGATACCAGAGGCTGCCCCAAACCAGGCACAGCACCAGCACCTTGCACTGAGTCTTATCAAGCCTCACAAAATTTCCATGGGCCCATGTCTTGAGCTTCAGGTCCCTCTGGAGGTCTCCCCCGCCCCCTTTCCAGTCTGTCTGTGCCTGTCCCTGCTCCTGAAGGACATCTGGAAAATGTGCAGCACAAATGGGTCCCTCAGTGCCTGACGGGACAAGCTTGGGCACCTACGTGGATGAAGCTGAGCTGCAAGTGGTTATTTCAGTCTGAGGTGCTTGTGAAAATCAGTGTTCAGGTTTGCAAACCCTTCATGGGGAAAGAGTGGCAATGAGAAGAGATGGAGACTGCTCCATGTAACATACTTGGATTACATACACTGATAACCTGTGTTCAACCTAGAGGAAATGTAAATGTTTTCAAGAGCTTTAAAACACTGGCATTTGTCATCTTCCTTTGTTTGGACACCCAGATAGCTAGTATTTTTTATTGAAAATTATGAATTATTTCATTTTCAGAAGGTAGAGGATGTAGAAGAATGCACTTAAACAAGATCAAGTCACAAAAATAATTTTTTTTTCACTGAAGAGAAAATTATGAATCGCTTTTTTTGCTTCCAAATGCATGCTCTATAAATGTTTGTAATGCAGGTCTTCTGAATGAGTTTGCACTATTAAAATTACAATTTTTTTATTGTGAAGATAAATGTTGCTAATACATGCAAGATGTTTTGCATCTGTAACACACACAGACTAGCATTTACTATTAGCAGAACCCAGCCTATTTACTTTGCTGTGATACCCATTTGTCTGAAATGAATGTTTATGCTGTGCTTATCATTAACTAGATTAGGAACTGTTTAAATGACCTGATTTGGGCTGCACAAGGCAAATAAATGAATACAGTGAGGTGTGTCTTAATCTGATGTCCTGCAGTTTCAGTAGGTCCCACTGTGATACCGGGCCCTGATCTGATTTTGTCTTACATTAATACAGAGCAGCAGGATGTAGCTGTGGATTACCGAGCTCCTTGCATCCCCACCAATGAATCATGCAGAAACTGTGAAAAGCAGCAGCTCAGTTATCCATTCTCAATACTTGAAGTATTTTTTTAATACAGTACTGAAGAGCCCAGGACTACAAGAATTACCTTTGAAAAGGAGATGGTTCCCAGCAGGACAGAAAAGAGTGGGAGGATGCTGCAGTTGATTGAGATTTTAGATGTGTGAAGTATTTGATACCAGSTTTGCAAAGCTCTCTAGTTGCTGTWCTGGCACATTCCTCTAAGATTAATCTTCCCATGCACAAAAACACACATGCTGATTTGAACATTGCACATTCTGCCAAGCATTGAGACAGCTGGAAGCTGAGTGTCCTAAAGTGCAGCACCCTGGGGTCCTCTGGGCTGATCTAGCCCTTTCTGGTTTCTGCATATGTACACATGAGGTATCAAATTGTCACTGGGCACTGTAGCTGAAATTTTTAAGAGGCTTAAAAATGAATGTTTTTTTTTTTTTTTTTTTTCTTCTCAGCAGCCTGACTAAAACACAGTGATCATTTTATAAAAATCTATAGTTACAGAATTCTTTACATTGATTTGATAATTTCATTATGATTGGTTAATAAATCACTGTATCCAAGTGTAAACATTTATTTGTTTGCAACAGATGCTTTTCATTGGTTATACAACTCCCTTGCRACAGTGTTTTAATTAAACACTCTGGATGAATGATATAAAAATAGATTGCAGACACTACCCAAATTCATGGATTCATTTAACTTTTGCTTCAAATGTCAACCAAGTTTGCAAACTGACTGCTTTGACAAACTCTGACTGCTGTCAAACTCAGAGTTTGTCAAACTCTGACTGCTGCAGTAGTGATACTTCAGGTTTACCTGCCATTATTTAGGTAAGGATGTTTGGGTAATTATGCAGAATGCATGWCTTTGAGGACAATCCATTTTTTGATTCCTAATTGCCATATATTTKTAGACAGGAGAATGAATAATGTTTTCTCTTTTGTTTTAAAGAAAATGAGTTACTTAAATTAAGGTTTTAAGGAGAAAATGAATATAGGAATCCATGTTTTACATTCTGTAACATTGAATTCTGTAATGTTTATGTCTCCTCAACCGTTCTTTCCAATRGGAGGAATATTTAGAAGAAAAGAGAGGATCTTTCCCCTAAACTTATCCCAGAACCCCTTAAGGTTAAAATTCTCTCAATAAATTGAAAGGTAAAAATCAATTATTCCCTCTTAGTGCCGTCAGACATTAGACCACTTGAAATATTGTTTGTTCAGGTTTTCTTGTTCAGAACATTGGTAGGACAGAGCAGCAATAAAGGAATATTGGAAAAAATTTTTGGTTCCATTGCTTGCACAGAGTCTGTCTAAATTAGTGCAATTGGTTCTGCATCTTACCAGCAGTATTCTGACACAAACAGTAGGTTAGGTCACTGCTTCATTAAAAACTCACTTTATTCATCCTACAAAGGTGGCACCTGCTTTCTGGAGGCTGTCTCCAACTGAGGTCCAAGGTTTTCACAGTTTTAGAGGAAGTAACTTTCCCCCAACCTTTGTTCCTCCACATCCCCAATATATAAGCTCTCAAGATGTAAAAAAATATTCTAACACACATGAGTACATTTCTTCCCGACAGAAAACGCAACTGTTGTTTTCTTACATCAGTTTTTGGGGACTGGAGAGGCAAGACTCATGCTGCTGTTTTCTCTAAGGAGCATCATGTAGATTTAAACACAATTATTTGTGAACATGGACAAATTTCAGAATCCCTGCGTTCTCTCACAGGCTCTGCTAAGAATATAGTCTAACAGCTGGCGATAACATTAGTAAAGTGCAGCAAAACCTATTACATAGAGAGTGAGAAGTCAATACCATCTTTGTAACCATATTCTGATATGAAGGGTAAAAAAAATAGCTTGTGTGAAAATGTCTATTTGATTTTGCCCAGGGCTATGAGAAATGAACAATCAAGGATTTAGCCATGCTGGATTAAGATTTTATTGCTCCTAAGCACCGGMCCAACCTGACTGGCTGTGTGCCAGGGAACTCTTTTCCTTAGGAAAGAAGGAAATTGCAGTTTTCTAGGAGGGAAAATCTGTCTGTACCTCAGGTGCAGTCTGACAACCTGGTTGAAACCCACTGCATCAGCAGTTTRAGGCATCATGGGGGTGTATAAAACATCATCTATTTTGATGTTTTTCTGAGAGCAATAATAATTCCCAGGCAAAAGCAAAACTTTAYAGATGCCACCTCTTCTCCTTCAGASAGTGGAGAGGAAAAGGAAATAGGTTTCTAGCAGATTTTCTAAGTCACCCAGGTGTGAGTGACTTTGCAGATTTACTGTGGGTTAATAGTGCAAACTGTGTTTAGATGAGGGTTGGCATTTTGACCATCATATCTTGCTTAACCAGTCTGCTGTGGGTTTTTTTTTTTCTGCTAGGCATAGTGGAGCCTGGCAGCAACTTGATCGCAAAAGAACTTTTTTACCTTGTGCTGTCATCAATCAGCAACATTACACAGCACAGAAAATCTCCCACAAGAATCTATAGGGCCTTAGAGAATCTGCTTAAAGATGAAAATCAYGAAGGCAGTGGTTGGGAAAAAAAATTAAAAAGTAAAGTAGTGTTTTCATCTGAAAGCTTGAAAGAGCAGAAGAAGGATACGAAGTCAGGAATGAAGATGACATWTGCTATTGTCTACTAATGAAATACAAAAATGATTCAGAAAAGCTGAGGAGGAGTAATTCAAAGAAAACAATCAGTAARGAGTTTACACTGAAACAAACAAAAAGAAACTCGAGAAAGCTGGCAAGGAAAGTTGTTGAATTGTCATTCTGGGAGACACCAATCTGTGTGAGATGGCTAAGAATAACTAACTCAGTCCAGGCAGATGCAAAAGGATGGAAATGACAGCAAGTCCCTGACAGTTCAGTSTACAATGTCACTYTCATACATTCTGTCATTTTGGTTTYGCAGAGTRAAAGTCACACTTTATCTCATCGATGACAATCAGATTATTTCCTATCCCAAAGATAATCCCATTTCATTCATACAAAAAACACCTATTTTAGCTGTCATCTAGCATTATTTTTTATTTTCATTACAAGAAACTGTAATGGTTTTGGCTGCTTGCAGTTTSTTGGTGAATCTGCCTCGATCCTGGGAGGATCTAGCAAGGTACTGAGATGCAACATACAAGTTTTAACATCTGAAAGTTATGTCAATGCCTACCACACACAGCATGCTGATCTCACCCTTTGTACTCCATTTGGAGTTCTGTGTCCTGCTCCAGACTCCCCAGCATGGGGCAGTCATGAAACTACTGGAAAGCATCAGGCAAAGGGCCAGAAAAATGATTAAAGGGCAGAAGCATCCCTCATACATAAAGGCTGAAGGAATTGGGACTTTTCAGCCTGGAAGGTGAGGAGAAGGATCAGTGAAAGGTGTCATATCCATGTGTATCAATACCTATATGAAGGGTAGAGAMGATRGAGCCAGRTTCTTAGTWGTGTTCACTGTCAGGACAAGAGACAACAAGCATAGACTGAACTACATAAAGTTCCATGTAAACATACTTTTTTGGTTTTTTTTTTTTTTTTTTTGGTGAGAATTTCCCGGAAAGATAATGAAGTGTCCAACCTAGCAGATATTCAAAACCCAGCTGTACAAGGATCCCGATCCATCTGCTCTCACAGATCATGCTCTGAAAAGGGTAGTAACATTAGATCGTAACCAGAGCTGACTTTCGAACTCTGCTATCCTGTGATTGCTATAATCTGTGAGGGCAAGAAATAAGAAGTGTCTGTCTTAAAATGCTGACATATAATTAAAATGGTATATCATGTCACTCTGCACCAGGATACGATATTCACTGGGACAGTTTATCAGAACTCTGTCAGAACACTGGCTTGTTGTGAGTTATAAGGTCATTACACTAATAASCCACATCACAGAAATCTGTAGATTCTTCTGTTTTATTACTTCTTAATGTACAGCAAATGTCAAGGTACTTCATGAAAAGCAATAATCATTGCTGGATTTCCCATCATGGAAAACATTTTAAAATATATATAAAAGCTTCAAATCATAGTTACATTCAGGATCTTCGACATGACAAATATTAACTGAAGAATGTGTAAAAAAAAAAATCTTCTATTGATCCCTAAACTTGAGTATTACAGAGCTCTCCACCCTTCAGCAGAGGGTAAATTCCTGCCTGGGAAAAATGAGCATTTTGCCATTCCACTCAGCAGGGCCAGAACCTGGCACATCAACTCCGATGTGCACTTCTAAAGTCATAGGCAAAGGGTCCACTTCAGTCAATAGAAAATGCTCTGTAATGCTTTCATAGATTTCCACAGCTGACAAAGAGCAAAGAATAACTAAAATAATTTAGTTAAAACTTGCACTGCTAAGCCCCTAAAAGGGCTCTAGGGTTACTTATGATTAAGGTTCAAACAAAGCCTCGACAGTGTAGGCAATAGGCACAGGGATCCCAACCTTCCTTTCCTCCTGCTCTCAGCTAGTACCAGATGATGACACTAATTATACATGAGATTCCTGAGGCTGGCACAAGCTGAATCCACATCTCCCAGCACCCCTCTCTTCCCATCCAGTGGAATGGAACAGGTTTTTGGTGTTTTCTGGTGGATGATCAGTTGCAAGAAAGCAACAGGAGCAGSTGCAGTGCCAGCTTCAGCTCAGGAAACCATCAATAGCCTGCTAACTCTACAGGACCTTCTGCTGCCTGTGGGCATCACCAAGAATCAGTTGTTTAGCACAGGGTGTGAGAGAGTTTCCAGTCAGCTGAGTCCTACTGATTTTTAAAGGGTTTGGATGACTTGTAAGARCATTGCAGGCAGACATTTGGCAGCTCAGGGCAGGGCTGAAGAGATGTGGGGCAAAAACATCATGTTGAGAGGGACAAGATGAAGGCTTAAGCAAATGAGATTAAAATCCTTTTAAGTCTGGATSACTGGAATGTCTAATTTATACTTGGGATTAAAATAAATCTATTTTCAGGTCACCTTTTGCAGCTTTATTTCAGATCCCTTATCTGAAGCAAAGCAAAGGACAGAGTAATGTTGACACAACTGGAGGCACAAGTGACTTTCTTCAGTATGTGCTGTAATGACACTTTAAAACCAGCTTCTTACAAGATGTACTCTTTGATTGTATCTAGTCTGTCATAGGCTTCCAAAAGACACAGGGTTTCTGGGAACACACTGAAGTATAATGACATTATATATATATATATATATATATATATATACATATATATATATATATATAAGCCAAAAATTTCTGAAAATTGATATCACAGATGACACAAATTTTAATCCTGTTAAAAGTATTACAAACAGTGAATTGTATCTTCTTTTATTGTAGCTGATGACCATTCACTATAATGAAAAACCAAAAAGTTTCTGKCATCATCTCATAATATTCTCTTATGCCAGCAGCAGGAACATTCCAGTTGTTTCATGGAAGAGAAATCCATGTGAAAGTCTAGATTTAAAGTGGTGATGATCACTGTCACAAGGAATAGAATATATATGAAGTAACGATACCAGCCATCCTAGGTTCAGTTTTACAAACCAYTAATCATATGAAAAACAGAAAAAAAAAAGCTAGCTAATTTGAAAAGGTCACAAACTGAGGAAGATTGAAGGAAAACTCTCACCAGAGCAAAATCATATTCAGCACCATTTTAGATGACTGCTAAAGTCATCTCTGCTAAAAATCTGTGGAGCTACAGTGCAGTGCCCAGTCAAACAGAGTGGGGAATTTCCCAGATGTTAGAAAGCCTGAATTATTGAGACAAACTGAATAATATGCCGTTGCTTATATGCAGGAAAAGCAAACACAAAAAACTCCAAACAACAAAAGCCAGTGATCATATTCATAGGCACACAAGTCTTGTGTGCAGAGATAACTTTACAGTACAGGATAAGCATTAATGGCAACTACTAATTTATGTACAAATGCAGGCGTGTGCATATCTTCAGAGGTGAAGGTGGAAATGAGCAACAGGTATTTGAAGGCAAATTTGTACTAGCTGTGGCTRATTTTACTCTAAAAATAACTTATTAATGTTGCTGAGCTTCAATTAAAGTCCAACACAAAGTATATCCATATGAACAGATTTTTCATGTAGAAATCTCTTCAAAAGTTAGTATTCTTTTTTTTTTTGTTAATTTGTTTGGAGGAGGGGATGAAAATTTTCAGGTCTGATTATTTAATTGCAGACTTACAGTTCCCTATTAAAGACAGCACATAATTAAGACAGCACAATATTAGTAAACAATTACTCCGTTTCAGTTGTAAAAAAGGAAAGTTATTTTTAGCGAAACTTCTCAGTTGCTTCCCATGTTTTTATTGGATTTGTGCAGTTTAAAGGCTCTTATTTTAAAAAACTACTTTATTTTTTATAAGGTACAATAAACATAAACACTATTCCAGCATYAGCCACATGCCAGACCTATGCAGTGGGGTTGCTGGTGTAAATTCCTGTGGAGTTTGGAAACAGTAGGGTAGGGAGTCCAAAATATGAAGACAAATTTTCTGCAAAGCAACCTAGATAATGGGCTATAGAGGAAAACAGTTGTGATCGATCTGAAAATCTCTGGAGGAGGTTAAAACCTTCTCAGCAAAATGAATAGATTTTGGCTACAGTCCTGTTACCATTAGTGAGAGGGGAAGAGGAAATGCTGCCCAAGGGCTGGAGAGAGCTTAGCTCAAGAGGATGCTCTCTGCTGCAGCAGAGCACTGCCAAGGGGTCTCATCCTATCACTCCCAGCAGGCTCCTGAGGCTGTCTGGGTAGGCTGGAACTGCAGAGGGACRAATTGTGTGCCAGGTGCACAGGGCTGCAGCCAGTGCAAACTGAAATTAAAGTTTTGGATATCCTATAGACCTGTCCATGAAAATTTGAGTTACATCTGTGCTCCTTAGGAGGGATGTCGAYAGCAGCTTCTCCTCCAGTCCCAGAGATTATCTCCCACTGTCCCTGCAGCTGCATGGGGAGAAGAGGATCTGTGAGGAGTGATGAAGGCTTTGTGCTGGCTGCCTCAGTGCTCACACTGAGCCCAAGGTGGGTGTTACTAACGCTGCTGGGCAGTGATGCTGGAGAAATGTTGTGGGTTTTTTTTCTCCTGTTACCATGGAGATGGTCAGAACAGAGCATTAATGAGATATCTGATGGAGCAGGCGATATAATACCATATGATGTGGGACAATTATCCTGTACAGCAGCCATCCACTTACCAGAACACTTCTAGCTGACTTGTGATAAAGGTGGTAAAAGGAATATCTGAGCTGTGCTCTTGTACTTCAAGAATGATCTTTATTCAAAATTGGACATTTCTCAACCTTTTTGAGCTAATACCTGACACTAATGCCATCTGTAATATTATTATAGCCTCCTATCTGCTATTTCAAATTTTATGTTAGTCTATTAATTATTAAGATCTAGTAAAAATCACTATGATAAGAACAGACTGCACCTAGGTCTGAAAAGAAAACATTAAATCTTTCTTACAGTGTAAGTACTTTTAGCAATCACATCACTTCAATGCTTTAGCTTCTAGCTGGAGCACTTCTAGCTTCCAGCATTTTTAATATGGTTTCCTGGAAAATCAGAGGAGATAAGCACATGTGTCTGCGTAATCAAGTCAGCTCATCTGTAGTGGAATAAGCAGAGAGAAAGACTTATGTGCTTATTTCATTACTATATGCTATTGTGAAGTACATGGCATAATATGTATGAAAATATTTTGCACATTAGTTTTTTTCCTAAGTCCAGATTTATTTTATTCCTTTGAAGCAGAAGAGCATGGAATCAATCTTCTACTTTGAATTTTATAGATAATCTGATATTCAGCAGCCTTCTGAGCACAAAATCCTATGTGGGTGGACACAGGGGTATGAAGCTGGGATTTCAGGCAATATAGAGGAGCAGAGGTTCTGAAAGCAGTAGACAGAGCTGAAGCACAGAGAGGAATGAAAGCAGGAAAGAAAAACTCAGCAATTTTTACTATTTCAGGTGATGGACACTTAAAAACCTCAGTCTGAGAATCTCCCTGCCACAAGTAACCTTATTTTCATGTTCACACAATCAGACTTACAGACTAAGGAATGCCTTGGCAATAGCAGCCTTATTTCTCCAAGCAATTTTACACAGGCTGCTTATCATTCATATTTTAAGTCTAGCARTGGAGTATTTTAAATTATTCAGTTTGGGTAATTACTGTGCAAAATGCTAAGACATAATGCTTTGGTTCATTATTTACACCAAATGTCATTGGACATACCCTAATTGTTAACTGAGCCCAATTCCACCAGGCACACGAGAAGCATTCTGTGATAACAGTTACTGAACCAGCCACTCGAGCCATTGTTCTCTTGGGAAAAAAAGAAACAGGACATGGAACACGCTACTGAAATCTAATCCTGCAGTAATWATAGGTTACCTCAGCCACCTGCCTGCTATTAAGTACATATCCTAAATCAATTMTATAGCTCATTACACAATCACTGTTTGGGCCATCTCGTTAAATGCACCCAGATAAACACGTAGATAAAAATGAGTGCATCTAAACTAGAGATGTGCCACAGAATGTAAAAAAAGGCYAATTAAGGAAATAGTCTGTTCAGTAATGAGATATAAAACTCTTATTCCATTTTTTTCCCCCTTCACTTAGAAACAAAATCATCCATAACTCTGAAAGTAAGGCTGTAAAAAAAAGGCACTATGGAAAGAAGATTCTACAGTGAATGATTTTTAGACTCGGGTGTCTGGAATACAAAGATTGGATCACATCTCTGTTGAAGGAATGCTCTCCTGAGTAGAGATTCTACATCTGTTGGGTAAAGAAAAAAATATTTTAAAAAAATTGGAGAAGTAAGCTGTCCCTGGGCCTTTCTTTTTTTTTGTCCTATGAATCCTATTAAAACAAAAACTGTCCAATTACACTAAATTATGTGATGCTGTGGGTTTATTTACTGTAGATATTGTTCACTAGACATGGGAAGAAGAAAAAAATTGGTTTCATAACAATCTCATTCCCTTCAGATAAATCTAAATAGAAATTTGAAATATTGAAGGTAGGAAAATCAGTTAATTTTCCAACTAAATACTCCAGGGGTTATAGTTCATTACTATTACTAGCTGTTATGTACATTATAACATCATCTAGAAGCTTCACTTATAGACCTGGACCTCACTGATGTTAACTCTGCAGCACAWTAATAGCTGGAGACGGGTAAGGAGTAGGAGTGTCTGTGCTGATTTCAACAAGTTCTGAATTCTGCATTCCTGACACCAGTACTGTAGCTGTTTCAGTTCTSTTTAATAATGTGCCAGTTAAAAATAAATAACAGAAAATGTTAGCCTTTCTCCATTCTTAGTCTGGGGAATTCACACTGACTCTTTTATGTTATAGAAAATGTGTTTGCAAAGCCAAGAACCGCCTTGCTGCATTTCACAGGGAATTTTTGTCAAGTTCTATAAATCAAATAAAGTAAGCAACAATTTGGTGCTCTGCATTCAGCAATTGTTTWTGTTATCTGCTACTTTATGTCTGATTTTTTAGTCCAGCTTGTTTCTTCACCTCGTTTATATTACAAAATTTCTTCCCAGTGTTTTTCCCACAAAGTATTTGTTAGACGKGCACATTGGAATTGTACAGAGAAATTCTGCTAATGCTTTGACTGTCAGTCTCCAAAACCAGCATTATCTCCCTCCTTCTACTCTAAGAAGTCAGGCCCTTGCCCCTTCATCCAGTAGCTCTATTCAACCCTTCTGGCACATCCTCTATCAGTAACYGGGCTGCTTTCTTTCTCCCTTGGTCTCCTGGAWAATTTMCAAGTCATTCCCTTRGAGTGTATCAACCCCAYTTCTATAGGKACTTGCTACTCTTAGTGATTTTCAMATTTCTCTGTGCTTAAATCCTCATTTTCAAAAGTTTTTTAATGGATTTTATCTTACCATGTAATAAAGATCCTTCTATGTGATGAATCTCACACTGCTCTTCCACAAGTCCTTATGGCATTTACACTCACATTTTGGGCAACGTTYATTACTGACACCAGAATAAAATGTTCAGTGTCACCTGGTCTTAATCACTCCAGGACCTTTATTTCAAGGCAAACACCCACTGGTAATAGCTCTGAACTGGCCTCTTCATTATCCATTTAAGATGAATTTTGTTRGTGCTCTAGAGTGCTAATGTTCTTATGATCATACCCAACTTCTTGAAGTTTATTATGCTGTTGCTGTTAACCAATTTCCTAACCTCAAAGAATGGAAATAGGACTTATTCTTCAGAAATTTGTTGGAGGGCTTATATCTGCTGTACTCCTATGTTTTGATTTTGTTGTCAGCTACTGCTGCTACCAAGCTCCARCCTTCTCCCTCTAATTTCACTTGGGTCTGCCGGCAATTCTTCAGGCCCTTGTTTTTTTTTGTTTTTTTTTTCAAATTCAAGGGAATTATTTTCCTTCTGTTTGAATTTCCGTGATATATTAAAAGTCCAAAGATTATCTCAGACAGATTGGATTCAATTTATCAAAACTGGCTGATTATCTCTGGATAGACATGAATCACATGTCTCTTGGATACTATAAAATTGAAATGTGTCCAGTCTTTAAAAACAAATCACACAACTCGGTTATTTTTCAAATAAAGAGCAGAAGCATTTATTGGATATGTATTCTTTTTACATCATTTATGAATAAATTTACCATTCTTCATTCCTAATGTAACTTCAAAAATATTATCCTTACTTCTCCTGACATGGATTTTTGCCTGTATTTACCTACATTTTTTTTATATGTACTGCATTTCATAAATTCCAAGCCATATTAGTTCCCCTCCATTTTAACTTTTGAGTTCTTCATAAACATTTTATTRGTTTTAACATTATCATTTGTAATTGTTATAATTGTAGTGTCTCCAAACTTATTTCTTTCCTGGGGAAATGATAATTTCCTCCTACCAAAACTTGTCCCTCTATGTTTCTGTTTCCATAGTTTGTTCCTGTTTAAAACATTCCTTTTATAACTTTGCTCTCAGAACTTCTCAGTACAGACAAAATTGATCTGTGGTTAGTTAACTAATACTTCAATTCAATACATTTTTGATTCTGGTTTTCTGAGGCAATCAATAACTCTCAAAGGAGTAACATTGGTACAGAATTCCTCTACCCATCACTCCTCTCTTCTGTTCTTCTAATAAAGTAATGAACAATGTTATTTTGAGAAGCCTTACAGATCTCCATGACTTCAGACTTTGTTGTTTTTTTTCCTGCCTCATATTAGTTTAAATATAAGAATAAAATAATGATTTTCAAGGGGTGCTTTAAACTTCATGGAATAGGTACACAGTGATGACATCTCAGGATACTCCAATGACTGCAGAACAGAAATGGCATTTTTYATTCTTGAGGACTGTAAGTGGTTGAATATATTTGTGTTTTCATTATTCTGGCTTGTGCTAAATTTTGAAAGAAAYTGTGATGAACAACTTGACTCCTGAAAAACAGTTTTTAAGGCAGATTTGAATTTCTTCCAAACAAATCAGTATTTCTTCCAAATGTGTCTTCACAGAAGACACTCTTGTCAAGTTAAGAGCTCTCAGCAGGAGTCCAGGAGAGAGATAAACTATCTTTTGATAACCAGAGATAACCAGCAAGACTCTGGCATGCCAAGCAAAGCTAAGGAGCACACCTGAGTGCAAAAGATCCCCAAAGATTTGTCACAACATGATCACATTTGAGAATTTACGCAGGCATCCCAGATTTTTTTTGCAGCTTAAAGGAAGAAAAAAGTTCACCTKTGTGCTGCAGACTGTGTTGAAAGGCATTCAGGAGAAGAATATCAWTCTGTATTAAATAGGTAATTTAACCCATCAGAAACCTTCTAGAGACACTGGTTAGAGAAAATTGACTGAATAGAAAGCAGCTCCTTCAGAGCTGGGGCTGAACTTTGCACTTTGCCCTGTAGCAAGCTCTGTGCGTGATCATTGGTGGAGGGGACAGTGTACACCCCTTGCATTTGGAAAAACAAAAAATGTCTTCAAAGTGTCTTAAAAACCCATGCTGGATGGGGAATACATCCCCAGAAAAGTGTTATTCTAGACCCAGGAGATTATTAACCACATTAATGCAGTTCATTGAAGAAAAAGAACTGACTTCTTCAGTGTATTAGACTAATTTGTGTATTTTACCCATTGCAATGCAATGTATGTAATTCTAAAATAGCCCACATAAAATCAATCAGTCCAGAGCTCTACAGGCAACATGAATGCTGCCTGTCAACAGCAGTCCTTTAGCTGTCTGTAACTACAGAGAAAATTGAATCTGACTTTACCCAGATTGTTTTAAAATAATGTATTYTCCCTAGTCATTATAACAACATCCACTTGCCTGCCTGTGTCTTTTTTTCTTCTTTATAAGTTACAACACTCCCTCCCTATTAAAGAGTCAATTTAATGGCTTTCTGCTCCTGATCATAAAACTTCAATCATCCAGTCACAGAACAAAACAAAACCCTGTAATTTAAATGCCTGATCATGAAGTTTTAATGCTACAGTCTAACCAACTGCCACCCCAACAGATAATGTACTTCATGAGTTATGGACTGAAAAA
>NW_026623276.1:108249-126980 GCF_030028575.1 Malurus melanocephalus
GCAGTTACTATTAAAACTGCTCTTTTTCTTAAAATAGGATTCATATACAGAGAATCAATATTAAAAACATTTTAGGGCTTTAAAATATTATACACAGATACCACACTGTAGAACCCAAGAAACTCTTATTTTGAAATGAAAGTCATAGTGAGAATGACATTTAGGTAAGCACCTGTTAGATTTGGCATTAATTATTCCTATAAATAAGCTTAACTGTGGGATGGGGATTAAAATTTTGGCCTTTAGTCCAAGATGCGCTCTTTGCAATTTCTTTTATAAGGACAAATGAACTTTCATTTTTTACAAGTAATTTATCTGTATTATTTTAAATGCTCAAAATATGTAATTGATTGACAATTTTAACCTCTGAATATTATAAAAGAATTAATTAATTCTGACAGCTAGGAGTTCTGGGAAGTAGTATTCCATCTTGTTTTGCACCATGCTTTTACCATTTTCAGTGAGTAAATAATTCAGTATTAGCTTTTATCTGAGTCTCATGACAAATCTTGGTTTGCTGTCCATTGCAATATTATCAAACATGTCAGAATTAAAAGGAAGCCATACTATGTGAAAATTGATATAAAATATGCTTCAGTCTCTGAGCTCAAGCTTGTCATGTGCATTGCTGGCTATATTACAAACACTTCTCTAAGGGGTAATATTTCATTTCATTTTGCATTCTAATAATCTGCTGGCATAGTAATATGGACAATCAGAATGAAAGATAAAATGAATTTTCAGAAATCTTGACTACACTGGGTCTAGAAGGCATTTTAGATAATAAAAGCAACAATGTCATCCAAGGGATTTGTTAACCTGGTCTGCAAATAATATTGATATGCTGAAATACTTTCRTAGAGCATCACATCCTGTTAGATTCTAGCTCTGGGTAAGCAAATTCCTCAGAATTGTACTGCACATTGTGAACAGCCTCAGAGCTTAATATGCTGTTTYTAAAGTCATTGTTTAGTCCTAAAAAACTTTTAAATATTGGTAATCTAAAGGTTTATTCTGCTACTGTTTAGTGGTCCTTGTTCATGGGCAGAACTGGACAAACCTATGCACAGGAGGCAGAGATGATTCTTTCAGCATTTAGAGAGCTGATTAGCTGGATCACATCCATCCTGCAGCTATAAAGAGAAGGGGAAAGGAGTCACCCTGCTCTGCAGGGCTGTTCATCTTCAACTGAAGGGGTGCAGAGAGTGAACTGAAAGTTTTGTTCTGCAAGGCTGATGGGATTTCCCCACTAAATTGTTGTGAACCTGAATTGAACTGCAAACCTACCGCTCACCCATGGGTGGTTTCAGCCCTAATATTGTCTTTCCAGGCCTTTGTTCATCTTAGCTGTTCYCAGAGGTGTGCTCTGCATTCCATTCCTTTCCCCATTCCCATTTAGTACATAGGGAACAAAATGCCCAGCTCAGCCCCGTGAGTGGTACTGACTTCTGGCACTTAGATGTGCAGTACCAGGGACTCATCTTTTTTTGAGAAAGTCTCTGAACTCCGTGGTCCCAGCTCTGGAAATCCTAAACCTAGGTTCCGAAGCGCTTTTGAACTGATGCACAGTATCTCTAGCCATGTTAAAAACTTTTCGTTTCCATATGTTTTATAAATCCCATATAATACTCCTATGCAAGTTTTCTTTTGGGCTGTTTCACACCATACAATGTTCCCTGGGGAGATGTTCAAAATAAATATTCATTCCAGAGCAATCAATAAACTTTTTCACTTTGTGTCTGTGTCTTTTTCAGTGCAGGAAAGTCCTACCAACACCTTCTTCTGCATACAAAATGCCAGGTCTTTGCTCACATTGCAGAAGGCTCTGAGTTTCCTCTTATCTTCAGTTGCACATAAGGAATTTAGTCTCACTGTGCTTCTCCATAACACAGAGAATATTCTGGTCAACACAAAATGTTTTGGCAAGTACTTCTGTCCCCCTTGCTTGGCTGGAGACTTAAAGACAGGAATAACCAAGGCCCTGTTCAGGTCAAACAAAGTGAGGGAGAGAAAGTGGTGCAGCCTTTGTGCTGCTGCCTGGCATCTCCATGAGTTTACTGCTCAATGTTACTTTGTGTGAACTTGGCAAGAGGCTGAAGTCCCTCTCTGTCCTGCCTTTCTGTGCCCTTCCATTGGCAGTGTGTAAGAGAAGGGGCTACCTTTCAGTCATTTCCTGAGGGACAAAGGACTGGAGAGCACRAGGAGTGCAGGGACTGCAGGAACGATCTATCTCCAGTGGAGAGGCAGAGCTTTGCTGAGGGGAAGGGGAAGGTTTTGCAGAATCAGCACCTTAAGGACCAGCTCAAGTCCCATTTGCTTACATGCTGAAGTGCTCCGCTGAATTACAGCCCAGGGCAGCCAGCTGCCAGCCTTTTGCTTCCTGATTAAAAACAAAACAGCATTTCTACAAGCTGCTCATGTGCCATGAGCAGTGTCATTCAAGGTCCCCCTCTTTTCCTGATTATTCCTCTGTGCCTGCCTGACTGAACTCCATCCGCTGCTTTGAGGACTGCTGCAGTTTGAAYAAACTGTATGGAAAGAACTATATTTTCTAATTATGTGCCAATTTCTTTTCTCTTGCTTATCTCATTCCAGAAAACAGTATGGCTCTTAGCAAACATCCCGAGGCAGTACAATTGCCTATTAAATAGGACTCCCTGTTGAGTTCAATGTACTTTCARAGTGCTTCAAAAGGTTGATGGCACAACTGAGCTCAAAAGTGCTTTTTGCTACTRCATTTTCTGGCTCACAGAGAGATAATAACAAAGGAAAATCTGAATGCTTCTTGAACATGGCTGTCAGCACYGGCATTGCTAGACAAAATAAAATAACCCTTTCTTAGCAAATTAATTTTTTTTTTTGTCCTGGAAATGTTGTGTGTGACACAGAGTGTAATTCCAGCCAAGTCTTAGAAAATGAAGTGTCTCCTATTCTTAAATATAACAGAAAATCAGTGCAAAACAGTCCAGGCTGAGTATTTAATACTGTCTCAGAGGCTGAGTGAAGTTTCCAGTAAAATTCACAGTGCAATCACTCACATCAGATTCAAATATCTGAATAGTAACAGATGCAAATACAGGGCAGCAAAGCCACAGGAGGAAGGGAGGSCTTGCACACAGTTTTTGGAGATGTGACATTGCTTTCCCCAAGACTGCYTTTTCTTAAGGCAGAAATGATATTTCAAGAGAGAACCATAGCCATCTTGAGGAGATAAGAGTAAATCCTTTCATATCTGCAATCACACTGGCCAAACAYAACATTTGCTATCAGCTCTGGATTCAGGGAAAATTCGTGTAAACTAATCACCCRTGTCTGAACACACTGAGAGGGAGAAAAAGGATTTAACAATTGATTGATTTCATAGTTCTTACACTTTATTTTTCCCTCTATAGGTTTTTTAAATAAGTTAAGCWCTGTTRTTGAACTTTTCAGACACAAGTGGGRTGACCTCACTATGGAACAGAGTCTTGCGAATACCTATGAGAAGTTGCTACTTAAGCTGCAAAAGTTACTGTTGATTTTATGTGCCCATTATTTGAAATATTCTATTTCATTTGGAAAGGGACACTTTTAGTCAAAATGTCCCTACTCTTACCCTTTAAAAGTCAAGGACATCCAGTTTGGCAATTCTTTTTATTAGTGAAAGGAATTGCTAATAWGCATAGCTGCTGCTGAGAGAAGCAGCATCCTGTCTAGATGAGGATTTCATTTTCACCCTGATCRTTTCGATCATATGGACTTAGTATATGCATGTGGCAACCATGCAATCTRTGATTTAAGAACCCTGCAAACTCATTAACTTAATAAACAATTATGCTGTATTAGGTACAATTAAACCCACAATTTTCTATRTAAACCCTAATGAAGTATCTATGTGATAGATGTGATAAGTAAAAAAATGGCTGTAGAAAGTCTTTACATTTGTCTATTTGTCTGAATACATTGCTTAAGTTCTTATTTGAATTTCTACTATAAGTCAGTAGACTGAGAAACTGGTCCCATTTTTTATAGTTTCATTTATCTTAAAATATTTGTAGTATCCCCAAAATTCAATGAATTTCTATTTTTAGGCTTTTTTTGTAAACTTTGAACAAATTTCTTCTGTTTTGGATATCAATGTATTTTCAAAGAATTTAAATGTGTAACATTTGCCTTTATTAATAAAGTTCTTAAACATTTTTATTGACTTCATGCAAACCAGCACTTGTGAAAGTGCTGAATGAACATTTTAAGATAATGAATCTGGGCTAGAAACAAGTCCTTTTTTCTCAACATGTAGATATCAGTTAAAAATAATTAGGGTAACTTATCCCTTATTCAAAATTCCATACTTGTGTTTCATGGGGTATGAAATCTTTGGTCTTAATTCAGTCAAAGTTTAGCTGTATGACAATCTTTCATTTAAATGTGTTGTTTGTATCCTAAAAATGTGTCTCCTGTTTTGGAAGAGTGTTATGGGGAATCAATAAAACCCACTGCCTTTCGTTCTCTACATTTACTAGATTTCTTGTTTAAAAGAAAAAAAAAGGCAGTAAGGGATTCCATTCTTTTACTCCTTAAATTAAATCTGATTTTGTGTGGCACATTAGTGCAACAGCCTAAAGATGAATGCAGCAAAAATCTTTCTATCAATTTATCAATTTCTTTCCATCAATTTATCAGGTCTCTGTGAAAATCAAGCTCAATYTGTGTAATCAAATTCATCAGAGCARTGGCACAGGAAATCTGAGCAAAAAGAATGTTAGATGCAATATCATTATAAGTACTTGCTCTTATTATCTTATTTAGACCAGAAATTCTGCATCAGGATCAAYGACGTGACACAGCTGCTGACATGAGAAAACTTTGCAAGTAACGAAGACTTTGGTTARACCTAACGCTGCATGATTCCTTCTGTAAAGATTTGCCTTATCAGAAGCACAACAAAATCCAGAACATTTCAAAATGTTCTACAAAATGACCACCTGAGTGTTTTTTATCTTAAATTTACCCTGGAAAACAATAATTGCTTTCTTCTGAAAGAAGAAACTCTCAWGAAGGATATTTCTTTGCTGACTGATCATGTTTTTCCAGATTTTCCTAAAAGGAAGGGGATAAAAGTTTACACAAGGGCAAAATAATTACTGGTTGCTAGAATTTTATATCCTTGCATACATTTCTCGTCAAAGTTCTGTGTCTTGAAATCTCTGCAATGTCTGTAACTTGAATTGATTCTTTAGTCAGAATGACCTTTTCAAAAGTTTTTTTGCCTTTAAACCTAAAGCTACACCTTAAGAGACAGCTGACAATGCAGTTCCAACCCTACCCCTCTGCGCAAAAGATGGTGTGTGAGAAAATCAAACCCATAAATTACACAAAGAAAACATGCTGCACATCCTATATCAATAATGTCTCTCCAAGTGCATCCAGACAGAGGGCTCCCAATATTTCTACTGCTCAGCAGAAGTTTTCAATATTTAATGGGACAGGCAAAGCAAGAGGAAATCTTTCTGATGGCAGGAAGCAAATGGATTATTCCTATGTCACAAAGATTGACTGAAGTGTATGTTCCACACTCTCCTTCACCAGTTTTTTTTCAGGATTGACATATTGTTTACCTGCCTGGTCTGCCAKAGATTATTTTCCCTCTAACAAATACACTTTTCTAGTTACTGTRCAGAAAGATTGATCAGTGTCATTGTTATAATAAGCAATGAACTGCAATCACATTTAGAGCCGCTTTGCTGGTTTATGTGGAAAAAGACATTTACAATACCTGAGCAGAGATTTTATGTCTCAGAAACAAAGTATTATAGGTGGATAAGGCAAAAACATGTGTTCAACTACATGCTGCGTTTATCTGAAATTATCAAGGCTTCTGCTGAGCAGAAATGCTTTTTGCCCATGTTTTTTTTCTGAGASAGTTGGAGGACAATGAGACCAGCAGGCCTCTGAGAAGTTTAGTTTCTTTGCATTGATTAAAAAAGGCATCCAACAAATTCCTCATGTTACATCCTTATTTGATCAGTAACTGCAGAATTAATTCTTTCAATTTTGGATCCTGAGTATGAGTGGAGAAGCTKGAGGAAGACTTCACTTAAATATTTTCATGCATCTCCAGGACTTTTTCACCTGCAGTTGCTTATGGCACCAGCTGATAACTGCTGCTTAATAAAATTTACTCTGGTTACTTCTTTCTTTTAATTTTCACTTTCTTTTGGAAAAAAAAAAAGTTTATGAACAAAGTTAATATTTAAATACTGAGTCAATGTTCAAATGCTGTTCTTTTTTATAAATGTCCTTGTAACAGCCAGACAACTCAATGGTTCAAATGAGTTTTGATGCTTTTCACAGTCCRTGCAGCAGTGCTCATTCACACAAGTTGCCACTCAAGGCTGCAGTGCCTCTGGGGCATCCTCAATGACAGACAATGAAAATAATAATTTGCAAAGTGTTTCATTTTCTCTCATCAAAGACGGAATTTCAAAAAATGCTTTTTATTCTCTCAGTTGCCCCAGAGGAAGCCAGCTAAATATTTTCCATGGCATTTAGTTAAAACAAGCTTGACAATATAATCMTCAAATTTTGTTCACAAGAAAGCTTTTCCTGTTTGATCACCCCTTACCTAAACTATCAGTCTACTTGTCCTCCTTTGATCTTTTCCTTTGATGGCACTGCAGAGTCTCCTCTCAGCAGCACAGTGTGTTCTAGGGTCTGTAAAATCAACCATAACACACTTTTCATGATCAAAAGGGCTCTTTGGTGCCCATAGWTGAACGATTCCCATGGCCTTTCCTGACAGCTGAAGATGGATATCTACAATGCCTTTCATCCCCTTGAGGGATTATGGGTGTCTGGGGGAAATGAAAGCAGCATTTTTGTGAGTCTCAGGACAGCATTGCAGGTCCTTGAAGCTATAGGTGWTATGGGACTCCACCTTTGAGTTTCATGAGTCGCTGCTCACCCTCTGTTTGAGTTTTGAAAGAAGATTCAGTGCATTGCAGTAGAAAGGGTTTGAGAAAGACAAAGAAGAATAGAAAAATGAAATGGTACATGCAGAAAAGAAAAAAAGAGAGACAGAGAAATTCAAAAGTCTGAGAACAAAGAAACAGATCCCAAACATTTTTGTGTAGAATTTAGAAACARTGCAATGGGAATTACCACGGAATTTCTATAAAAATGWTGAAGAGAGGTGGGACTTGGCATTMAAKAYTCCTCTYTTMCCCATRGGCAATATTAGGAACAGAAGCAACTGAAWGAATTTCTGCAACTTAAAGAATTACAAGCTACATAAAATGTAAGAATTGACCTGCAGAAGGTCAAGTTAATTTTAGGGATTAAAATAGAGTCCAGTTTAGATGCTCTACTGAAATCTTCACTTAGCTTGTGAAACAAAGTAGAATATTGTCTTTTATCTCTGCCTATTGCATTCAGACAATAACATGATTATTTGCTAGAGGTTGTAACTATTAAGTATATTGATAGGGGTTTGTTCTCAAGAGAAATAACATTTACGTCAGGAAGAATGACAATTTAATTTTACACACATCAATATTCCTWGCTTGGTGTAGTCTCCTTTCCCAGAACAATACATTCTATCAAAATAATTTATGTTTGATATCCTTTCTATTGAATTAAGARTATTTTCAGCTGAGGCAAAGCAATTTTATGAAACCTAGCTTTGCGTTCTTGGGAATACTCCTTCACAGTTCAGCACATTGCATATGTAATCACCAATTTAGAATAACTTTTAAAAAAAAAATTAAAAGAGGAGGTAGTGTGTTCAAATAGGAGTATAATTTGCTTCTTCATATAAATTCTCTTTACTTGTAGAAAGGCACAGTGGGACATCATGAAGAGTAGAAGCATTAATAACAAACAGAACCTTTATTCACATGCCTCAGAGTACTTTGCAAATGGCATCTCCCTCTCTTCTGCAAGAGGAAGACAAAGAGCTTGCACAAGGTGTTCTCTCAGTTGCCCATCTCCATGGACAGAGCAGGTAGCAAGGGCAAGGGACTATCCTCTTTCCAATGCTGGCAATCTGGAAGGTGGAGGCACAGAAACCCAAACTTGTCTTTCAGGTTGATTCATTTCTTTGGCCTCGTGAATCCTGGGAAATGTGTTTCCTTCTATCAAGCATAACACAAAACGAACCCGCTCTAAGCAAGTAATTAGTATAAACATATTTTAGTTGAAATGATAATGTCAATAAACTCTGAAGACTTTGCTTACTTTGTTTTGATTCAAATAGAGCAAAAGTCAAGTATTCACTGTTCTAAATTGTCTCTGAAAATATCTTTGTATCTATTTTGACAAGCCTTTTCTCTAAGCTCAAATGTTCCCATCAGAATTCACACCCACGATTTCATTGAAAAGACAATACAAGGAAAGAATCAGACTGCTTCATGAAAATGGATAAACTTATTATATAGCAACCACTTAATGGTAAAATCAAGGTAATTTCTCTCAGGTGTTCTGATCTTACAATTTTTGAACTGCTTGTTTAGATTTTTAAAAGAATCTTGAAAGCATAGAGTTGAATTTCCTTGTTTTTACTCTGTTTTACATGTGATATTTTTATATGTCAGCACAATCAAGTAAAAAATTACTCTGATGTTCAATTCATCAGTCTGATGAATTGAACAACTAGAGATAGTTCTTGAGTATAAAATTCTTGTCAATTAAAGTTCATAGGTTRCTTTTTAAATTTCTCTGATACTCATTATATATTCATGATACATACTCATGATGCATATTCATGATACATATTCATCATATTCATATGTATGTGTATGTTTAGGCATTTTAAGATACTAAAAGGCACATCTCAATTTATTGAGTGAAGCAAAGTGCTTTCTAAGTGAAAAGAATGGCTAAATATAACTAGTTGTTACATCTGATCTTTTGCTCAGTAGTTTTCAAGTGCTCCCTACAGAGTGTAACCAAAATGAGATGGGCACATAAGGAATGTGAGAGGTTCCCTTTTCCTTCTGAGAGAATTATTCCAACATCTGTGAGGCAATAGGAAAGCTATTYTTCAACTAAAGCAGATGGAAATATATAAATCATACCTGGAAGATATCAGCACCAAGTGGTTTCATGGAGACAAATTATAAATCAGAAAAACTTSATTCCGATTTCATTTATCATCAGATGCACTTGATCTGTTGAAAGTCAGAAATTCAAAGTACTTCAAAATGTATAAAATGAACSACAAACACTGATGGAGCTGATGAGATTTTCAGAAGTATTTTCAGATAAGAATCATCAGAACTTCCAAAAGTAATCAGATCACCTTGTAAATCCTCTATCATTCACTTCATTTCTCATTCCTTTTCTTGTCTCTTAAGGACTAGTTGTACTGGACTGCCTGACTTCTGAGAAAGTAGATGCAGACAAGGCATATTTATTCAAAGAACGAATTTCCAGAGTTAGTTGAACAAGTAGCTCCAGCTCACAGTGAAATGAATATGATTCTTGTCTTCAAGATCCATTCCTTCTAAAGGAAATTCAGTTTTTGTTAAAATGAAGATCATCTTCCTTGTAGCTGGCTTGATTTTTAATTTAATGTTAATATGAGAAAATAAACAAAATAATAAAAAAATTCAAAACATGAAAATAAGAATTTTAACAAAGACAAGTGCTGCATTCTGCACCTGGGACAGAATGTCCCAGGTATATATATAGACATATATAAAGACTGGTGATGAGGGGCTGAAAAGCAGCTCCAAAGAAAGTGATCTAGGCATTTAGCCTGATGGCAAGTTCAATATAAGTCAGCAACTCTCTAGCAGACAAAAGGTCCAAAAATGTTCTGGGGTGCGTCAGGTGARGGAGGGGATTGTCCTGTCAGCRAAGGGAAGACTCGGACCACTCAATATGAGTTATAAGCGAACTTCCATTTATTGTAAACAATGTCCAAGTTTTATAACATACATAATTAGCTCATGCATATTCTGTAATACATATATTTCATAGGTCCACGTCTTACACGTCAACTCCACCTTTAATGATTCATTTGCCAAATTTCCCTTATCTACTTCTACTTTTTCCCAAGGCTAACTAGCACAAATACCTCGTAGGGAGTTTCCAATGGCTTAAAAACATGATGTCCTTGCATTGCGTTCCCATCACCTCAGAAGGATTGTTCACACAATTTCAGCAATTATTCTATCTGAGCGCGACACCTACATTCCTTCATCTCACCAAGCTGTAAAATGTCTACGTGATCCTTCTCAGCTTAGCTAGCCTTCCACATTGTCCTGCCCTGCTCTGCACTGGTGCAGCCTCACCTTGAAAACTGTGTGCTGTTAAATACAAGAAAATACTGTGTACACCTCAATACAAGAAGACATCCAATTCCACTTTGTTTGGAGAAGGGTGACCAAGAACCATCTTGAAAGGTCTCGAGCACAAAACTTGTGAAGTGTGACTGAGGTCACTTGGCTTATACTGTTAGTGGAGGAGRAGGCTGAGGGGTGACCTATCACAGTCTCCTCCTTCCTCGAGGAGGGCAGCAGAAGGGCAGGTGCTGATCTTCTCTCTCAGGTAACCCAYAGCAGGAATGAAGCAGTGCTGGAAGGAATTCAGCTTGAACATTGGGAAAAGTTTCTTCAGTGAGATGGTGGTCAGCCACTGGAACTTCCCGAGGAAGGGGCACCAAACCTATCAGAGTTCAAGGAGTACCTGAATGATGCTCTTACTCATATGGCTTAGTTTTTGGTCCTTTGAGGAGCTGGGAGTTGGAGTGGATTATCCTTATGGGTCCCTTTCTACTTGAGATAACCTGTCATTCTATGATTCTGTTGTCTAATCAGGGTGTTATTTCCACCCTAGAACATGGAGCTTGAATTGCTACTAAATAAAGATGCTTCCTCATACTTTTTCATAGGCTGTGGCTTRCCAACACCCAAACAGAAAAGTGACTCACATGGACACCAAGAAGTAATACTCGATAAATCCATACTAAGTATAAACCCATGTTTATTTATGAGTTTTTAATACTTGCTGTGATTCTTTTTTTTGTGACCTGAAAAGGAGCATTTTTAAGGCTGTCAGTGTCAATTCCTCTGAGGAAAGAGAGGACTATGGTGGCAATGCAGCTACTCTTTGAGTAGTCTGGCAACACGAATGGAACTTTTAGGTTCCATGTTTTTCTTGCACAGACATGAAGAAAGACATAAGGCATACTCAGTGTTTTACATCATAGATAATGAAGACTGGGTTCTTAACATGAGTTCATGGATGGTACYTTTCCCCTCTCTCTGTTTCCATGAGTCTTGTCAATCGCAGATCTTGTCTGGGAAGTATGGCAGATGTCCTCTGTTGCTTGCACACCACCTGTTGTTACAAGATGAGGTACAAATGATTCTCTTCATGCCTTCTGTTATGTGTTCTGCTTGTTAAAAATGGAGACAGCARCACAAGAAGAAAGAGCACCTTGTCTGCTCCGTATTCCCTCTATACCAAGACTGGGGGTCCTTGTCCAACCCATTTGTGCTAAACTGAATTCAATGTCGTTTCTTTGTTTGCATTATAGTTCTCCCAAGATGATGGTGGCTTTGCTCTGATTTTTTATGGAATACACTGGAAATAAACCCATGAAAGCGTTTCTGAACAGGTATAAATCTCATTATGAGCTGAAATCCTGAAACATATATATCTAGGTCTTTGTTTTTCRTAAAAGCAATTGTCTTCCTCTAAAAAGGCCAAGATAAACTTGCATACAATTGATTTTTTTTTTAATCCTACTGAGTCTTTACAGTGGAACTAAAAAAGAGTACTGAAATTTTGAAAAGAGGAGCTGTGGTTTGTTATCTATTTTTTCAGCTTTTATTATGACATGATTAACTATGTAATTAGTAGARTCATTAATGAAGTTAGAAGAGATCACTCATAAGTGTTTAAAGTACTCTGAACCATTACTGCAGAAGTCTTTGAAGGTTAATGCATGGGTCTCATTGTGAGGTGGAGAGACATTTACAGGAGCATAAATCCTCACCCTGACTATCATTTATGGATTTAAGGTGCAGATTAGAAAGTTGAATTTCCAAATCTTAATTAGCCGAAAGACTGAGGCATGATATGAGGCATATCCCTGAGGAGGGAATTAGCATCTAAACAAAGTCATTTGACAGTGAGATGGGGCAGTAAGACATCCTACTTTCCTGCCATGAATACTTTTATGACATTTTAATATGCATGGACAAGGTGCTGGGATCCTTTCTAATGCAAAACTGCAGTTGGGACCAAAAAGACACAATTCTTGCCCTTTGTAAAGAAGAAGACAAGCATCAAAAGTCTTTCTTTCCTTCTGAAAACTTTGCAATTATACTAAAAATGYAATTTTTGTTGCCAAATTCCAATTATACGCAAAGTAAATGCGTTCTTAACCTGTTCTGCTGCCCCTATCCAGAATCCACTATTTGTTGTACTTTAGAAATTTGCACTCTGACATGTCAGGACTAAGCTCAGCCAAAGGGTACTGAATAGTTCAGCTACTGAGCTYTGAATTAGCTTTAGGTTTTTGACAGTGTTCCCACTTGTGCAGTCACTCCTTTGCGCATCATTTGAGTTGAAAATTGAAAGGTCACCATTTGCCARCCGTGGGAGAAAAGCAGTTAAATGTTTTCTGAGTAAACTATTGACTATCTTTAAATGCTATTCAATAGCTGTAAATTTATACTGCCTTCAGGAGCTGCGACTGAAAATTAGAAATGTGTGTGTGGGCTGTGTGCTATAAGAGGGAGGGAAGGGACAGCTGGAAAAGTTCTTCCTTGYTCCCATTTTGGGGGAGGGTACCAAAATCTCCACCACACAATTTGCAGAAGATTTTGCACCTTTTGATGATCTGAATTTCTGTGGAAAGCAGCACAGTCTGAGWCTCTACCATAAGGTTTAATCTGGTGATGCCTGTCCTGAACCTCCATGGATKCTCAAAGGATTAGCTGTTCTCACCTTCATCCTTCCTGCCCTGTGAAGGGGACAGGGAGTCCCAAACTTGCTTTTGTTTCCACCTCTGTAAACCTTGAAAGCCTAGTACAAAGGTTTMCATTTTCAACCTTTTTATGTGTTCCAAGTATAGCGGAGAGCCATGATAAGCTACATAATTAAGTGCTGATGTTTGCAGAGAGAAAAAACCCAAACTTTTTATGAGAGTTACTGATACTCTTTCAGAGCAGCARCACAGTAGGAGGCTTTATGAACCARAAAGTGGMCAGGCTTTTCTTYAGCTACAACMGATGATCTCATAAAATAAATTATTTACCTYGACAAATCTTGCCTCAGCTATGTTCAGAATATGAATTCGTCAGTGAACTTCTTAAAGATACAAAGAATAAGAAAGATCATATAAGCTTTTAATGGCCTTTCATGAAAAAGAAGAACAGCTCACAATAAAATATTAGTCTGTGTGATGGTCAATATACTTTATGTTCTCATGAACTGCAGCACAGTGAAGGCAAAGCAAATACAAGACAAGTAGAAAAGTAGACAAGAGAAAAGTACACAACATGAAGGTGTGAGACAGTTCACTCCTGGACTTTGTGTAATCAGCCCCACCTCCTTGCACACACACAGCACAAGGCAGGGAAGTTGCTTATAAAGGAACCCTTTCTCCCCTTTCTCAATAACGCCTTGGTGAGAACATCAGCAATTAGTTTTGTTAACTTTGGGTCAGGCACACGCACATTTGAAACCAAATCAAATCAAATGGAAGTTAGGCCTTAATTCAGTGTTTACTGGGTCATATTTTATCCCTAGCTGTGCCACCATTCCATTTTCAGGCATTCCTRAAGAGTTCCAGTTATGATTATTTTTCTGGTCTCTGCTTTGAAAGTATCTTTTTACTGAAAAGATATAGAAAATTACATGCCATGATGCATTTCCTCATGCAAAACAGTTTCAGTAAAGGTAGCAAAAGAAATAGTATGTGATGAGCATTTGGGAAGTCCATGGCAGAAAAGAGTACCGAGCTGGCTTGCACAAAACATGATAATGCAGATATTTGGATCCTTCCTTTTGGAAGCAGACAATCTCTTTCTAAATACCTTAACAGAAAAATAAATCAAAATTCACTTTCAGCTCTCGTAGCTATGCAGACATATACCAATCTCCCATAAGCAGAATGTGCATCTGTGTTTTAATTGGGAATTACATCCCTGTGCCGTATATTGGATAGATGGTAATTTAGAAGTTCCTGTAAGCCTTTTAGCAGACAGTTTTTGGCCTTTCTTCTATAMACAGATTAGAAAACAAGGGCATTTGTAGTTCCAGCAATAGGAAAACTCTGGAAAAGATTTTTCAGTCCAAGGATAAAATAAAAAAAAAATAGAAGTATAAAATTGTGGAAATGTTCATGTATAAAATAAAAATTAGCAAAAGGTTTTATGATTCATTTTCAATAAAGAAAATATATTCTTTCACATTTAGCTTCTGGCAATTTAAAAAAAAAAATCCTAGCATAGTTATAAATAGCACATTGTAGTTTTCCACCAAGAACCTTGGATTGTCCTCTRCTTGAGATATACCATACAAAGGATTAACATTTTTAGCTACACAGAGTTSCCATTTTTCTCTTGTAGTCTAGTTTGAATATACTTTAAATTTTACTGCAATTTTGTATAATATTCAGTGCATTCTTGGTAGAAAGAAAAATAAATTTATAGTTCTTACCAGTTTTAGCAAACACTGTAAGTCCTTCTTGTTTTCTACAGTAGAGACCATAAGAGGGAACTGCAAAAATTCACTGAAAACATAATTTTACTGAAAGAGTGGTCTAGCTATRTATTTGGTCAAATGAACCAACGTGTCTTGTCATATTTAAAATTCGAGTCTTTCAAGTTTGGGTTCCTCTATAGCAGGAAACTATGAGGCATATTCCTAACTGAGATGAATTTCAAATTTATAGCAATTAGTAGGATTTAACTCATTGATTTAGTAGTTAACATCTATTTCTGGTAAATTCTTGAGTAAATTGTAGGGAAGACCTGGTATAACTATAACATATTTTAATAAAACACCCTTATCTGTTTCTGGGTGTGAGAAAAGGGGGCAGATATTCTAACTTTTCTAGCAATCTGCATAGAATCCTGCTGAAAGAAAAACCAAAACCCGAAAATGAAATTTAAAAAAGGAGCAATCCATGCACTAAGATAAATTTCATTAAATGTGTAGCTTCTAGTTGTGAGACAGATTGTCATTATCTATGTGTTCTGTCCCTCTGGTAATTAATGAAAGTGAAAATCTGTTAGACAAGACAAAATAGAAAGTGAAGAACTCATCAGGAATATTTCTGCTATTTCTATAAAAAATGATTATAGAAAATTGTAAGGTAGAAACCCATTTCTTTAAAAAACATTTGTTTTGAACTCTACTTTTTAAACAGTCATAATTTAATAGAAATTCTACATTGTATAATGCAACTCTGTACTRTAGTTAGCATTTTTAAATTGAATAATTGAGATTTTCTTTTAATAATACCCAAATAAGAAATGCTAACTTTTCAAGATCTCTTTACTTTTCAGAAAACTTAAAAGAAGCTTATGTTTTAAAAAGAAATGTTACAGATTAAGAAAATAATTTTGTTTTTACTGTAAATATAGTACTCAGTATTTTGATATATCAAAATCTTCATCTTTGAACACATTTTGAACTTTAAGTTTATCTTTCTATACAATAACTATGTATACACAATGGCATACATGAAAATGGATTTTTTTTTTCCTTGGGCAATTAATTGTGCTTTGAGCCAAAGCTTGGATTACACAACTTCCATGGATCTCTTYTCAATGACATTTATATGACTCGGTAAAACTTAAAAGCATCCTCTGTTATTTTCACCTCAATTGATCCTCACGATGAGCAAAAGAAAAGGCCAAACTTATTGATTTGAATAAGGCTTTTTCTTATCAGTTTGACATAATGTCCTCTGTAAAACTTTAGGAAAGAAAACTTAAAATATATTTAATGGAAAGGAAGATGGCACATGAACTGGAAGAAAGAAAAAAATAACTRCTCTAGTTTCAGGTCTAGACCATAAAAGTCCAAACTCAGAAAAAAACAGTATTCGAAGGAAAGCTAATATTCTTGTTTGGGAAAGAATGCAAGACACACTGCAAACATGGTCAGTAGCACATGCTAAAACACCCTAAAAATGCTATTAATGATTGGAGGTAAGACATTTGATATAGGGCAACACTGGGAAATAGTAGAAGATGTATCTTTGAGCCCTCTTACCTGGCTTTCAAGCAAACCTGTGTGCAAATACCTATCCAGTTGCATTTCATGTGTGTACTAAAGTTGTGTACTGAGTCAGTCCTAAGTAACGGAAGGGTGCTATATTTTTGTGGCTTTGTCAATTTTTGTTTTTTTGGCCAGGGGGGTGCATTCCTTAGTTTGTATTTCTTTTTGGTTGGTTAGTGTTCTTTTTGTAAGCACTAAGATTAATCTTTGCACAGAGAATTAGTGTTGCCTCTGCCCTAACATGAAGACTTTGAATGGAAAAAGAACCATAAATGCTCTGAAATAAATCATGTTATACAGGTCAGTGAGGCCCATCTTTATCCAGTCTTTTTCCTAAATGAGTGAACTACCAGCTTCATTTTAGAAGTGCATGATCTTGTTGAAGGCTAGAGGAATAATCTCTGTTTACAGAAGATACTATCCCACAGKGTCTGAGAGAAGAAATGAGGAACAGCAATTCCCTGCATGAACCAAGATGAACCAAGGAGGAAAACAGAACAGCTATTAAGATTCTGGCATCAATCCAAGACAGGGATTTAAGCTGGAAACAGAGGCTGACATTCACTTGTGTTACAATTCCCTAACCACATACTTGATAAAGAATAATTCTTCATCAGGAAAAAATACCTGGTTAAGAAACCTTTAAATTTTCCCCAAACCACCGAGTCAGGTAAATGGGTAAATATTGTCTGATTAAAATGCAAATGGCCTACTTGCTAAACTGTATTTATGCATGGTCTACTGAAAAATTGGTTTTGCTTGTCACTTTCTGTTGGTAGAAAYGTATGTATTTTCTGATAGTTTTTTAACTTTGTTGACTTTGCCAAAGCTAACTGTAAAAATTRATGTGAAAACCCATCTATTTTAATGAAATGTGCAATCTACTACTTATTTTAAGTGTGCATTTGTTAAAAATGTCATTTTAATGGAGAAAAAAAATGAGTATATTTCTAAAGAATGTCTTCAGGAAGGTTAAAATTTTATGTTTTAATTTTAGCCCTCTTTACTTGGGAAGCTTATATATTTTTTGCCTAAAAGGTATTTCAGAAATGATCCACATGCAAGATTGTGAAAAGAATTTTTGAACCAGATTTAATATTTAAAGCCCATAAGCATTCTGGATTGCCTTCAAYCATGGAAATGTCTGATCTTGTGTAAAATATTGGTGAATTTAATGGAGCCTGAAATATTTTGATTAGCTCAAGCATGTTTGCGGTGGGTTAACCACCAAAGACACTCTTTCAMTCCTCTCCTCAGCWGGAAGGGGAGAGAAAATATATTGAAAAACACTTGCACTGAGATAAGTGAAGGGAGAGATCATCCATCAATTATTGTCACAGGCCAAAAAGGCTTGACTTTGGGAAATTAATTTAATTTATCACCAATCAAACCAGCACCAGATAATGAGAAATATAAAATAAATCTTARAACACCTTCCCCCCTCTTTCTTTCTGGCTCAACTCTCAATTTTCTCTTCCTTCTCTCCTGCAGCTTGCAGGGAATGGGGGCTRTGGTCAGGTCATCACACTTTGCCTCTGCCACTCCTTCTGCCTCAGGAAGATCCCTCACATTCTTCCCCTGCTCACTGTGGGATCCCTCCCATAGGAGACAGCTTTCCATGAACTTCCCCAATGTGACTCCTTCCCACAGCTGCAGTTCTTCATGAACTGTTCCAGTGTGGGCTTCTTAGTCCTTCAAAAAATAAAATTCCTTTTTCTTTCTATTTACTTTTATTAGATTTTAACAGTTATTGAGAAGAAAGAAGAGAGGCACCAGAAATTGCATAAATTGAAAATTTATTTTAAAAATGGGTAACAATTCCACCTTTTCCATAGTCACTTAATTCCCAAATAATAAAATGAAACAAAAGCTTTAAAATCATGGACTGGGCTGTTTCTTATACTCTGTTAAGCACCCCTATGACAAACTAAGTGGAGCATAAGAGCAAACCTTTCTTTCCTATGTTGTTGAATACTACATTCTTTGCAGCAGGATTTATCTCTTAATACATAATTTTCACTGGTCTGGTGTTTATGCCCTATGTGGTTTACCCAAGCAAATAATAATAAAAATCAATAGCAACCATAGTAAAATAAATCTTCTAATTGTTCATTCTTTTCTTCAAGGATGAAAATATTGCCATGATTTACTATGCTATTGCCATAAAAATAATCATCATCACATAATGATGCAAAAATTAAATGACTCTATGCATGTTTCCAGATATATGATATTTAGTGCCATGAAGAAGGAGATGCAAAAAGCCTCATTTTTAAAAAAAAAAAAAATTCTGACTGTTACAAATCAGATATCCATAGTTAATGTAAATGTCAAGGCTTTCTTAGGATGAAGTTCTGCTTTTTTCTGCTTTTGATTCAAATTATATTYAACAGGAGAAATTCTTAAGTGCCTTCCAAGATGGAAAAAGCCACATAAAAATGTTTCATTTTTCAGTGTTTAACAAAAAAACCCAACAAAACAAAAGAAATAATGAAATAAGCAAAAAA
>NW_026623276.1:127205-171671 GCF_030028575.1 Malurus melanocephalus
AAAAAGCTTTGCATCATACTCTGATTTTCAAATCAGTGGAGCTTATACAATAGTAAGAGATTGAATGATTCCACTCTCAGTGGACTTTCTTGCTCTGATTTTGAAATCCTCCCTTTAGTAAAATGTCAGTGGTGATCTGACATGAAATGTCATGTGTAAGACCTTCACTTATAAACATAGAAGGAACAGTTACAGTAATTTTCCTCATGTAGCCTATGCCATCTGTGATGTTGGAGACCATGTTTTTTAGATATTCATTTATATTAACACCTGCTGGGTTTGGAAAATACTGCACATCTCATGCAAAAAGCGGGAAAGCCAGAGCCTACTCAGGACCAAACAGCAATCCCATTTCAAACACAGGCATTCCCCTAAAAAACACAGAAAATCATTTCATGGGGTTCTARTTCAGCAAKTAYTGTCCAACAAKGWTCCMYYTGTAATCAATGAAGAGAGAAAGAGMCACTTCCACACAGGAATTCAWCCCATCCTAAAACARATGACCAAACCCTATRATGTATTAAYCCTTGGAGGTGATTCTTTTTCTCAGTGGGTAGTAAGAAGAACCTAAATAAGGCTTTTAGTCAAGCCAGGGAACTTTTTAATATACAAGGTTAGACAAATCCCAACGAAGTCTTCTAATAATATTCCTGGTATATCATACTTTCCCTTATCAATAAAAACCTAAATGCTCAGACATCTCAAAAGGGTATTTCAGCAAATTAATTCCCCATCTTTATGCATCTTTGGCCTAACCATAAGCCAWACTCCAACACTGATCTTGAGGCATTTCAGCATGCTCTGTTGTAATATTTACATTGATTTCCTGCTTTGATTAAAATCTAAATCTTCTTTTGCAAAGTTCTTGGGGTGTGTGCATTTTTTCTTCTTTAATTTCATATTGGTACTTTCAATCTCTTATTCATTTTTTTTTTAATTATTTTTACAGAGTTTTAAGTCTAGTACAACTTAAAGCGCTAAAATAAGTTGGCACCAATGGCTCATTTTCCCTGAAAAACAGCTATTGTACTTTCCCTGGGCACATGGCTCATGGGTCAGTGGAATAAAGATGGTGAACTGTCATTTTCCTGTTAGAAGTTTTCAGATAATAAGATTTGATTAAAAAAGTAGTTATAATACCTTTATTTTTTACCACTAAATTATTTTTTATTCTAAACCGCTAATACCATGGGGCTGATGAAAATTATGAGAATGGAAAGAAGTGGATTTACCATCTCACAGTGAAGACACTGAACCAGCACCAGAAAGATGTAAATTGAATAAACCCTTCCCTATGGGTCCCTGTTGGGCAATCACTCATTTTCTCTGTGCTCATCTTCTCATTTCTGCAACAGTGGGAATAAGACTTCCTTGCCTTTCAAGTGAATTTGGAATAGTGGTTGACATTTTAATTGTGATCAAATATTTGAAAGTTATTGTCCACAGACACGGCAACTGGGTTTATGTATGTACAGCAACTTACCTTGATTATCGTGTGATTACAGTTTTAGCACAAACAGATTTCTTCCAATTTTTTATTACTGAAATATACTGATGAGTCAGTGAAGGAAACAATCCTTTTGAAAACAGCAGGCACTTGCCAAACTGGTAATCCAGTAAAAAATATTCAGGAAAATATTGTATAAACATTGGTCTAATCCTAGAATTATCTGAAGGTAAAAAATCAACAAGAAACAGAAAATTAACAAAAAAAAAAAAATAATTAAAAATTAACAAACTGAAACAGAGCTACTAACAATTAATTTTATGCCTGTTTCTTGAAAGCTATTTTTGTATTTATTTGTTGTAGGATATGCATAATAACTTCTTTGTGGATAAGCCATAATTTTTTTAGGCAATGAGCTGATTTTCAAATGATATAAAATGATGATTCACTATGAAAGAGGGGGCAGAAATCTCCATTATGCTATAATGCCACATGGCATCCATATTTGAGTTTCCCCTGTGCAATATAGACATTCTGCAAAAATATTTGCTGTATTTCTTATTCTCCTTTATTTGATAGAAACACCTCTATTCGTTTGAATGAGTCTGATTTTAAAAAGAGATTAAAAGCAAGGCTACTTACACTCTTTAAAAAGTAAAGATATAAATTCTAAAAGCTARAAGTGACTATATGGATTATCCATCAAAGATCAGATCTTGTTTAGTCAGTAAGCAATAGATAAGGAATCAGAACAAACATCACTTAGAAAATTCCACTGATATAAGTAGTGATAAATAGACCAAGCCTATTTATTTTAAAAGTGAAATTTTAAGAATCAATGCATCTTGAAATTTATTCTGTGCTTTTAGTGAGTCTTTAAATAGTTGGGTTTGATTAGGCTTGGAGCTAGGAAGAGGCAACTAGAAACAAAAAAATCTGTCATTTTTATTATGCTGTTTTTCTGGGTTCTCCTTATGACATGACCAGGAAAATTAACAAAATTTATTATTTAACCTGTATTACTTGGCTAAATCAGAGAGCTGCTAATGACTCCAGGGAGACTCTCCATGTGGCTGAAATACTGTACTGAAATCTCGTAAGTATTTCAAGTGAACCTGAGGAATGAGCCAGCTGAACTTGCCATTCACTATATTATTATATAAGGRAGTTGTGAATCACACCTAATTGTAACCAAGATATTTCTCMCACGTAAATATGGATTAAATATTTKGAATATTTTTCTCAAAATGGATAGCTGCATAAGTAYGGTACCTTAACTGCATGATGATCTAAGAGTTAACAAAAAATACAATTATATAGGTTAAAGCTGCTATCTGCACCATAACACAGGCTCGGTTTAAAATTTGTGAAAGTGAAGTCAAGATTGACTTGGGATCAGACTACAAATACCTTCTGATCAATTCCACAAAAAAAAAAAAGTCACACTTTTTTTTTTAATACAGCCTTGCTTAACAACGGCTGTAAAGGTAGAAACATAGGATATCCTTGTAAGCAAGAAAGCATGAACTGAAAAAGAACCAGGGGTAAATGTTTCTGYGAATGAGAGACAGAGGTACACATCAGAGACAGGCTTCGGTGTCCTACAAATGTCAAATTTGATCTACAGACTTTTTAAAGAAAGAATCTGGCATTTTTCTTTATCCAAAGGGACCCTCAACAACACTCTGACAAGAGGAGGAATAGTTCTGCATTATGACAAGTGTTCAGCTGCTGAATTGAATATAGGGAGCTTTACTGTCTTATGTAACTTCAGTACAGAAAGCAATATGCAYTATCAGGAGTGCAGGCAATGGCACAAGTACAAGATTTGTGTCAGATGCAAAATATAATCTCCATTTTTTAAATCTTATTGAGAAAAGAAACAAGAAAGGAAACAGAAAGAGAGAAGTCAAAGAGAGCTGATCTGAAAAAAATATTTTTGCAGCCTGTTATTTACAGCAGTTTTAAGAGGACATGATTTCTCTATGTTATGTTTTTCAGTGGCCTTTATTCACCTACAAGGATCCACTACTTACACCTTACTTTTACATGACTTTATATAAACAGAATATTGCAATGCCTTTATATAAACTTGAATATTGCAATGCCTATGAGAACCAGCTTTTCCTCAGCAAATTAGGAAGAGAAATGGCTGAGAAAGATTCAAGTCTTTAATCTCAATGACAGGACATAAACATCTGGTAAAATTAACAYGGTTCACAGGCACAGTGCTCCTGAAGCCAAAAGCAGAAGGTYACATCCCAGCAGGAGAGTAGTGGACAAGCCTCTGAGGAATGAAACAGCTGTGGAATTTTCCCCCAGGATCTATGAAAGAAAGAAAAATCACTTTTTTGGGTCAAATGGAAGGCGTAGGGGTTGTTCCTGATAGACCTTCCCTTTGAAAATCTGCTTTTGTAACAGTAATACTTGGCTATAATTATTCCTGCTGCTGGCATGGATACAGAAGGGGCGAAGGCTGTTGGGGAATATTGACACCCATCCAGTGCAATCTTGTCTAGACTTTTTCTTGAATTTAAACTTTTCTCCTTCTATATTAAGCATTGTTAAACCGTGCAGAATCATACAAAATGYATAAGGAGGGACTGGCTGTCTTAACTATCAAGGCTGCACCCACTTGTAGCAATTTTTCTTCAGATTTGAAAACATTGTCTCCTAAAAGCTCCAAATTGCATAGGAGTTAAGAGCTCAGAGTAAGGAACCTAAACCAGTTCTCTGCTCTGTTAATTCACAGGTTTAATASAGAAAACAACTTTAAAATTAGACACAGTCATTAATATTCAATACCACTGAGTTACAGGATAAAAAAACAAACAGGAGATTTTATTCGGGCAAGGATTTCTTCTATTCTTCTCACTCTGGAACTCAGTGATATAGGAATATTTTCCTTGGTGGCTAACCCAGCGCCAGGACTTTCTCATTGCCCTCTATGAGTTAAAWTATTGAAAGGTTTCTCACCTCTTTACGTACACATTAACTAACATAATTTGTCTACATTCCTCAGGTCAGATGAGGATTATTGCCACCAGAATCTTGGTCTTCCTCTCAATATATTTTTCTGCTGATAAAATCAGTATTGAGAAAAAAAATACCCCATTGAATAACTGGAGGTGTTTTAATTTACTTCAGTAGGCTCAGGATGTCATCKTTATTTTCCATTGGTGTATGAAATCCTGATGAGAAAAAAAAAAAAAGATGAACTTTTTTCATTGATGAAAAACAGCCCTATTATGACTCAATATCCATTTCCAGTACTCATACATTGTTTAAAAGGTGTGCATTCTTCTCCTTTAAAATATTTACCTCTTCTCRTCTACCCCACCTGACAAATTTCAGATTCTCTTAAGTGTAGATGCAATGACCTTGCTGCTWATCTCATGGAAATAATTTGGCATGTGAAAGATCACTCTTTTTGAGACCRGAGGAGATGCTTTAGCCTGTCATTAGATTCTACTAATTAAATAGCTTCTCACTGYTTTTGTCCTTTTCYATCCCATTCCCATTGCACAGTCACAGCTGTGTAACTCTCAGTTAAATGCACTACTCAGCTWCCCAAAATCACAGAAGCACAGAATAAATTGAGTTGAAAGGGACTTACAAGGATCACAGAGTCCAGCTCCTGCCYCTGAACARGACACCCCAATAATSACACCCTGTGCCTGAGAGCATTGTCCAAATGCTCCTTGAACTCTGTCAGGATGATGCYRTGAYCATTTCCCTGGGGAGCCTGTTCCAGTRCCCAAACACCCTYTGGGGAAGAACCTTTTTCTAATATCCAACCTAAACCTCCCACTARCAGCCTCAGTTTTGAAATTTCTAGAAAAAAGCATTTTGTGCCTATAGCTAGTGGGTGCTACAGGTCCATTCCTTGATCAGAAATAACGAGGGCTGTTTGCACCATCCCTTACAGAGTGTTTAGTCCAGGCTTGATCTGCCAGAGGCTCTGACTCTGTCCTAGCACAGATGGCAGGCATCACTCCTGCTAAGGAACACAAGAAACTTTGACTGGACAAAGATCAATCTACTTTTATTTCAATAAAGCATGAAAAGTGGATTGCCTCTGAGGGTAGGGGTTTGTATTCCTGGGCATTCAAATCAGCAGATGAAGAACTCTGTCATCTGGCACTTTAACAGCAAGCACAATATGAGATTTCATCACAGGCACTTCAGAGTTTTGCCAGCGAATATAGAGAATATGTTTTATCACAATAAAAACAAAAATAAAAGCCTCTTAATTATTGTAAGTGCTGAGCTCAATAGCTTTTCACTTGTTCAYTGATATTTCTTTTTTGAGTCAGCCATTTGCCATAAAACTTCCCAGCTAGAGCCTTCTCACAGTGTCCAGGTGCCAGGCACCCATGAAAGCTGCTCACTTACTCTCCCCTGACACAGCTGGGCAGAGGAGAGGAAAAAAAAAATAATGAAGCAGTCATGAGTAGAGATAAGGACCAGGAGAAAACATTCCAAGGGCAAAACAGGCTGAACTTACAGTTACAGAGTGAATTTATTGCAGACAGRGTCAGAGGAGAACAGTGAGAAATAAAACAAGCCCTGAAAGCACCATTTTCTCCCCCAACTCTGCCTCCTTGTCACCAGCAGTGCAGGGAACAGGGCATGGGATGGGAGAGGAGATTTGGTCGGTTCATCACTGAGATCTGCTGCTGCTCAGGGAGAAGAGTCCTTCCCCTGCTGTGCCATGGGGTCCCTCCCACAGGAGACATCTGTGAACTTCTCCATCGTGGGTTCCAATCTCACGAGCAGCAGTTGTCCCAAAACTGTTGCAATGTGAGTCTCCTCCCACGGGCAGACACTCCTCCCAGACTGCTTCGGAGTGGGTCACTCATCCATAGGGTGCAGTCCTCCAAGGCCAGGCTGCTCCAGCCTGGGATCAGGGCCCCTCTCTCAGTGGGTCTCCCACTGACCACAGTCCCCTCCAGGCACCCACCCGCTCTGGGTGGGCACCTCCCCACGTGCTGTGGGTGGATCTGCATCCCCCGTGGGCCCCACGGGCTGTGGGTGGATCTGCATCCCCCGTGGGCCCCAAGGGCTGCAGGGACACAGCTGCCCCTCCATGGTCTTCACCACGGCCTGCAGAGGATTCTCAGCTCTTCCTCCTCCTTCTCCACTGACCTTAGTATCTCCATGTTGTTTCTCACATGTTCTCACCTCCTCCTCCTCCTCTCTGGCTGGAAAGGAACTCTGTGCATCTTTGTTTTGATTTCTTCTTAAATTCATTACAGAGGTGTTACCACAGTCTATACTTGGCCCAGCCTTGGCCACTGGCATGTACATCTTCAGACCCATCAAGGGACTGCCTCTGCTGGACATGGTGGAAGATTCCTACAACTTCTCATAGAAGCCACTTCTGTGGTCCCCCCACTGCCAAAAACCAGGCCATGCAAAACCAACACACTCCCTAATCAAATCCGGCCACCTGAGAGCTACTGGCTGGCCTCCCCTCAGAGCTCACCAGTATCATTTATTGAATGGATGCATCATTTCCAGCACACCACAGCTCTGTGTCCTCTGCAGAGGAGCTGAGCTTGCTGTCCTGAGCACATCCTCAGATCCTACAGTCTCAGCCTTCTGGTATCCTTCTTCAATGCTGTTAATGCAAATTTTCTGCTCTGCCTGCATTCCACCTCTCCCCACCTTTCTGCAGGACATGGAACAGGGCACTGCTACCCTCAGCAGGGGCAAATGCCCATGGTGCCCATTCGCACATCCTTCTCCTGCTACTCAGATTTTGAGGCATGTCTTCAGAGTAGAAACAGGAGGGGATGTTTGTTACCTTCCAGACCTATTTTACAGCTTTTCCTTGATGAGCTGGCCACAAACCAAAGTACATGTTTAAAGCCWATCACTTATCAGTCCTTGATGGTCTTTATGTCCATTTGTGTAAGCTTTTACTATTTTTTTTTTAAACCAAGGACAGAAAAGAGCATTTTATTTATAAATTTTGTTAATTGTAATCTTGTCTCCTCAAGCTCACTCAGGAAACCTCCCACCTTGCTCTGCAACCCAACCACACTCTCAGCCTCTCCACTGCCTCATGGCCCTCACACACTTTCACTCAGCCTCCTCCTCACTTTCACAGGGTTGTCCACAGACAGATTTATAAACTTAAAAAAATAATAAAGAAAAAAAGAATAACAGAAATAATGAAAAATAGGAATACTAATGTATGMATTCCAGCACAAAAGCAGAATTAAATATTTGTAATCTTCCAAAGTAGCGCCACTACACCGCTGTAAGAACCTTTGAACATAAAATACRTATCTGTATGAACACATATTCTCTATAGCAGACATAGTCCTTAGTGGCAGTTAATCTTTGATATGGATGTACCATGTCATGCTATTGCAGAAGTTCACCAAGTGCTTCTCAGCTTTGCTGATTAACTTTGATCGTCTTCAGAACTTGGCAGTCACATGAAGGGATGTAGGCTCTTCTTACTTCTTAAGTACATTGTTCCCAGATTTCTATACATCCTAGATTTTCTCCTTTCTATATATGATAATATAGATAATTTCTATACCTTCTGGTTTAAATATAAAAATTTATCTTTCAGAATAAAAGCAGGTATAAACAAACCAAGCCTAGTGCTCCTTAAGGCATATCACCAGAAATTATCTCTAAAAAACATTTCACTTCACACTCAGCATTTCATCTTCCTCAGAGCTGTTGTCACACTTTCTGCCTTCACAGCCAGACAGAAAGCCTGATAACAYTGTCAGCACTGCAGAATCACCAAAGTTATGGAAGCAAGAATTCTGCTCTTTGTGCAGCAAAAACAAAAGTTATAAATCAGGAATTGAATTTTTTTTTTGTCTAACTTAATAAAAGAAAAATGTTGCACATTCCAGAAGTTGGAGAGATATTCTAGTGTAGGCTGAGAGAAATATAAAGAAAACTTGCACTGAAATTTATAGTCTAGGTATGCTTCTGTCCTACCTTTTCTCTTCTAAACCACAGATATTTCAGAACCTTTCCAATGGAAAAGAAAGGCTGGTTCAATAACCTAAGTTTTTATATAAACTGAATTTAATATTTAATGCCTGAGATATTATGGWTATTTATATTTATTCTTTTCTTTTCTTGAAAGAGGTGCCATTGTGAGAAATTTCATGAGACTGAGACAATAAAATAAAAAGAGTTTGTAGAAGTCCCATCCCAGAAAACTTTCAAGGTCAGTTTAGAGATTATTCTGAGCATTCTGGTCTAGTTGATAATATTCCTGCTCTTTGCAAGAGAATTTGAATAGATGACCTTCMAATGTCCCTTCCAGCACAAATAATTMTGTGATTTTGTGATCCTRTYRKTCTAAGAGATCMTCCAAGATCCAACTGCAGAGTTAAAAAGKCTTCTTACTCTGTAACAATGCTCAAATTTTCCATCCAATACTTTTCATCACCCTGTCATACCATCATGGAAAGATCAGTTGACCCCTAAGCTGGGTTTGGCACTGAGTCAGCTRTGGGGCTGGAGGARTCTCTTCCATCAGTGTGTGTTGRAACTACATGGGATCAAAYCAGCCCCAAACTAGGTGGTGCCCCCCAACTTCTATTCACAGCTAAGGTGAATGTTGCCACCATGTCAGACACCTTTCTCTTAATTTGGCTTGCTGAGGAAACACTAAAGCTTCTCTGTGGAAACTGAAATTCTCTAAAYCTCCTTGCACAGATGCCTTACTTTKCTCCCTCCTRGWGTGTSTTGCTTCCACTRTCCCTGCAGCCTGCCAGGGAGGCAAAGCAACTGAAAATCTCTACAGGAAAACAACAAGCAATCACTTTTTTATGGTTTCATTTTCAGAGTACTGTAGAACTATATTTTATATGAGTATGCAGTTTGTTTAAAAACCAAACATCAACCTTCATTCCATGGTGTCTAAGCTTTAACAAAAGAGAAAAAAAAGAATCTGGAGGTTTTTTCCATATACTTAACTGCATAGTCTCAGAGCTACCTATTCCAAAAAACATTTCCTTTCCAACTAAAACCAAAGAAATCCAATGCTCATTGTGCCACAATTAATTCTTTAAGAATTCTAAAAACAGSATCCCTTCTTTCCAATCTAAGTACTTCACCATCTTCTTTCAAARCTCAGGGACAATGGCAATTTTACGATGTCTCTTCTGACATTCAGTCACAGGTTACTTCTCACTGATGTGCCTCATTTTGGGCCAATATGCATTTTGCTTTCCACTAGCCATTTCCAACTGTGCAACATATGGCTGAATTTCCACAATTGCTTCACATCACAGCTTGGTAGCCTTGAGAATTAATATTAAATCCTCACAATAAATTAAAAAAAAGATGTTGCTTCCCCATACTTCCCCATACCACTTCATCATTAATAACAGTATTCCACAACAAATAAATGTAAAAGCTAGAAACATTCAGCACCTTGACTCACCTTTCTGATTTCTTATTCCAGAAATCCTATATGGGATTCTTATGTCATCAGGGAGAGGGAGARGTRACACACTTTGATTTTAATCCTGCARGAAAGATTGCTCTTTCAGTGGTGATTTATCACATGACTTCTTTCACAGTGGATAAATAGGAAGCTGTCACCTGATTTTTTCTCCACATTCCAGTGATGCTAATCAAGTAGATGATCTTCCCTATTTTACTCATATAGTGTCTAGTAATGAGTTATATGAACAAAAAAGTCATTCTACAGAGGCACACAGGCTTTCCCTTTCCACTTCCACTTATTTCCATTTCCATTTCCATTTCCATTTCCACTTCCACTTCCATTTTGATTTCCTTTTCCTTTTCAATTTCCATTTCCATTTCCATATCCACTTCCATTTCCTTTTCCTTTTCCTGTATATTTTTCATGTATCTTGCAATAAAGTATATTTTTCAGGAGTTAAAATGATGCTTTGCATTAGAAATTACAGGAAAAGCAGTGAAAATTGTGGCAATTAAGTTTCTGAATCTGAAGAAGACTGAATATTGAAGACCAAATCTTCAATACCTAATCAGAAATWAAGTCCAACTGTAGCAGAATGTCTCATATTTTGTAACAAAAAATAGAAAGCAAAAAATATTGCAAATTCCATGGAAAAGTGTAAGAATGAACAGGGGAAAAATAAACATAARCTTTCTGTCAGAAAGGGTGGTTTTATTAAAATAATTTCCTGAGTTTGAGCCAAATATGTCTGGAGTGTAAACAAAAGCAGTTAAAGCTTTTTTCTTGCTTTGTTCTGATAATATCAAATATGTATACTTTTACATCAATTTTTTTTAAGTGTTTTAAATTTGATTCTACTACATAAATATCTAATGTAAACATCCCATCAAGATATATGGGAGCAGAAAGAATTGAARTGAGCATTTTGATGGTTCTGAATTCAAAATCTTTTAAGTTTTCTTCCTTTTGGAAAGAGCAATTTCAATGATGAAAAAATTTCCAGATATCTACTTTCACCATAGAAACATAGTTGGAAGGGATCCATCAGGACCATAAAGTCCAACTCCTGGCCCTGCTTGGGACACTCCAAGAGTCACCCCATGTGCTCAGAGCGTTGTCCAAGTGTTTCTGGAACTCTGTCAGGCTGTGCTGTGATCACTTCCCTGGGGAGCCTTTTCCAGTGCTCAGCACCTCTCTGGGTGAAAAACCTTTTCCTGATAAGAATGAGGTTCTCAATTTGCACCAAGATTTCCTCTGGTGCCTAAAGTAAACTCAAGTTTTGTCCTGGAAACACAAATATGCCTTTCACAAGGTTTAACAGGTCAAAACATAGTAACAAGGCCTACCTCCCACCTCCTTAAATAAACCTAGCTCTCAATAGCAAGTTTTATTTCTGAATGAAGTCACAATGCAACCTGACATATTTGGTGATCCAACAAATGTTTGTATTGCAGAGGAAGATGTTACTGACAAATACRTGATCAATATGAGGAAGCAATGACAAGATAAATAGATTCTTCTGTGGTTGCTTAATAAGTCATTAATACAYGATGTTTGTTGTAGAAAAACTGTCAGAAAGCATAAATCAGTACATGCAAATGACTTAAAAATACCATCAACTGCAGMAGTTTCCTTTACAACCCACTCATCKGCAGGCAGATTCCATTTTCAACAATGTAAGYCAGGAATAACTCCTGAGGAATTAGTGGCAATATTCAGCATGAGGAACTACAAAGTTACTCCTTGGGGATAGTGTGTGATTCAATACAACCCTTGATTTTTGTGTTGTGATTTATTAGGACTGAAGGGACAGGAGAATAAAACACAGATCCAATCTGCACCACGTAGACCAGTGCACAGAGCTCAGAGACACTGACAATAGAATCTGCCTCAGAATTGGAATAAATACAGCCTTGATACCAGCCTGAAGAAGGACACAGCTTACTCCCTGCCTTCTTGGATGCAACACTGTGCTAAGGTAACAGTGCTTCTGTCACCTGGGATGTCCCTACACAGAAAACCTTGAAGCTCTGTGGTGCTGCAGGCCTTGAGTGCTCTCTGGAGTAAGTACTTCATCATAAAGACATTTCTGGGCTCCTCAGGTTGGTGCAACTATAATTGAGAAGCAGAAGATTACAAATGATGCACTGAGCACAGCCATGCAGTGACCTAAAACAAGCAGCTGCTCAGGAAATGTAGTGGGTAAAAACAGGTTGGGATTCATCTCCATTCAGTGGCAAGGAAGGAATCAAAGGTTACATATTTCAACTAATTGTCTCAAGTCTTGTAACAGAGAATGGAAAGAAAAGTGCACTTTCACTGCTACTTAGCTTAGCTTAGACAAACATTTAGAATGGATGTAAATTTTTGTGGTTTAATCCCAGAAGGCAAATAAGCACCATGCAGCCRCTCACTGATTTGCCCCAGGAAAGAGGGCAGAGTCGGGAGAATAAAGGAAAACTASTAGGTTGAGATAAAGACAGTTTAATAATTAAAATACAATTGTAATTAAATAATGATGATTTAAAAATGCAATTAAAAGGAAAATAAAAAGAACAGAGAGAAATAAACCCCAAGAAAAACAAGTGATGCAAATGAAAAACAATTGCTCACTAGTTGCTGACCAGCACCAGTCAGTTCTGGAGCAGCAGCCTCCTGCCAGTTTTTCCCCCAGTTTATATACTGACTGTGATGCTATATGGTATGGAATGTCCCTTTGTCCCATTGGGGTCAACTGTGTCCCCTCCCAGCTTTCTGTGCCTCTCCARCCTTCTGGCTGGCAGGGACTGAGCAGCTGCAAAGTCCATGATTTAGTGTGAAGCACTGCTCAGCAACAACGAAAACATCAATGTGTTATCAAYATTAYTCTCATCCTAAATCCTAAACCTGCTACTGTACCAGCTACWAGAAAGAAAWTTTTCCCAGAWGAAACCAGGACATAAATGMATAGATTTTAAGAAATTACATTTAGATTAAATGAATCTCACCAAGCATGTCTAAGGCAGCAGCAGTGGGGTCTTGACACACTTTGAACACTGCAGTGTGGGAAGAGAGATTTAAACAATGTTTTTTAAGAAGGATCCTTCCCCTAAAGATACAAATACATGTTTGCTGATGTACTATATATATACTGGCTGGCTACCAAGCACTCATGCTTTAAAACATGGGCATGTGTCACAAGCTCATACCTGCGAAAGACATAAAGTTTTTATTAAGATTCAGGTTGTGTTGAACTTGCTGAAAGCTCCAGGCCAGGACACAGTGCTGAGGTCAAGACAAGGGAATTCATGACATGGTCATGTATTGGATACAAATATCCAAGTAAAAAAGGCTGGGGATATATATCCACTCATATAAAGATCTGGTAAGGTTGTATAGATGTATATTAGATCCATACAAAAAAAAATCCAAACCAACAATTTTTTCCTAAGCAATGAAAATAATCAGTGCCTTTCTAAATAGTCATTAGACATGATAATTTGGCCTAATTGAATCACTAAAGTGATACGGATATGGAGTTGTACTACCACATACCATTCTGCAGTCTGGAGAATATATGACAAGGTTTACTTCACTAAACAAACAAATACATGTCTGAGCCAAATCTGCACTTTAAACTGTATGAGATCTCAAGCCTTAAAAGACATAAAATCCAAATATTGGGTCTCTGCACACCAGGAMAGCCAAACTTCTGTCACCAGAAGCAAAGCATCAGCAGAATCRCTTTATATCTTTATGTTTACCTGTCCTTGAAATGACTATTTCTCAGCACACTGAAGTGTGCAATGAAAATTCAAGCAGCCTTCCCCTTTGCTTTTATTGTTAAACACAGTTTGAAGTGTCTGAATGGAAAAAAAAGACCACTTGTTCAAATCACYTCTACACTACCACATCCATGAAAGTGAAAAAGAGGGAGAGAAATGTCTAGAAATGTGATTCATCATCATTACATGACCCGTACAAAGAACAGTTTGTGRTTGTTTTTGACAGCATCCAAATGTGTCATTCAGGATATAACTCTGAATTGCCCATGAGTTTAAATCAGTATCTGCTTTTCCTCCAATCCTACCCTTACAGAATAAACTACAATCACTATGCATAAAACCTAGTCAGAAAAAAATATATCAGTGAAGTTCACAAAAACTGATCCCACCACATTTCATCAGCACATGGACATCTCTAAAACACYCTGATTATTATCTATGTCCTTGGCATCAAAACTCTGCAAGTAGAACTGTACTTTCTATGGCCCTCAGTGCTTGGACCTGTGAAAGAATCAGCAGTGTTGTGATTGTTCTGTTGTCTCCTCTTTATTAGATACTTTAATGCCTTTCTGACTCTCAACTAATCTGCCACCCATCCAATCTGTCTTCAAAAGTCTGAGCTTCTSTTCTTTCAATAAGAGATTTTTATTTGTCAAAGATTTTCCTGGGGTTTTTTTTGGTGGGTTTTTTTTTTTTTCAAAACTAGAAATCATCTCTCCTAAATACCAAGGAACCAATTTATCCAACAGTACATGCCCCATGTCTTTGCCTTTTGCCTTCAWTCCCTTCAGGGACAGATGTTTCCATGGATATTTATCCTCTCTTAATATTTCCTTGCTTTGCTTCCAACAAAAGCTATTTCCCCTCTAACAACTGTAAAAAAAAAAATCTCATGCAGCTTTTGATTATTATTTCTTTGTAATTTTGATGCTACTGCTGTTTCCTTCTGTGTGGGAAAAAGGAMAACCCACCAGCCTCATTTTGCTTACAAGAAGAGATTCTTCAAACAACAAAACACTGTGAAAGCTGAAAGATATACAGAAGGAGATTGCTTTTTATTCTTATGGGAATAATAAAAAAAAGAAGCTATGGATTAGTTTAAAAATAACATCTAAGCATTTATACCCTTTAAAATAGCTTGGTTTATGAATTTATATTTATTCTTAAGCAGGTGTTGGAAGTGTCCCTTAAAATATCCCATGGTTACACCATTCCACTGTTACTGCTTTTCAAGGCTCATGAATGGATTTTACTCTGATCTTAACCCCAAGGCAAAACAGAAGACATTTTAAAAAATCTGGTTGAACACCCATGCCATCAAATACATGCATTTRCAATTATTTTAATTAGTCCCTCAAATAAAGGTTAGTGCAGTGCTTATTAATGTTATTACGATATTATATATTCAGGTAAATGTATATTCATTTATTTGAATCTGYAATCAGCTGTACTTCTGCCTTCCCTTTTCTCTTTTGGCTCTAAAAGTGGATATTAAAACCCGGAACACTATTAGTGTAATGTTTTGATTGAGAAATTACACTTACTAGAGTAAAGATACTCAAAGGACTGTTTCCAGAGCAACCACAATTCATCCAGCTTGCACTTCATGCATTTCCTGAAGGGACATTCTACCTCCTGCTCACAGCTGGGCTACATCCTTATGGTTACCTCTGGCCAGGGAGTGGCTCTGCAGATGTTCTGTCCTTTTGCAAGCTGCTGCAGTCATATGGGATCCATGCTGCATGGGTAACCCACTGGGAATCTGCTCACCAGCTGCAAGATGGGAAGAGCCAAAGTGAAACTCCTCCCACGCTAGGACATGTCTCCAAGTTCTCAAGGACACAGTTCTCCCAGTGTCCTACGCTATGTATCCAACTGTACTAAGCCTGTTCTGTGACTCTTTCTTGGACAGTACAATTTGTTCTCATTTTCTTTAAATTAGCATCCTTTTCCATCAGATCCCAGCTGGCCTCAGACTCCTCCGAGAGAGCACTCAGGAGCTGCTCTGAGCAGCTGCAGGGCCGGGGCCTCCACACTGCACCACAAATTATAAAGATGGAGTTCTGGACTCACAAACATAACAAAGGTTGAGCCAAACCTCATACTGATATAGAAACAATACTGAATTTCCCAGTTTAAYACCCATAGAAGCAATAATGGCTCGTGTTATCATAAAATATCCTAGCATGGAAGATACCCACAAAGATCACAGAAGTCCAACTCCTGACACCAGCCAAGCCCTCATCAAACACATCCCACCTCCACATTCATAYATGCAGGTCCTACTGAAATAAAAGCTAAGTTTGTACATCTGTAGTTTGCACAATGTGAGTTTTGTCATGTTTATAGAAGCATTGACTATGTGATTTAGTCTTGGTGCTGAGAGWTTGAAATCAGTTAAAGAATTTGTGACTGGAAACATTCTGTCCCACTGAAATTGTACATGGCTGCTTAAAACTGGCTGTAGCACTGCCAAGTATAAAAACAATTACATTTTAGCATATTAGTATGGGTGCAGGAATGTTCTGCCAGTAGGGGTTAATACCGTCATAAAAATAATCTTTAAAACAAGTTGTAATTGTGGAAGTCACACCATCCTTGTTAAACCTACTGACACACGGGGCCCAGCTCTACAAGACCTGTGGCCAGAATACCATCATTTCATGTTTCTCTAATACTCTCAAAGCCTGTTTTGGAGCATCAGATTTTGATCTGAATTTGGAAAGGCTCAAGGCTGATGATTAAAACAATAGGACTGACTCAGTGGCAATGCTCTTGATGTGGATATTTGGGAAAGACATCTGACATTTTGCACAAACCAGTGCAATGGCTTAAACAAAGCAATTAAAAATATAATCCAAAGCAATTAGAATTTCCTCCTAAGAATGTCACTACASTGTTACAGGTGAAGCGATAGACAGAGGTGATATAAAAAAAAATTAGAGGGGAAACTAATTTCTCATTTTAATAAGACAAGAAAAATCTGTTGATAATAACAACTTTTTAAAGATAACCTCCAGCTTTCAGAGTAAAAAAAATCCAGCTCTAAAACACTCATTCAATCTCTGTTAAGTTAATCGGATTTAATGAGTTTGACAGCATTAACAGTGGTGTCATAGATTAACAAATATTTTGAATATTACTTCTTGAATACCATAAAATTAAAAGAAGTGATGAAAAATCAACTTAGAGTAGACAGTGTAGCACCATCTCTACCCTGTGTTCAACAGGCATCCAAACACATTTCCATGTTTATAAGACTGAAAAAGGGACCATGTTGCAACATGAAAGAACTGCCTTCTTCCTCATTACTCCAAACTTTTGCTGAAGTTTAATCGTTTGTTTTCATTTCATCAATAAGACTTCAGGTTCCTGCAGTCAAAAATGAACTTTTGGCTCTCCGTGTAAAGCTTTGTGCTCATTATGCCTTGAAACTTTAAACAACGCTCAGAGTAGTGAAAAAGTAATGAAGGTCATGACAAATGAATCAATCCTGCGTCTGGGATCAAAATTTGCTTGAGAGCTTGGTTTTGGAAGCAGCTGAGCCCTGTCATTATCTAGCAAATTCAAGAAAGTGTCTTCATTCAGAGTAGCCTACATCTATTTAATTCAGTTCACCCACAATTTTTATTGCAGGGTAAAATTTATCACCATTTTCTTCAAAGAGCAGGCCCAAAGACTTGYTGCACATTTATATTGAGTTGAAGGAGAATGCTCCCCCTTTTGTAGCACAGGGACCCAGCATTCCATTCCTTTTGGGCCTAGAAATGCAAAGATGAAAAATTTGCATAAATATATGGATATAATGAAAGTATATTTCTTTTGTGTGGTATTAGCTAGCATAATCATTCTTAATGCTGATAAATTAATTCCATGTGCAATATGACTGAATTTCTGTAAATATTTGCAGATTGAAGTAATTTTATTCTTTCAGCTATTGAGCAAGCTTCTTAAAAATTATTCACCAAKAGAGCTTTGTTCTTTCAATGGGAGTGTGCTAATTTGACTTTTTATATGTGTAATGGATAAAAGCCCATAATCTAAAATTTTGTCTATAGTCACCAGGAGGATAGCCCTGGAGGACTGTATTTTACACCTAGATGYCATGACAAAAATGTATCACATGGCTAGAAAGAAAGTAAATGTCCAATTTTCCTAGTATTTTAGGAAATCTGTATTTTTTTTTGTACCATCAACATAATTTAAATTATTCAAGCCATTTAGATCCCATGTAGGTGGCAGCAATAAGTGTTTAATTCAACACTTTTCAAACTAACTTTTTGCCTGCAAGTCACTGTCCTGTAGTTTCTAAATGGGAAATCATGTGGGAAACATTTGAGGATAAATTATATCTGTTGTGAGTTTCCTAATGTGAATTTGAGAATCTGTGTGCCTTACAGTGTGCTGCTGTCTGAACAAATTTTTACACTTTAATCCTGAMAACAGTATTATGCTTACAAAGAAAAATTTGCTGCAGCAAAAGGTCTGCTGACTCACTGCTGTTTGCCCCATGGTGTTCATTTAGATTAGTGCTGCTACAGTGATTTAGTTCCACCTCAGAAGATAATGAGTCTAAATTTTATTTCTGTTAGTTGTGCAGGCATGTGCTGCAGGATAAATATCTGCAAAGGTRAGGGGACAGAAGAAACTGTTCATTTCCTAAAAATAATTTTAAGGTAATGATGAGTCTTTTTCTTCTTTTTTTTCCACACACACACAAAAAAAACCAAGTCTTCTGTCAAGAAACATCAGCTAATGAGTTTGGGCTAAGTTTTCCACTCCCTCCAAATGAGAAGTAGCTAAGATTTGTTGTTATTTTTTTTCAGCTGAGTGATCTGGATAACAGTCTGAAAGCTGTTTGTAGCTGTTTAGCTCTGCTAAAAACTTCCCCTACAGTGGTAAAAAAGACACAGGTGAATAGAACAGGACTGGTTCACTKGAGTGTTTTTCCTGATCAGAGCCTTAACTGACCTGTGCATTCAGGTCTGAMTTTCAAAGTAACCCTAAAAGAGAGCTGTGGATGAATGCAAAACTGCTTGTAAGAGAAAGGGAAAAGGGCTGTTCTGTTTCCAGAGAGCTGCCCCTGCTCTGCCTCTCCCAGTCAATGCATGTGCAGAGCCACAGCAGTGTCCCCCACCCAGACTGGGCTGCCTCAGTGCCCCCCTCAGCATGAGCACACAACAAAGGAAAGGGCAACAACAGGACGTGGTCAAAGCCTTGCAAAGAGATTCCGGTGCGAAATTTGCTTTGTTAGTCAACTGAAACAGATAAAATGGCAGCAGATATGGCTTTTCTTTCTTTTCCTTTCAGGCATATATTTTCTTTTTTTAATTTTGACACTGTGCTATTTTTTCATGATTCAAAATATGTAGAAGTGGCATATGATACCCCATTCAGCTACCACCAGAACGAGGTGCTGTTCACAACAGGAATTTCTAGCTCTTGTAACACAGACAAGTGGAGTGAATGGACCCTGGATAGGAGTAGAAGTGCTATTGATTGGCAAGTTGGCATTAAATCCTTGACTATGTAAGAGGCTTAAATCATTTTACCCAGAGATCTTTAAAGGAACTTCTTTCAAATCCACCAAATACCTCATTAACTCAAGAGATTTTAATCCCAGGGTTCATGTAAGATCTCATTGTGTCATAAAAATTTACTGTTGACTTAGCTGGTTTAAGATGAARCCCTAAAAATTAACTGACCTCAGAAGTGTGATTGTGTTTCCAAACTTCCTACCAAATCTGGAGTTTTARTACTACATGATATATGCAGTATGACCAGGTGGGTGGTTCCTTATTATTCTGACCAAAGCATTCAAAGAGTGTAATTATTCTCATCAAATATGCTTATCTGTAGTGTAGACACCTATGTATGAATTGTAGCTCATTGTAGTCATACAGCTTCACCCTGGATTCAAAGGAGAGAAATACTTCTGGGATATAATGGATCCCACCCCAATGCAAACATCAAACCAGCCAATCAAACACTGAGCGATCCTGTTCTTCACCTTTGGCTCAGAAAGGAGTACTGGGGACTCATACAAGGCTTTCTTGTCCATTTATACAAACTCAAAGCTAGCTGAGATTAGTCTGATGAAAACCATTGAAATTAATATGAGGCAGAACAATGAAAGGAAGAGGATGAGCAACTCACAAAGACACACCTCCAAAAAAAAAAACCAAACAAACAAACAAAAAAAAAACCAAAAACAAAAAACCCAAACCAAGATGAGGAGATCACTAAGAGCAAAGCAAGAGGGGACGTGGAGTTAGCAGGGTGTCGGCTGGTGCTGTAGGACAGCAGATCTCTGAGGAGTCCCAGCACTGAGAACAATCTGGCTGCTTTCAGATTTAAACATTTGGAGAGGCAATCTTTTTTTATATGCCAGAAATTACGCTCTGAGGTAAATATTGTAGATATTCAAACAATGCTCTTGGCATCATCCTAAATCTTTTCTCTAAAACCACACTCCTGCAGGAGGCTCCCCCTCTGCAATACTGCCTTGCAGGAGATGGCATCTGAAATACAGTTCAGATTAACATTAGTCTTTCTGCATGAACATTTGACTTGAAATGTAAATATTTCACTGCAACATTGATTGATGCAGATGCAGTAAAAATGATCAGGGATGCTCAGGTTTTCCTTAAAAAAAAAAAAAAGTTTAGTACTCCAAAGTAAGAAAACTAATTTCTCAGTTCATTAAACTCTCCAAGGAACTACTCCACTGAGGCTGTAGCTGTCTCTGACCTGTGTTCATAAAGTGGACAAGCTGAGAGTGCCYCTTTTCTCCTTCATTTCTCCACAGTGTGCATTTAGCAGCCATTATGTCTAAGTGTTGAAATCATTATTCTATTTYGTATGTCTCATTTTCATTAAAAAAAAAGGATTAGTTCATAATCCTTGCTAGCATTTCATTGAACTAACGAAGCTCTTTTCCAACTGCAACAAAAATCTGAAAAAAATATTACTAATTATGACAAGTCAGGTTGATTTTCCCTTCCCATTTTGTTTAAAACAAAAATTATTCTAGGCTTAACATTACAACTCACATAGAACATTTTGCCACTACAGGATACTTTTACTGAAGACTGGTATTCCCCTAAAGTATAATCTTGAAAAACTTTAAAGAGAGTGAGCAGAATAGCAAGGTATCAATATAGCATATCAAAACTGTGTACCCAGAACAATTTTACCAGTGCAGCCACAAACAGAGTATGAATATGTTTGTATTTGAAAATGTTTTCCTAATGTCATTTGAAGACTGGAAGGTTTAAGACATGTGCCTAAAACTASCTCCCTGAGAGTTTAGTAGTGTATAAACACATCAAAGAAGATAATATCTGGATCTATATTGTATGGTACCCAAACCTGGTTGCACACAGTGCTTTCAGTGAATACAGTCAGCAGTATTAAATGGACTACCAAGGCCTTGTTGCTTATGATTTAATTAAGATTTGATATTGAGGAAGACTTTCTGTATCATTTGGTTTAGTTTATATTAGGAGTTCATAGAGAGAGCTGGAGCAGAAATGAAGCTCTGTCATATCAACTTCCATCCACTTGTTGTATCTCTAACGTGGTTTTCCCAGCAGAATGTTATACTGCTGCTTTCATAAGCACCCATAATTGTCCACTGATAGAAACACAGAGAAATTTAGTTTTCCTCCATGTAACAGGTCTCCTTACAAATGCTGTTTTTTTCTTTCCATGGAAATAGTAATGAGTATAGGACTGAAATTCTGAGACAAGGACCAGCACTGGAAATTTGCTCTGAATTCCAATTKTCCTGTTCAAACAATTTTTCTGTATTTTTTTTGTGGCACCTTTAATTTTCTTTCCTGTCCTGCTCTGTGTTTTGTATCAAAAGGATMACATTATGTTTTATAATGTATAAAATGGCACGTGTAAAAAGGACACAATAGCATATTTCATTGTAATTTGTTTCTATACACAATGAATACTGAGAAATGTGAGACAGCTTCTTAAAGACAGATATTTGTAGTAGTAGCCATTATGACAGGTATATTCTTTTCTATGTCTTTTAATTTATTTTTGYTCATGCTATTTTCTGTAAAATTGTTGCATAATAATAAATTATAAACTGATTTTATAGATCAATTTAAACCCTGCCAAAACAGTTGTGATGGATGCTAACCTCATGCAGTATGTAACAGAGCAGGGAACAAACACCCAGTTGGGTATTTAGTGAAATCAGAGAGCAGGATGTACAAATGAGAGCTATGTGTCATCGAGTGTTTCTTTTGAAATGCCTGTTACTCAGGTAAAACTTATAAGGTGACATTGTACTCATTAAAGTTACCCAGAAAAAAGATGTTCTAATTATGTGGAGWGTAGAGGAGAAACAGCCAGTCCAGAGTGAGGCCCTGGAAAATGTGGGTAGTTGCTAGGCTGCTGCAGCTTTGTGACACTCAGGCACTTCTGAGGAGCAGGGAATTGTGCTGATCAATCGCATGAGAAAGCTTCTTATCTCAAACCTCTCCCACACATTTCAGTACCTAGGGCTTTGAAAAGGCGACGAAAAAAAAAAGTGCATGACAGCAAACGTTAGAGGAAAAATAGCCAATTAAATGCTAATATTCAGTTCTGGGTCATTGACTTGGTTTATGCAGTGTAGCAAGAAATGGTTTGTAAAATTTCAAGGGCTGAAAACATACTTACATTTTCTTTTAGACAAAACCAGGCTTGTTAAATTAAATTCACATTTTTGGGAAGATGAGGCCTGAGGTTTTCTCGRTCTTGGGATGGATTTTACTGCACATGAAAAAGCCTGTAATTGACTTTCTGTAGCTACAGYGTGAACCATGCCAAATTCAGCTGAATTATTTATGTGAGCATTTTATGACTAAATACCGTCATCCACTTGGGATGTCAGAATCCATGAACATGAAACATCTTACTGGAGGCTCAAGTGGTAGAGTGGTGATAATAACACCAAACCCTGTCACTCCATCTGCTGGACTCAGCTGTACCAGTGGATCTCTTCACCTGCCATAAAGGCACTTTGCCATGCAGCAATGGCTGAGGGCAGATATAGTGCATCACCTGAAAGATCACAGTGCATCACCTGCTGCTGAGAAACCTCTCCACAAGGGTACACTCCCCCAAGCCAGGAAATATGGCTGCAGTTCAGAKGACAGGAGTGATCAATAAGTCCTGCCAAGGCAGCAGATTCTTATCTAGGATTTCACTGGGAAAGGACATTTATGGAGTTTATCACAAACCATCTCTCCTTCAGATTTTCCAATTTTTCCACACTTCCAAGGACCAAGTGTCCCTAAACAATTCTAGATGACCATAGATTTAGGGAATACAGATATTTTCTAACATAAACCCCATAGATCTATGCCACATTGAAGTATTTCAATGTTTGTTTGCATTTCTTCAGACAGATATGCTTCTGTTTTAAACTGTGTTCTCAGACAGTGATAATATCGCAAATAGCAATATAAGCTTTCAAAAGAATGAAAAATTCTCTGTTTTTTACACTTCAGGAGACAGAATGAATATATGCAGTATACACTTTTCAGATGTTCTGTGAACCACAGAAGGAACTTCTCATTTATAAGTTACAGGTGGACCAGAAAGGGACAAAGAATCATTACCTGTAATGTAAATGATGGAGTGCAACAGAGTGTGTCACAGGGTGATGAACAATGCCATTTCAAAATTCATTCCTGTAATTAAGTTAAGCAATTCTGAATATGAATTGACCTTTAAGGATTGCTAGCTATTTATCCATATTCAAGGAAGRCTGAAAATACTGGCATTTATAAAGTGGAAATAATTTAAATTCTGGCAGCAATAACAGTATCAGCAGGATGGGGACAAAACTACACTGTTGAGTAGGTAAAACAAGCAAGTATCCTTGCAARGAAATAGATGTATAAAAGAAGTTTTCATTATTGAGATGCAGAGACTTAACACATGGTATGAAATCCTCTCAGCCTCATGCCTCTGTGGTTCCTGGCATGCACACTGAGGGTTTAAAGAGCTTTATCTATCTCCAGTATGAGCAGGTCTGTCTGTTCTGAGGCAGCTGGAAATTGCACATCCTGAGAAATCTCACATAATCATCCTGATTGCAGCCAAAGCTAGTACAAGGCAGTTGGAGAACATAYTAAATAACCCTCCCTCTCTAGGTGGTAGTCTAAGTGGTGTGAAACACATACATCAAACTAGAATACTGCCTAAAGCAGTTCCCTCCAAAAGAGGAGTCATAAACCTGAGCCTTGAAAGCAGGGAGGTTCATGGACTGGTGTCCATGTCCAGTTCCCAAGTGCACACAGCAATGCTCACACGTCCATACYCTCCCTCTCTCATGGAAAATGATCTTGACTTATTAAGTGAGAAGAAACTTCTCTTCGGAGGTATTGTAAACATTCTAAAAATGTAAAGACAGGATTGCTCAACAATAAAAAGGCAAGGAGAGAGTGACTACAGTACAAGTACAGACCATGTGTGGTCCATCAGTTAGATATCTGTGTGGCTGAACTGCAATGAAGACAGTACATGCATCATTGTTGCCATGGTTACAGTGGCCTTGAGGGGCACATACTGTATCACTCTTCTCTTGCACTTAAAGCAATTTCATCTATTATTTATATGATTACTGTTKCTTTCACCACTTCACCTCTATGCTGCACTGCCATCCAGTTGCTTCACTTTCCCACAGTTCTTTGAACATGACTTGTATGATTTCAGATTAGACAGCCATGGAAATGGCATGAGATAATTTTTTATTGAAAAATATAAAGCCTTCTGTGATCTTATGAAAATATGAATTCCAGACTGTGTGATTTTTTTGAAAAATATTAAATACGGTATTGTCAACATAATGATCAATTCTTTCATAGGAATGAGAGAAAACACAAGTGAATTCAGTGGCCTGATCATGTGTTATAAAGGAAAAAATGTTATAGTTGTATGTGTTGTTTTAGGCAACAGTAATTCAACCTTCTCTTGATGCAGAGTTTATTACAGTGTTCAGGAATCACACTGATTTAATGCTGATTTACTCACAATAGCAAAAATCTACTTGTCCTGTAGTTGACATCTTGGGAAGGTAAAACAGAGAACATAAGAAAATGTTTCTTTTAGCTAGTTTTGATTTTATAGTCTAAAAATATTTGCAMTATTGRCTAAATTATTTGCCTRAAAATAAAAGCAAGAATAAAGATCMAATGACACTCCATGTATCTGAGAACAGCAGTGCAAACTGTGTGCCTTCTACAGAGTGAGCAAAGGAAAAGGAAAGTTCCTGTACTTTTTGGRCTGTGCTATGCTGTTGCTGTGATGTGATGGAGAGAGTAGGAGCCYTGGAAGAGCACTGTGTGCAGGCTCTGGGGTGCATGTTTGGCCAAGCTCAGAAGATAGAAACTTGAACTTTTAATTAAAATTCCTCCCTTTTTATTATTATGGCAGGAATATACAGTCATGAATTATTTCTGTGCTAAGAATGTAATTTCTTACCAAGACAAGCGGCAGTCTCCATGATTTCACTGTGGCTTCTGTCTGGGCACAGTGTTTTTGGCAAGATTAAACTGTATTTACCCTTACAAGATTAAACTGTATTTAAAATGTAGATAGAAATACTTAGCCATAATTCTGATATAAACTGGTATTAAGAGTAGTGCAGGTATGACAGCACAAGCTTTGGAATAGCACAGCAATAATACCCTTAACTTGCTATGTCCAAATACACTTTTGAGTCTCTCCCCTAAATTATCAGTTAAACCTCTTATCTTGTTGTAGTATCCCGAGAGACTCAGCTGAGACACTTTATTACTGTCAGATGACAGCCTAATCCAGTTTGGTTTTAATCTTTCTCTAAATATGGATCTAGCTCCCATAAAAATGTCTTCAAATGCCTCCACCAATCTAAATCCACAACTCCATCATGGCCCTGCAACATTGACCATTGACCCTGAACAAGACCATTTGAGTTTGAGCCACCCTTTCAAATCTGACATCRCATCCCAGATCCAGGCTGAAGTTCCCTTTCACAAGTTTCCATGGTTGCCTTTGCACCCCCTTGTCTCGTCTTCTCAGATTAAGGAGGAGCATGATACAGGAGAGGAGCCATTTGCAGATAGAGCAACATCAGCAGCCCCTGAGCAGAAGCTGCCACCCAGGACAGTTGTCACCTTGCCCTGCACAGCCCCCTTCAAGCACTCTCCTAATCTCAGTTGCAAACCCATATTGGTGTCACTTGCTCATTTTGACACTAAGCTGGAAAGAGCTATGAGGGCTGCTAACCTCAGCAGCGTCTCATTTCATGTATGAGTAATAATTCCATATTCCCTCAAGGGAGATGAATGCTAATGGCTTGAAACTGAGAGTGCTGAGCATTTAAAGCCTCTGCTGAAGTCAACTTCTAGCACAGAAAGCACTCTAACAATTACAGATGCTCCTGCTCCTCCTGGGATTGGGACATAAATAAGATTCTATATTTTTCTGTAGTTAATAAAGAAGTTCCAATGTCTTCTGCATAGAGGAAAGGTAATAATGTGCTGCATTTAAATGACTGCTTTGTACTGTTCAGATGTGCTTAGCTGTTCTCTGTCACTGCTTTCAGTGAAGCAATATCAAAGGGTTATAAACAGTCCACCTAATACTGTGAACACACTGCGAATTGCCACATATTTGTCAAGTCATATCAAAGTTCAACTAAATGTAATCCTACATCTCTKGCTGGTTCACGGCAAGCCTTGCCTGTGCTGATTAAGAATTAAATGTGTTTCTCTGAGACAGTAATGACTGATTCCTGASTTCCAAAGGTGGYAGGTAAAATGAGTTTTCTGCACATWTTTTCTCCCTTYAATTAGAAAAAYTAAACTTCTCTCCAATTAATCTCCCATTCAAAACAATATTTTGAAAAGGGTTCAACTGCTCCTGAGAGGTATTTCGCTTTTTAGTCCACAACAATCCAGCAGTTTATATTTTTTTATAGTTCATGCAAAAAAGTTCTCAAAAATAAATTAATGTATGACATGGCCTCATCAACAATGCTGATCMTATTTTGTTCTTGAAGTGGGAAGATGTGAGAATGGAAAAGCAGATTATTTTCTCATTTCTCATWGTTGTTTAGAGAGGGAAATAAAAAAAAAATACAAAATACTATTAGGACCAGGCTGAATTGTTTTCAGAGTGACTTAAAAGTATTCAAAGTTTTTCACACATCTAACATATAGAAATTTTCAATATATAAAAACTGGAAGATCCTCATCTCTGGATGTGAGGCTGTTGCAAACATAGATCAGTCCTCTTTCCTCACTCCTGTGTTACCACCTATTCTTTCAGGTATCATTTAAATGATCTCAAACTTCCTATTACTCTTGGGACAGACATAATTCTCTTTTTCACAGCTGAATTGTCTTAGATTCATAGCTGCCAATTTTACCAAGGGAACAGMTGGTAGCAGCAATATCGCAATGTTTTTAACAGACAGAAGCTCAGAGGAATAGGGTCAAGAAGTAAAGGACTGAGGGAGCATTATTTGCACTCTTCCACTCCCTTTTTCTCTCAATCAGTTAGAGGTTTATGCTGGGCATATTTAGTCATTTCAGTAAAGTATTTGCCTATCCCCCTTGAACACTGGGAAGCCCTCTCAGTAGTTTTTTCATCCAGTCAAGGTTTCCATAAGGTCTGCTTTGCCCAGACCAGTGCAATCCCATGAACCGGGTGCCAAGATCTCTGCAGAGCTCTGGGATGTGAGCGTGGAACAAGACCTTCACACCAGTCTCAACAAAAGTTATTGGTGGCCTTCTTTTTAAAACTTGGGGACTTCATACATTGCTGTGTCACCAGAAATCACAAGCTCTCATTTTGTGAAATCCTTTCATTATAAAGATGTATCAGCGTAAGCTAAAAGCAAGCAATAACATTTCCCTCAACTTTCCGCAGTGTTAAGTACTTGTAACTCCTTAGTCAGATTTCTGGGTACTCAGCACTTCTGCAATTCATCATTTAACTTAAAATTTTCACACTTTTGTCATTTTTTAAATGYTCTTAATGCTACTGACACTTCTGTAAGAACATGATAGCAGAACAGAAGATTTGCTTTTGGCCATGTGACCTACTTTGTAGCTATTTTCACAGTCAATTATTCTTTTGGCTTCTCTATCATTTTGCAATATTAAGATTTTTTTTTTGTAATTAAAACCTAATATTTTATTATGTCATAACAAAAAAAACCCGAACAAACAAAAAAAAAAACAAAACCAAAAACAAAAAACATTATTGGCCAAAAACTGCCAAGGACTTATGAGTATATGAGTGAAATATGGTGAATAAGAATTGAGCCAAAATATTTAGGACTTAAAGATACAAATTGGACTTCTCCAAGGTCTTTGAATCTAGAAGTAACCTTATTCTAAAACATTCAGCAAAGTGGTAAGAGCTTACACAGAGGCCACTGGGAGTTTCTAAGCACTGAGTACTTTTGAAATTAAAGGTATGTATTGCCATGCCTGAAATACTGATTTATGCTCTTGGTGAGGWTTTTTGATTTGAAAAATTCTGTCATGATTTGTGAGATATTGCAGAGGGCAGCTGAGAAATTGCTCAATGTTGCAATGTAACTTGAAGAGAAATTAACTTTTGGATGGGAAGCAAGTTATTTCATCAGTTTCCGCTTTACAATCAGAAATCAATACGATTGTAAAATGCCCTTTTAAATTATTAATTAAGTCTATAACTCAGTGGATCCCAAAGTTATGGAACAGAGCTCTCAGAAATAACTTCCATTTTATTCTCTCGAGTGTTGTATTTTTGTAATAGATTACATAACCACTATACAAACACAAATTCAAGTATTACATGAGACAGCATGAGAAAGGCATTACTTAATTCAGAAGGCCAAAAKGCATCTGTGCCATCACCCTGTCTGAACACCCTTTGCAGTCAGATTTCACAAAGTACATCCTCTTCACATCCCTAGAAGCATCAACTTGGCCTAATGTTGGGAAAGAGGCAGAAATCTAAGGAATTTAAACCTTTCTAATAAGAGTCCACTTTTTCACCAGTGGTGTCTTACTAGTTTTCGATACCTCCTTCTCCTCTCATTATCCTTTTGGCTTGGCTGGGACTCAACCATCCATGTCCCCAAAATGTTTTCTAAATCCAACTTCAAAACTGCAGTTTGAGATATGGCAGATATCAGACCACTCCCTGATTTCTACCCTTTCTAAACTAAGGCCTCCTTGAGAGAAAAATAAAAAAAAGAAAAAAAGAAAAAAAAAGAAGAAAAAACCCAAGCAAAACCTCCAAACCCAACAAAACCAAAGTGAAGGGAAAGTGGCCAAGGGATAGAGAATTCACCACAGTGCTTGATAAAACTGCTTCCATGATTAATTTAGAGCACAGCCAGAACTCTAYAGCTCAGCCACTGGAACGAGTTTTATTTGTCTCCCAGGCTCAGGTGCATGCCTAAGTTTCACTCCTCTACTTCAGTACTCATCAGCTTTGGTCAAGTATCCCATTAACCTTCTCCCTGGCACCTTCTCAAGCGTTTTACTGTGCAACACATTTCCAGACTTCTAATTACAGCCTGCTCTGCACCCACTCAGACCTATTAACATTCTTCCTGACCTGGAGACACCAGGCCTGAACTGGTGACAGGAATATCATATACCAGAGGTGGGTTTAGTCACACCTATACCAAGCAGAGAAGTAAAGTCATCTTTGCACTTCTCATTCAATTTTCTCCAGAATCATGACAGGAGTACATTAATTCTTTTGGACAGTGCCCTTGCGAGCTTGATAAGGATGACTTATGATCAGATGAGTAATCTGCCAAAAAACTGCACTCTCTCTTCAAGGCTACTGTGTACAGAGCTCATATACTTTTCATTAAAGAGTTTTCTATTTGATGCAGGTCACGAATTCTGTTCAGCTTCTTAAAAGATGTTTTCTCCTATTTGGCAATATTTCATTGTACTCAGTACAACCATTTTGCATAAGACCCTAGCATATTTCTTTGCAGCTAATGTGACCCTTTAAATTGTTGGGCAATTTCACAGTTATTTCAGAGCTCTGTCTTGCATTATACAGCATTTTCATAGAGTTTATGTTGAAAATACCATTGTAGTAGCAGATCAACATTAATTCTTTACACATTCTATGACATTAATTCTCTGCTGCAAGCCTCTCACACAACAAAGCATCTGACAAGAAGAGAAGGAAATATTATAAATTAATGAAACAGAAGGAAAGGGACCAGATGGGGAAAAAAAACACAATAGAATTTTATTTAGATGCCTCGGTTAATTTCATAAGAAATGGAAGAACACAGGCCCCAGAGACTGTCTAGGACTGACAACTGCCTGAAAAACAAGYAAGTTTGCTTGGTAGAACATAACAGAAAGGGGAGTACATTTAAAATTGATTCTCTTAGACATATGTTGCCTATCCATACACCTTAGATTCCTATACATGAGTAGATTTGTAACTACAAATCAATTCACTCAGAGACCCCTCTTGGATTTCTGGTACAAAGGAATGTCTCAGAGTCTTTTTAGATATGACCAGAGTAGGGTTGCCCTTTTTCCATGTTAAAGCTCTCCGACAGGATRGGCACTCAGGCAGGATAAGTTTTAGTCACTTGACTATTTGGGATCCTTGCACATATTTTCTGCTTCCCAGACATGCATTTCACTGCATGACTCATGCTTTTATTCAATAACTTATCCATGCAMATTTCATATAGAAGCCCAGATACAGAGGCCTTTGCTCAAGTGACAGGATCCTTGCCTGGATACTCCATTGTCTGTGCCACAGCATTTCTCCTTTAATCTGTGTCTGTGCCTGTGCCTTGGGGCTGCTGGGCAGCAAAAGTTCAAAAAGCAAGTTGGAGCAAACTCAGGATGTAAGACGAGTGTTATGGATGCCTAAAAAATGGGAGTCATTCCTTGAAATCTCTTCCTGCTCTCTGGGTGAGGGATGCTCTCTTTGGCTGTAAGGTCAGGAGCAGCCACCAAAGCTGTTGTGGAAAAGCCATGAGCAGCAGTTTGGATCTGGTGCTGCATTTTCTGCTGCAGCYAGTGCCAAACACAGGTCAAGTTGCCTGTTAACCCAGGCCTCTCATGGTCACAGGATATCCAGTGTGGGAACCTCGTGTGATGGGAATGAACAAGCAATGAATAAAGGATCCCTTAGCTGGCTTGRAAAACTTGGTTTATTTCCTTTTTAAGAGGAGAAATAGCCACCCTTTGCCTTTTTTAAAGATGCAATAAGCTATTTTTCCATAATTTCTGTTTACTAAAGTGACTAAAGTTAAATGTCCTTAGACTGTCACCTCAACAGCAAGACAGGCGAACTTCAGGGTCAGAGGGATCTTTCTGAGAAAAACCTTAACTTCTCAAGGAGCAAATTCGCTCAGGTAGAAGTACTTTCAATGTCTCATATTAATTTAGATGTCTACTTTTCCCTTATGCTGCCCTGTTGATCCCTAAGTGATTTTAACTCAGTTTGTCCAGCTCATCTAGGCAACGTAACAAAGACAAGACAATTTCTTTGTTCCTTGGAGCACTAAATTAAGCTAAAACAGCATGTCAAACTAATGTTCTTTCCTAGCAGAACATCATCCTTAAGCACCTTCAATATTTTTTCTCTATATTGTAGAATACAATAATACCCTATTTTCTGAGCTGAATTCTGTGGGGCTCAGTGTACACTGTTCAAGTGAGCTTAAGGATGTACTATAACAATTATTGATTTTACCCTCCATATGACCCAGCTGTTACATGACAGAGGATTAGTATTCTCATAATTCCCGTTTAAAAAGTTAAAAAAGATTGAATGGAACAGGTGCTGCATTATTTGTGCTGGTCTTTGTTCTGCCATATCTCATTTTCCCTTGTCCAAGCAATATTATCAAGGGCTGTCTAAAAAGAAATGGAACTCTAAAGGGAGAACTTGACTGATTTGTGAACATGTAAGATAGTCTTTAGCTTTGATACTGAGAAAAAAAAATCAGATTTCTTTCTATTTTTTTTCTTGAACAAAATCTGAAAAGTGGAAGTCTATTACCTCCTGATTTGAATTGCAAGAAAAGGAATAAGAAAGATAAATCTTTTGTTCTCTGCAGGTGAGATGCTTATATCTGACTTCTGTAGAATGAATTTTATCTCATCAGTATAAATTCACAATTTTTGAAATAACTGATTCTTATGAACTCCACGTCTCAGATTAATGTCTAACTTTGATTGCCAATCTCCACAATGAAAATTAATGAAGACATCTCTCATACATTTCCCCTTAGAYAGTCTGCATTTCTTTCTGGGAATATTGCACAAGCAGCAAATATGTTAGTGAGTTCCGCAAGAACATACCAAGAATCTGAACTGATTTTAGCTGTAACTTTGGTGACTCTAATATATAAACTTAAGAGCATTWTTTTTTACTGTATATTGCCTCAACCTTGAGTTTATCTCCAAGATTAAACAAATTCAGTAGCTGTGACTATTGTTCCCCTCCATTCATATAACTTTGTGCTGGAGAGGAAGCAAGGGGTTTTGTTTTTTCAGTGGATATCTTCTTCCGTCTCTGGATGTGGTAGTCAGGAATTCCAATTTTTGCAGTTGAAACACTATCTTCTTTCTAAACTAGAATTCCGCTGGAACTATAGATTTCTAGATGCAATGTGTTCCCTTCAGCTTTATTTAGCATGTGATTCCCTTGATTTGATGGATAAAATCTGCAATGAAGCAAACATATCCAAATTTTCAAAAATCAGAACCACCTATGATTCTATTTACCTGCCATTAAAACAGCAACATCCTCTCTCTCCTCTGTCTTTTGGAAGACTTCAGAAATTCTGAGCTGTTGCTCTGTGCATGCTTTTTGTCCATCAGAAGCTGATGCATCTCACTACTTCATCTGGAGTTGATATTGCTGGAGTGTTCTGCCTCTGAACTACAGGGATATTGATTTACCATCTTCCATCTGTTTCTCAGTAGACTTTCTTTTACTTCAGGTGAAACTTTACTCACTTGGGACCAGTTAGATCTTTTTCTGTCAGTCCTAAATAAGTACTGTGTTTTGATACACGAAGTCCCAGCTCACTGTGTGTTTTTCTTTTACTCTGAAGAGAAAGTCTACTGAAAGACATCAGTTCCTGGTGTTCCAAAATCCAAGTTCAACTAGTTCTAGACAGCTGGCAGGCAACACAACACCACAAGCTCTGTCCACTTTCTCCTTCTTTATTTGTATGATTGGGCCTTAGATATTATGTTTTCACATTTGGATGCCATTTAGGACAAAAAGCTTGTTGCAAATTGTACCCTTAAAAGACCTTCCAAAAGAAGGAAAAGGGGTTTTTTTTTGGTTTTTGTTTTTTGTTTTGTTTTGGTTTTTTACTCTGTTTCATTTTGCTTTATATGCAAAATAAAGTAAATAAATTGATAAAGTAATGATGTTAAACTCAAATGGGGGTTAAATAAAAGCATATTTCTGTTAATAGGAAAAATCCAGAAATTACAGCATTTTTTAATTTGCCACTGTATGGGTTAAAGCTAAAAACCATAAAGACAGGTTAAAGAATAAATAGGCAGTACCCATGGAGATGAAAAATTTGACAGCAAGGCAGAAGAAAATTACCTGCATCTTGACTACCAAAGATCTTGCCTTTCCCCCAGCTGTAATGCTTAAAATTCTTTTTTACATCCACTTTCTTTATTTTGCCTGATTTATTTTGTTTACTTTCTTTTTAAATGATCCTGCAGCATATTTCCCAGCACTTATGCAATATACTTGGAGATCAGTAAACTAGAAATTATGAGAATGTGCTGCTTCCAAAAGAATAAAAGAAAGGCACTTCATTAGCATATACTTAATTAACAAATAGAGGGAAGGCTGACACATTCTAGAACAGTTAGTTGAAAAATTAGTAGCTCAGGGYTAAAGACAAGACTGCCCTGTGTTTCTGGAACTGACAGTGACAAACCTACTGGAAATTATTATTACATAAAGTGGAAAAAAAGTGAATAACAAAGAAGTCAGAAAAAAAGATTCTCTGAAGCAACCATTATTGGGAATTACACAAAGCCATCAATTTCACATCACAACCTCACACTTCCCAAGCTAGAAACAGCAAGACAGATGTACATTGAAATTCAGTTTATTTATAAAATATTTTTGTACAAAATCCCTGTACAACAATGATTTAATCCCTGAAGATAATTATTGCTCAGGTCAAAATTATGAAATTTTAGATATGCATAAATAATGAAACCTGCAGTACAAATTTGAAAACCTGGTTGTTCTTCATACACTATCTTGATATTATGCTTAYTCATATAAGGCTATCTAAATTATTGTTCACTTTKTTATTGTTTTAAAATACCAAAGRAAAGACCCTTCCTACCAAGGTTCARWATTATCTAATGTATTCCCCTAAACAKAAATATTTTGATGTCTCAACAGTAAGAATCTATAAACTCAGCAAAAGAGTAAGAGTTTCTCAATAGTTTTGCAGATTTTTTTATTTGGATGTCTAATCCTGGACACTCACAATTGTTACTTTTAATCACTAGGCCAATCTCATCAAGCTGTTGAATTGTCTGTATAGCACTGATTTCTGCTCCCTCTGACTTTTAGGGATGACAGAGATAAGCTACCATCCTCTTCCCCCTGCAAAAAAAAAGCATCAATTTACAATTCCTAGAAATTAATAAGGGGGAAAATATTTCTAAATGCTTCCCTAATAACAGACTGTATYAAAAAATACATTATTATACCAGTTTGCCAGAGGTCTACCTTCAAGAAGAAACATTTTACCAAGAAAACACATAAAATTGCTGAGATTTCCAGATCTAGTTTTTCATCCTTATGTTTGTTACAGATTATTCATGGTTTTGATATGGATAGTAAACCTCACTGTAATTACAGTACATGATTATGATTCCTTTGCAGAAGTACATCTGATCCAGCATAGAAGAGGAATGGCAAAAAAAAAAAAAATGAGCTTGGAACTCCCTGAGGTCTTCTGGGCTGGAAAGCACACATGGATCAGAGAGCCTCTAAGTCAGAAAGAATAGCTGAAGGATGCTACAGCCCTGGAAATTTTTTAAGAAGGGAAAGGCCTCCACTGGGAAGTCAAACTCTCCCGTTCTGTGTCTTTCAGAATGAGCAGAACAAGGAAGTGAAGGGGAAGGCATTAGATATGCAACATAACTCTGGCAAAATGAAACACTTTGTACGTAGTTTATTCTACAAATATTCAGATGTGTATTTGCAAAATAAACTCTTCATAGCTGAATAAACACTGTAAGTTTTGATTCTCAGCATCACAGATGGCWCTTCTCTGGTATTTCTGTACTTATACGACTGCAGTAATCTTGTAGCATACAAAATGTGAATTTGCGTTACAAGAGCATGAAAAGCAGAACCAGTCTAACAATGCAGAACATCTTTCATTAAAGGTTATGCATTGTGTTTCAAGAGATTTTTTTTTTACCTCTTAAAAGGCTGAGTGCAAAAACAAAAGGCTGTTCACAAATATTCACAGGCTCATAAGGGGCATCRTGAACTCTGGCTGAGACTGAAGAGGTGCGGAGTCATCTCTGGGGAGTTTCAGGAATCAGGAGAATCGAGCACTGTACTGGTGAATCACAGCTGGTGAATCACAGAATGTGTTCAGATGTATTTCTGACGTTCCCTCATCCAGGTGGGCTATGGAGACCATTCCTTTCCCTCTGCTGTGCCCCAGACATGCCCTGGATGTTGCCTGGAGCACGCCAGTTGACCCAGGCCCAAACTGTGCCAGAAGTGAACTGGCACAGGGTGTGAGTGGCCACATGCACACCTTCTGTGTGGYCACCCCTCTGCCTGAAGCAGTGTGACGGTGCACACTCAGGGAAAGGTCTGAGCCCTTAGCTAAAGACAGATTGTGCCCCTAACCCCCTTTTCAAATATTGTGTCAAGTATTTGAGCTTTGTCAGTGGCATGCTGTGTTAAACGAAAGAGAAGAATGTGAMAAATTATGCCTTTGGTTTCCTCTGGCAGTTTTAGAAAATCCTTCATCCTTAAATAATGGAAACAGGAAGGAAATATAGTCCTGCGGTTCTGACTGCGAGGGTAGATTCACTGTCAGATACATTGAAGTGCTGGAAACAAACCTATTTACTCCCAAGTGAAATAGCCACAGGCTGAAAAATTCCTATAATCTAAACACTACTTATCTCCATAAATAAATACAGTACAGAAGATGAAATACAAATCCTTAAATGGATTCTCAATAYGCTACTTTTTAATAAATTCTATGCTGCCTAGAAGTTACTTTGAATGTAACTTCATRAGCTACACTATTTATTTTAAATGATAGCACAAGATTTCACAAATGCTCCCTTGACCTTTCCAGCATGGAGTAGAGTAGTGATCAGATTGCTCAGACAAAAAAGAGTTTATTCTTTTCATCAGACTGTTTTCTTGACATGTGGGGGAAGGGGAARCCCAGCCTTACGTCTCCAAGCACTGACAGTTTTCCTGCAAATATTAATGCAACTTCAGTGCTTCAAGAACCGGTGAGTAAGCAGGCTAACAAACAGAAACAGAAATTCTGAGATCATCAGTCTGCAAGGAGATTCTTGMCAGCAAACTGCAAAAACAGAACTGGCTTCACTGTTACAATAAATTATATATATATTTARTAWTGGTAACTCAGTCTATACAARATTAATGTCTTTCCACAGCTGCTTMCKTAAAAGAAAACCATCAAGTGTCAMGCAAAGTCAAGCAAATGTTTTTCCCTACATGTGCATGTACCATGACACCTGAGATTTTTTCTTCCTCTTGACAAACTCCCAGCTCATTCACTCTACATTTTCCCATTTTCTGAACAAGTAGTCACTCAGGAAACTGCTGCTGCTGTGCAGCCTGTAGCTATAAGGATTTCATAAGGGGATTAATACAAAATATGTAAGTTCTGCTGTTGCTATCAATTTATTCAACACAGAAAGAACAAAATACAACTGAGAAGGATTACTAACAGTTGCTAGGTTATTGGGTAGTTGAGCAATGCAGTGTGGGTGATATTTATTTACTATAAAGTTAAAGCATTGTACACAGGGGGAAATATTTCTAACCATACTTAACTGGCAGTCTCTAGATTGGCTGCCAATCTCAGAGAAAAACCTTTRGATTAACTCTACCAGTTCAAAGTTTTGGGTCAGTACTAAATGATGACCAAAAGAAAAAACTCTCAACACCTCATCCCACCCAAAAAAATTATCAAAGTTTTATAAAACAGTGAGAGAAGAAGAGAGAGAACAGACAATGTGAATATGTCATTGTGAACTGGTGATGTTATCGAATTGGTTTTGTATTCCCTTCTCCCTGTCCCATTCCAGGAATGGATGTTACACAACCAAAAAAKTCAGGAGGAGAAGAGTTACAAGGCAAGGCAGCTCTGTGGAGAGAGATTGCAGAGTGTGGGATTCTTTAGTCTTGACAAACATATCTGAAATGAACTATGACAGATGTCTGTGGTATCATGAGCAGCTTGGAGAACATACAAAAAAAAGAATGACATTGCTTCTCATGATACCAAACTAAGAGGCACCACAAGAAATCAGCAGGTGGAAGGGACAGAGCAAAGGAAAATCCATTTTTCAAATGGCACACTKCTCAAGTAGAGTACTCATTGCAGTGGAAGATAGCAGAGGAAAAAAATTTGCAGGAACTCAAAAAGTATTTAAATTAATCAATCAATATGCATCATCTTGGTCCAGAAATTTATTCAGTTCAGAAATAAGTCATACCACTGAGAGCTTACACTCCTATCTGTGTCTGTGTGTTCAGGATTTTACATGTTTTTGAGTGTCAGTAATTCAGTCTTGGAGGACTCGCTGGGGCTATGCATATGTCCTCCTCTTTTGAAAATCTTAGTGTACTGAATTATGTGTTTCATCTATTTTAGATATCAGCCTTACCTCCACAGCCTGAGGTTGTGCAATCATGGAATCATAGAATGATTAAGTTGGCAGGGACCTTAGAGATTGTCCAGGTCCATCCCCCTATCACATGGTCAGACACTTTGTGAAGAGCCCTGTATAGTACTGCCCAAAATAAGGGCTGTAAGCTGCTGAGGATAGGCCAGAAGATTTGGAAAGCAATTAACAGTAGAAGATTGAAGCTATGGTGATCTCCAGACTGGATGACTTCAGACTTTGGCTGTTTGACTCAAGCAAATACACACTAAGATCTGAAATTTTTTAAAAATTAATTTCCTGGGCCCTGAAGAAGACATGCTGGTGTTACAAACATTCTCTTCTTGTTGTATTCTTTCCTTACTATAAAGTGGGTGCCCTAAAAGGACACTCGTGCTGACAGAATTAATTTCTTCTGTAATATTTTCAAACGAAGTATATATCTTTCTATTGCCTCATTATTCAGGAAAATAGAGTAATTTTCATTGCAACAAATTTCCAAGAAAATTCAGGCTTAGGTTCTGCATTTCAGATTAAACATTTACAAGCCTGGCAAAGCCAAATGTAGTGACATAGGTTTTTTAATAGGATATTGCATACAATTTGAATGCACCTTGGTACTRTTGGTTTTAGCTTTCAGGCTGGAATAAATGAAGGTATGTGGGTTAATTTTTTAATAATAACAGTTTTTGATTTTGTTAGAAAGAGTATCTGGAAATACCCATGAGTGATAAAACTAGATTTTGAGACTGCTTTGACCTCAAGCTGGTATGGCTAACTCAGTAGAGTTCTTGCTCTGGAGAAGGCTGTAGCTGCTTGAACTTCTGACCCTCTGGTAAGGCACAGGGTATTTTAGTTCAATTTTCCACTGAAACTGAGTTTGATAAAAATGCAAGGCTAAAAATTAGAAGGACTGATTCCTCACAAATAGCAAATGCTATTATGGAGGTGGTAACCTCCAGCAGAACATTTGAGCTGACAGCTGGGGATGATAATGTYTTAAACTACTGCAACAAGATTTGCTCATCTGTCAGAGACCTTGGAGACACCAACTAGCTGTCTGMCTGGGAATAAGTCACCCTTCACAGCACTTCAGCATTTAGTTCCACCAGCTGAGGCCCAAAGCTGCAAGCTATTTSCAAACATAAAGCCCTTTCCTGAAGCTATCAATTCTGGATGTCATCTCCAGAGTCAYAGTGTTAGCTCAAGGATATTTACTGCAGCCTGGTCGAGGCTGGAGATGGCTGTGGAGAAGGAAGGACCTGGAATAGATGGGAGTGGTGGAAGGTGTTTGTTTCCCTCTGTTTCTCAGTTCCTGCAGCCAGGAGAGCTTGTTCGCAATACTGGCRGTCAAGATGATTTATGAAAAATCAGTGTGGTGTACTAAGAAATGTGGGGCTGCTGGTATGTGCAGGAGAAACTGGTTTTACTCCAGCATTCCATCTTGGCTCAGTGAATTAAGGATGTAGGAATATCAGCCCTGAGTGACAACTCAAACATCCCAAACAGGACAGAAGTAGCTCTGACTCTCCYACCAACCTTCTCCCTCCCCCGCTGTACCATGCATGGCTAAAAGTAGGCATAATTTAAACTTTTAGTTTCATTGGAGAATTTAACATTGAAATATCCCCTATYCTATATCCTTTCCTACACCATGTGCTCCCCTGGGCTTCCCAAACCATTCTTGGAGCTTTACATCCACAAAGAGCTGGAAAATTCCAGCAAAGGGGTTTTTGTTCATCAAAGACATTACTAGAAATCAAAAGCTGACAGTCTATTCTTTCAAAACAGAATTATTTTTGTGAACTATTATTTCCTGTTAATGTGGAGAAAAGAATTTCAATGAGAATCAAAAGGTAATTGTTTTGTGTGAAAAAAACCCAGTCATATAGTAGTTCCTTTCTTAAGAATTTCACAGGGAATTTTTTTACCTTCACATCTGCATAAAAAGAAGCAGGCTTTGCCTTGTAAAAGCAGAGTTACTTTTCCTCAATTGTGTAAACCTATGACAGAAGGACAAGTTAAAGAAAAGCTTTTAAAATTACATTTAACATCCTGCAAAAAGACTTTATTTCAATAATACACAGGGCTGAARGATTTCATGTACAGTCAGTTGTGAYACCATGTGGTTTAGTCATGTGCCCAGGAGAAAAGTGACCAAATCATATCCAGCAAATTATCTTTAGGCATTACAGTAACATTTTCTAATTTATGCAATTTTTATACATTGCATTACAGTAACATTTTCTAATTTATGCAATTGTTATAAATATTACTGATAATCATGAGTTGGGTTAATGAGGTTATGAGATATCTTCTTTTGCCTTAGAATATACAACTTGATAMCAACATTATCAAACCTGAATTACAAAGTTAGACCTTAGACCCTCAAACTCTCACAAACATGTATATGCACATGTATCTATTAATAGTGGGTTTTATACTGTGAGAAAGCTGAATTCCAGCACTCAGGATATTTAGAGGTAGGTCCCAGAATTTCTTAAAATTAGAATTTTGTTCCAAATTTGAGTATTTTGGATTCTAGTTTCAAAAACTCTAAATATCATTCTGTAGACTGTTTCATACTTTGTGGTATAACAGAAATGGAAAGATTGTAAAAGAAGAGACTGGCCCATGCAATATTCAATCAAGCAGCAATCAGGCATATTGCTGAGAAGGAATGGTTTCTTTGTCTTTTTTTTTTTTTTTTTTTTTTTTTTTTTTTTTTTTTTTTTTTTTTTTTTTTTTTTTTTTTTTTTTTTTTTTTTTTTGAAACAAGAGCAACTGTCAAAAGAGTAATTTTTACACACATCTCAAGCAGCAGCAATAAAGTGCCAGTCTTGGAGTTAATACATCCAGAGATCTGAAACAGATGAACTAAAACATCTTATTTGTTAACCAAAATTTGAAGTATCTATTCACAGTTGCTTCTCCAAAATACTAACACATAGCAAATGGCCTTTTAAAAATGTATTTATAATTCCTCTTATTCATTCAAATGCATGAGAAAAGAAATTCTTATACCTGTACCTGACTGATACAGGAATAAAAATCAGTATAGCAGAATGCTTGTGTGAATGATAAACTGGATTAATATTGTTTTGAGAAGAAACTGTGTGCCTCTTCTCCACATTCCCTGACACTTTGAACATTTTCCTATAGACAAAGCATGTCCCCTTTTGTAAGAGAAACTCAGATACCACGGTCTCTTTTGAYTTGGAGGGTGTTTCATACTGCTGGGGATGGCAGTCATTGGGTAACAACAGAGGAAGACTCAAATTCATTGCAACAATGATAAAATGCATTTCAGTACCAGTAATGTTAAGTGTCTGAGGGATGAGGGGGAGAGGAATTAAACATTCATGCACTTTACAGGATTTTGCATTAACGTCAATGATCTTGAACATCACTGCAGTCAAAATGGAGATCTCTGTTCACTGTGCATTCCAGGTACAGACAAATACTATTCTAAGCATGCATAAGGAGCAGAACTATCAATAGTACGAAGAATATAATTATATTAGATGCAACTGAAATGCAGGTTTTTTTGTTAYTCCTATATATGGAATAATGTATAAAGTAGGCATAATAAGAAGCAAATAAGATTCAGGAAAGAGTGATAAGAATAACTGGTTAGAACTGAAACAGCTTTCAGAATATTTTAAATCAGATAAGTCCTTATTTCCTAATGCACAAGAAATAGAATATTCAAAATTTAAAACCAAGGGAAAATAGTTTATCACCCAGCATGGGTGCAGCCAAACCAAGGAACTCATTACACACAAAGTCATTTTGTCCTAGAAATGAAATAGATTCAACAAGCAATAGAGAGTTTTACTTCAGTACAAAGAGTTGCTSTAATACCCTGCGAGAAGGAGGTCAGAATACTGTGTCAAGACCTAATCCTTTCTAATCATCTCCAGCTCAGAAGAGGCCAGAAATAGGTTTAGCCTGTATGGGGTAAGTGATTCCACATCTATCTATAACAGGGCTTGCATGTCTCCCTGATGTGATAYGACTCCAAGTCACAATGAATACAGGATTTCCTCTGCCATATCACACATAACAGAACCTACTGACATTTTTTTCAGGAGTATTTAAAAACTGCTTGAAACTTTTTACATTTGGRATTTTTGGCCAAGAAGCAAAAATATTTACTAGAAGAATTTCTCCCTTGAAAATATTTTCTTCTAGGAAAAATCTGTGCATTATAACAACAAAYAAGATGTGCTTTTCAATGCATTGATATTCTAAAAGAGACTTAAGAACAGTCAAGTATCACTTAAAATGGAAGAAAAAGGTAAAAAAAGAAGTTTAAATTAAAAAAAGAAAAGGAATGTCTTTCTGAGTCTAAGCAGCACACTATGAGACTGTCTGCTGGCACTCCTGTCCCAAGCACCCATATGATCATAAAAAAGGATGTGTTGGCTGCCTACWTTCATGTCTATGTTTTCAGATGGCACTCAGCCTGTTCACATTCTGATTGGGAGCTTYGGTGTAGGAATGGGTGCCAGGGTATTTTGAGTTTAGATGGGCAACTTGTATAAATAACATCACCGATGTCATACCATTCGCAGAAAGTCCTGTGAATATGCCAAGAAATCATAACAGCAGTTGAAATTATATTTTGCAAAAAGAATAGTCTGCTTTAGACAGGCAGCAGAAGGCAGGAGGCATCACACTGCAAAGCACTAATTACATGGGAAGCCCAGTTTTTTCATCACTGGATTCAATCCTGGAGCTGAACATGCTTAGAGATGCATAAGCTTTCATTAAATGGTGAGMATTTACACTGGGAGGCTGATTCACCCTTTCCAAACAGCGTTATTATCTTCAGTCCACAGCAGTATCTCAGGTCTGAGCAAGATTAAGATGTTGGAGGYTCTCACGTCATTGCACAGCTACAGCCAGTTCCCATGCAGCTACAGGGAAGGGTTTATCTCCTGCTTCTTTGGATGTACTGGGGAGAGGAATAGAGGGAAAATGAGCCACTTCCATGTGCAACTGCATGGGAAAACTTCCCTTGTCATTTTGGTTTGGTTTGCAGAAACTGAATCAGGTAATCACCCTTATTCCAGTGCAGTTCTCATAGGAAGGTTATTAAAAGAGTGCTGAGAAAAGAATGTGATTCCTCTGGTACAGACTTTTGGAAAGGAGATTTAGGAACAGGAGGAACTGAGCCACAGGATTTCACCCAGCTGGTTGAAGAAGGAAGACTGCTGGCTGGAGAGCAGGCGAAAAAATGAAGACGAATCACTTCAGATCTTCTCACTAAACTGCAAATCTACTAATATTCTAGCAACTGTTTTTTTTACAGGCTAGGAGGTTTTTTTTTAAAAAAAAATTCATTAAGTCATTAAAGAAATCTAGGCATTGAATTTAGTCAACACACTTGTGTATTTGCACTGGGCAAATACAGCATGCACATACTTATCCGCACCTATCAGGGTTTGTTTTTTTTTTGTATTTCATATTCCTTCTGGTATTTTGATTCCCATTTTCTTCTTTGCCGCACCTTCCCTTGGATTACGTGAGCTGAGGTTGAAATCTCCTGTCTTAGGCTGAGGCAGGAAGAAATGAATTSAAAACATTAGTAACATCCAGCTTCTGCTCCATCACCCTGGATGGAAGCAATTGCTATCCTCTCTCACTTTAGTTRTGCTTACTTCTTCTTTGTTATCTTTTCTGCAGCACACAATCTCCATGGCTTTCTTAGGTGGACAAGCAACTTATTCGTGGCAGTGTTTAAAGTAATGCTGTGCTTTACAATTTGTCTTTATGATCAGGTCCTGTGCAACTGGTACTCATAAACAAGACTAAATTTAGACCTTAGTGAAGTAGGAGTGGGAACACCCCGTGGGTTGAACTATACTCTTAAGATTGTGGCAAATTGCCCTTCCAAGTTTAGTAGTCTTGGGATCATGGCCTATTTAACCAACAAAGACAGATGAGAGCCGTTTTGCAGAACTATCAGATGTTTTTTTATGCTTTTGTATGACTTTGAAGCTGCCAAAATCAGAGCTTGTTCATTTCACTGCAACTGAAATACTTAAGCTCTATTTTTTATAAAATAAATAAGCCAAATTCAACCTTTTTTGAGGAAGGAGCATCTATTGATTCAGAAAAGAATAAAAATAGCCTCATTTCTTACAATCTTGCAGGCAGTTAGACATAAGCAGTAAGACAGAGCTCAGGTCTTTTCTGTGCTGATTCCAAAAGGAATTAAAATTACTTATCTACAAACACATAAATATGCTATTTATTTAGTTCCAGGCTAYATTGTCCTATTTTTGGTGATGAAGGTAGTAATTTTCAGAAAGCATTGCAATTAACATGTTTGACAACTGAATTGTCTGTCTCCAAATCCCTGTACTGACATGTGATGTCTGTCTTAGAGACAGGTTTATTGTAGCATATGATTTATGTATCCTTATTTTGCATTTAATTGCTATGACACATCATAWTCATAATCAGAACCCAAAACTTTAATCAGTGCTAACAATATTTGTAACTCTAACATATGTGCATGGGGAACTGTGGAGAATCGCCTAAGTGCAAAGCAAATTGACATGACTGCTGAGGTTGTTAACTTGCACTCTGAATTTTGCATAAYAGTTAATGTGCAAGCTTCTCAGTGCTTTCAGCAACAGACCTGCTGTTACTAGGAAGGTAGGAGGCACCTTAAAGCTACCTCTACTGCCAATATCTCTGTGTCATTACTAGTGACAGACTCCCTCTGTCCCGTGGGGATTTGTTGTCAGACTGAGTCGGGCTCAGAAGCTGGCACGCTGTTACTGCTCTCCATCTCCAGCTGATTTGCCTTCTGGATAGCTAGGACTGTATGCAGTCATCCCAATCTCTCTTTTTTTT
>NW_026623276.1:171691-225979 GCF_030028575.1 Malurus melanocephalus
TTTTTTTTTTTTTTTTTTTTTTTCCTTCTTTCTTCTTACTTGCATAAAACGGGCCAAATTAGGCCTGATGTGTGTGGGCGAGCTCGCAGGGAAACTCTGCATCCAGGCAGAGGAGAGCAGTTCTCCCTCAAACAAAGCCCAGCACAGTCCTGCTGTGTTTCTCCCTGCAAAACCCAGTTGTGGAAGATAACATGAGAAGCAGCTGTATGAACTAAAATTAATTTAGGATGTGGTTATTAAAAAGTAAACTGTTCTTTTCTTTCTTTCAATGAGAAGTCRCTGATAGTAACAATAACTTTCAGAAACAAGAGCATATACTGAAACATAACTTTATTTGATACRTAGGACTTACAAGGCTGGTTTGAAATCTGCATGACATAGTTGCTAGTTTAAAGTGAATACATTGAATCTATTTTTGCCCATAGAAGATAAAAAAAAAGGACTTGGGAAATTAGAAACTGAAAGGCTTGGTTTGAAAACCAGGATGGATTGATCCCTAAATCAGACAGGTAGTTTAAGTACATTGGTGCTTGTTAAGCCTAAAGCTGGTCTGTTCAAATTAACCTCTTTCAAAGATATAAACCCAAGTTTTTTTAAATATATAATACAAGTGTAAAAAGYGTATTTTATTACAGAAAGGTATTTGATGAAATTCCACAAAAGAGTTTTGAGAAGAAAGTGGGAAAATACAAATCAGACTGTGGTCTCGAAAACAGAGATAACTAGTAAAGGAAAATCACACAATCCATCTCACCAAAACAACAACAAAAATTTCCAGGTTGAGAACTTGGAATTCACTTTGAGAAGAATGCAAATACAGATAAAGCATGCCTCAMGTTTTATTGTCAGCAAAATGAAACGAGTATCAGTGTGTTATAGCTGCATGGCATATTTACTTCTGAAGRTCAATGAACTTGGCAGAAGGATATATTCTTCGAGAGAGGATGAACCAAGTGCATCAATCTGAAGAGATTTTCCTGGAGGATACAATGTCTGCTAGGAGCCATAGAGTTCTGTCTCAACAAAGATCTGTGATTTTTAATTCGAGTTTTTTTTTAAAAACCATTTAGTTTTTTACCCCTGAATGCAGCAAAACCAGCATATGCTGCAAATATTCTGTGGCTTCTTGCATAAGCCATTTAAGGATCACAATATCTCACTTAAAYGGAAGAACTTCTGAAAAGGGTGGTATGAGTATTAAATAAAAAGGGATTAAAGCATCAATAACAATTACCAAAAAAAAAAATTGCTCAATCCTCATTTGTTTCAATAAGCCTTAATCACATATAGCAGGCCTATTGGAATGCTTAAGAACTATTTCTGAGAACAAGGGCTTACCTCTATAAAGAGTGTGTGATTTAATCCTGGAATAGCCTAAGATCAAGACRGGAATCTGTGAGCCTTCTGCTGCTGGATCTGTTCTGACTGAACCAAGACACAGGTAAAAGTAGGATCCTGACTGGAACAGATTCCAATTAATTTCCTTCAGAAAAAGAAATGAGGAAGACTATTACACTTCCTGTGCTGTGTTGAATGTTACAGCATACAGTTGTTTTGTCTACAAAGATGGTCAGAAAAGAGACACTATTTCTTTTCTTCTTATAATGGGAAAAGTTTGAGTTTAGCTATCTCATTATATTCAGGGGGGGGAAAAAAAAGCAGGAATAAAAGTACTATTTTAGTTCTTGTTTTAAAAAAATTGCCTTTGGGTAGGAATCAGCCACAGAACACTGCCACCAAAGAGATGAAACACACAGAAATGGAGGGAGCAATGGCAGACAGTTGCATAGGGACTGTAATTCAGCCTTAACTGTACCAGCTCAGTGCTACAGCTTTTCCACAGCCGTGGCTTTAATTTGCTTAATATTTACATTTTTCATTTAATGTCCTTAAGCATACACTGCACATTGATCTGTCTTGTACTGATTCTATTTTTCCATATCCCTKCTTCCTGGACTTCACTCAGAAAAACCCTAACTCTCCACCCATATCCCAGCAGTGCAGGAGGCTGGGGATTAGTGGTCAGTGCATCCCATCCTTTCTCTGCTGATCCTTCCTCCTCAAGGGAGAGGATTCCTCACACTCTTCCCTTGCTCAGCATGGGATCTCTYCCACAGAGGACAGTCCTCCATCAATTTTTCCAATATGAGTCCCTTCCCATGGGCTACAGCTCTTCATGAACTTCTCCAGCCTGCMTTGYTCCCAAAGGCCACAGTCCCTCAGGAACAGASCATTCCACCATGGATCCTCTAGGGGGTCACAAGTCCTGTCAGCAAACCTTCTTCTGTGTGGGTTTCTCTGTCCACAGGGCCACAGATCCTGCCAGGACCTTGCCCCAGCACCAGCTTCCCACTTTCTGTCATTCACATGCTACAGCCTGGAGTCCTCCACAGGTTACAGGTGGATTTCTGCTCCTCTGTGGATCTCCATGGGCTGGAGGGGCACAGCTGCCTCACCGTGGTCTGCATCACAGGCTGCAGCAGAATCTCTGCTCCAGCACCTGAAGCTCCACCTCCATTTCCACTGACTTTGGCATCTGCCGAGTTGTTTCTCTCATGTATTTTCACTCCTCTCTCTTCTGTTGTGCAGTTTTTTCCCTCCTTCTTAAATCTGTTATCTTAGAGGTGCTGCCACCATCGCTGATGGGYGTGGCCAGTGACAGGTCTGTCCTGGCTCTGTCAGACACAGGGGAAGCTTCCAGCATCCTCTCATGGAAGCCACATCTGTAGTCCCCCCAAAACCCTGCCATACACAGCCAATCCACAGGTACAACAAGAAATGTCTACAGCACAAACTAAAAACAAAAAATTTCCAGCCACGCTGTGCTGGTTCCAAGGTCTGCACAGTACCAACCAGAAAGGTTGACCTTTCTGGAAAGGTCAGAAAGGGGACCTAGGTCTTTAGATTTCATCTACATTAGGAAATTCAGCACTGTGCACATCTGATACAAACTAGAATTAGGGCCAACGTAATGCAGCAGACCATTTTTCTTCTTTGTTGCAGAAAAAATAAAGATTACTCCAAATTATATTACTTTCACATTTGCCTAAAATAAATCTGGTCCTTAGTTTTGCATTATTGCCGTTACATAAAAACTTAAGAGAAATATCATCTCTATGAAAACCATTCATAACTGACTTATTACTTGTCCTTTTTCCTTTATCTTCAAATTTTTCTCTTTGGGTTTGTTTGTTTTGTTTGTTGGGTTGTTTTTTTTCTAAAATGACAATTTAATGAAGTTGTAACAACCAGCAGAAGGGCAGAATGCAGTATCAGGTACTCAATACAGTCTGGATTCATTTTGCAGAAGCCCTTAGCCACGTGAAAGAGAACATATTCYGGGGCAGGTGGCCAACAGGGAAAGTTTCATGGCATGAAATACAGGCAGATGCTGTGCAAATTCATCTTGTGATTATCTGTCACTCTTCCTCTGGTGCCAAAAGAATGAGRAAAGAAAGTAGGAAGATGGAAGAATAAGGAGAACAGTTATGAGGTACAACATGCTGGATTGAACCTACTTAAGCATGATCTTTGGTTTCCTTATGACAGGATATTGAGTTAAACCAGAACTTCACTTGCTCAACAAGGCTAGTTGGCTTGAAGTGCCCATGTCTGTCTAACATAACCTGGCCATTCAAAAGTGAAATAAAAAGTCAAGCCCAACAAAGTCTCAACAAAAAAWTAATATATCTGTACTCATYAAAATTGAAATAAAAATTATKYTCACAAAATTCTGTTGCCTCTACTCTYGATCAGAAAACTTGCCTACATACCTGGAAAACTAGATCAAGCCTCTACAGAGAATTAATTTTACTTTGGAAAAAAAAACCCTTACTAAAAGCCCTGACTTTGTTCTTTCAGTTCACTTTCTGTCTCCAGAAAACACTGAATAGAAGCCTAAGCTTCTGCCTTTTCTGCAGGAGTAAAGAGTGGATATAAATAACAGACATTGACTTGGGGAATTATAATCATGAGAGTGACAGGCTCAAAAAAAGAAGCAGAATAATTTTGCATAAGAAAATTATTTTTCAACAGATTAAAATAATGGGAGCTCTTCCATTGGCAGTATTTTATTGCTTCTAAACTTATTATATATTACTCAAAAGGAAACAGAGTTGTGTTAATGAGTCCTTTTTGATCTCAGCCTCCTGACAGAGTTTCTCTTTTAAAGACTTTTCTTCTTCCATTTATAGCCASTGCAGAGGTGAGACAATCTTGAATATAATGGAAAATTACTTTTTACTTTCCTGACACTATAAGTAACAAGCAATGAGAAAAAATACTTAATTTTAAAACAGCCAGTTGTGCTCTRAAATGTAGCCATGTGATATCTCTTKAAAGTCAGCAATAATTGCTCAGTTAAGTCTCAGGGCATTGYGCTGAAAACACACCTCCCTCTCTTTGGGAGTTGGAAAGAGATTTTGTACCCCTGCTTTGGAAAGTTTTTCGTTCTTAAGAAGGCTTTTCCCTTTCTGCTTTGTATTTCGCCATTTATTCCCAAAACTGTACTTGTTACAGAACTTTCTATATGTTAAACTGTGTTTGCAGTATCCTTTCAGAAGGCTATTACTGAGATTACAGGATTTTTGTTCTCTCCAGTCATGGTCAAAAAKATTTTTCCCTCTGTTTTTTTCTGCTGCTAGCCTAGAGGTATTAGTCATGCTTTACTCCAAGGCAAATGCCTAAACTTATTCCTGAAATTACTATCCATGCTGTCAGAATAATGTTACTCATATTTTTGAATGTAATTAAGTTTGAATTGTTAAAGCTGTGTCAGCATTTTCATTGCAAAACACACAATAATKGAGCAGCAACCAAAAAAATACAAGCCATAATAAAGTGTGCAATGACATAAAAATGGTATGAAATTAAAACAATCTGAACCAACAGAAGTGTAGTGAAACTGTGTTCTCTGCTCAGTTTTCCCTCAAAATCTTCTTGCAACAAATAAGATGGTGCATTTCTCCCAGATTTTCAAACCTATCATATCAATAAGTCTTATCCTGCCTTTTTTTTTTTGTGTGTGTGTGTGTGTGTGTGTGTGTGTGTGTGTGTGTCTATGTGTGTTTTCCGTGTACATTTTAAATGTACAGAGCAGTTAAAATGTTTTAAATTACACAGCAGTAATTTGCCTGCTCTGGAGAAGATAATAAAAATTTGTAATACGCCAATTATTGCACTCAGAATACTACAAGTGAGGATATTTCCATAATACAAGATGCTGCAGAACAGACAAATAACAAGAAATAAGTTGGCTGGGTACTATATAAATAAAGTGGGAAAAAAAAATCAAGCATTTGCCTGATTTTTTTAAGTCTTCATTTTAAATTTAACATAAGGACATCTCATCTTGCCATTTTAATCCTCTAATTACAGAAACCATCCTTTGGCTTGGCATCTAAATCACATTCTGATGAAACTTATTTTTATACGAGGAGACATCATACAAGGAAAGGTCATGCTCTACGTAATTCTGGCTTTGTTTTGTTGCTTCAGCCTATCATAATATGAAATTTTATCGAACTCTAAACATACTCTTTTTTAACATATTTAAGAGAATAATTAAGGCCAAATATCATGTTGCTTAAATTAAAGGGAGAGAACATGAATCATTCCTTTCACTTCTATAACAGAAATCTAGGGCAACCACGATAAAAGTCACAAAGGCAAAACACATTGCTCTTTATATGAAGGAAGAAAAACACCATATTTTTCAATCCAAGTTACTTTAAATATTACAAAACATTTGAAAATAATTCCTCAGCTGCTTCTTGCAACGATAAAGATTAATGAGCATAGACCAGGAATCTCTCTCTTTTCTGCACACAGAAGAAAAAATATTCTTCACAATCACAATTTCAAAAGTAACTGGGTCCCTTACTGGACTGCTTTAATCGAGATGTAGTAGAAAGTAGGAATTTTGAAAGTCTATTTTGAGTATATTTTTCCTGTTTTCTATTTTCTAGWGAGTCTAACTCTCACATCTCCTGGTAAGAGAAGAACTCGCCACCAACCAGCAGTCTTTGTCAAAAACTTGTACCCACTGCACTGTGGTGCACTCTGGGGACAAACCAGTGCCCACCAGTCTAAGCTGGTGCTCGAGACCAGGGTCCATGCTTCTGACCCTGCTTCCTTGCATCTTATCAATACCCACATKCAGAGCAAGTTCCATTTTTAAAGGGATACTTGGGTATTTTGGATGCCCAAAGATGTATTTAATATTGTTCAAGTGTTYCTTAGCAGTACCAAGGAGTCAGACACCTTTTGGGTTTTGTATGTCACCAAATAATTACCTGCCTGTAAGACTTCTAGTAATTGCTCAAGTTACACCAAAGGAGASGTTTGGGATGTCTCATGGATGGATGCAGCGACACTACTATGTCCAAAACAACTCCACCAGGTAGTCAGGGATGACACAGATCCCACTGGAAAGTTGTGCTCTTTAGCATCAACAGATAGAGGTCAGGACATCAGAAATGTCAACAGGTGACTGTTTTTAGGCATCTGAATCCCTGCCCCAATGCCACAAAGGTAGGAGAAGTGATAGACCACATGTCTCATCACTACCAAATAAATTTTTAGTAAYTGAGGCATCTTTCCTCATCATAGTTCAAAATCCTCAGGACTAGCTAAAGTATATGGGCAAAAATGCAGATCTATTTTAAACAAATGTATATCACCCTCTGAAGGGCCCTAGGTCTCTTTCAAGTCCAGTGTCCACATGCCATTAACCATTTGAACTCACAGGACCTTGTTTGTCAATTTTTGTCAAGGAGAAAACTATTCATAAGTTTGGAAGTGGCAGCAGTCCATATTCCCTGTTAAGAAAGAAGTCTTGCTAGGATAGCTAAATGGGTCCTCGTGCTTTCATGCTTCATTATTTCCACCAAAAGGATGATAGTGTTTATCTGCAGAAAGCTTACCAAGTCTCTCAACTTCTGCCAAAGTTCAGTAATTCCAAGTACTCTTTTCTGCAGAGAATTCTRAACTTTTGCTGAACTCTCATCCCAAATGAAAATAAATAAAATGTGTTAACATTTCTAGCTACATTATGCATGAAAATGAAGGTGGAAATAACATTCAATAATAAAACAGCAGTGGGTAGCATGGATTTGATTACAGACTGAGTCTGCATCATCTTGCTCGACTCTAAACTGAGTCCTTGCCTTGGTGTATCAAAGATTAGCATGAGCAGCACAGCAGTAGAGGAGAAAGAAAGGGAGGTAAAGATGTATTTATATATATAAAATCCAAATTATTCGACTGTAAAATGGTTAGTCTTCAGCTCTTCATTATTSCACTGTAAATTTTTTCTGGTAATCAAAAAGCTGTCACAAGTGTTGCAACAATATATATATCCAAAGCAGGTGATTCAGACCTAGACAGCATAATGCTGTATAAAGAATTCAGTAAGTGCATATTAATAATAAATTCTGTTATATAAATCCAAACATGGATTTATGTGACTTCTGAACAAAAGAAAGCTAGATTTACCACATAACTTGACAATCTATGAGGTGAGGATGAAGATTCTGGTTTAACAAGGCACTTAAATATGTATATAAACTCTGCCACATTTTCAGGTCTGAATAATTTCTAATGCTTCAATGCTTAAATGATTTCACTCTCAAAAGCAACACTACATTCCCCTTAAAATGCAAATAAAATGTGTCARCTTTCATGGGGTTTTAGTTACATTTCCTCATTCATCTTTATTTTTCTGGCTGAAGCAAAACCTCTCGTCTTAATTTCCTATGGAAATAATGAAAAAGAGGGGCAGTCCTTCACTACTAACCTTGAGATAAATTGGCAAGATTCTGCAYAGACAATTCAGACAAAGATATCAGCATGGGTGTACAGCTTCTTACAACAGACGTGGGAGAAAAAATTGCCTAATACTTCAGCTCACAAAAAATGGCAAGAAATCAGTAAAATTACAGTGATTTATACCAGCTGAGGATGTTCCTAGTAATCTCTACTGTACATCTTGACTCAAATACAAAATTGTATGCAAAGGAATATTTTGCATGAGCAAAATAATCAGAGAAGCTGTTAATTGTACAGGGAGTATTAACATTGTTTTGCTGCATTGTCTTTCTTTCTAGCCATAAAACAAAACATACATAAATCTCTGTTTGGATGAAGAATTATCAACATATAAAAATCAGTATTATTCTACCCATTGCAGATTGACATAATGGATTTAATAATTGTTCTAACTGCGCATGTACATACACACAATCAGACTCTTGTGCATTTTTATACATGGGCTATGGCCGGTACTTAAGGMAAAGAATTTGGAGAATATTCCTCAAACACGTATTTCAAAGGCAGAACTTATAAGCTATCAGTATAGCAGTCCTAAATTTAACATGGCAATTTGAAAAGTCTTTTCACTGCCTAGTTGAGTACCAGGTAATTAACCAATTTTTTTTAAGCCTGGAATTTTCGCTTATATGAATTTCAGATCTGCAGATGACAGACACTTGATTTTTCTTTTTCCTGCTTGGAATTCTTCCACAAACCTTTGGAAACATTGCATGACTGTCCTATTGCTCTTAGACACATTTGCATAGCTGTTACACATAGCACCTACTTACTGTGCATAATAATAAGTGATTCCTATGTGACAGATTTTCAGGGAGTTCTTCACACTTTTACCAATGCAGGGTTCATCCAGTGAGTACAAAACATATCCCTTTCCCTTCCTGAGGGTTTTCAAGAACCTCTTAATGCTCTGTGGAAACTTACTTCCAGGTTCTCTATGACCATTCCCAGGATGAGGTCCCATCACAGGGCATGGCTTTCTCAAACTCTGCTCTCTCAGTATGAACAAAGTGACCACAGGGTAGAGCTCACTCTGCTGTGCAGTTTTTTATAGGGCTTCACTGAGCAACGGAGGTAGTGAAATCTTCTGAAGCTGCTGAGAAGTTATTTACATCATAACATTTACAATCTTCTCACTTATTATACAAGAGCAACACCCGTGGCTTATCCACACAGTGAAAAGCAAGTACCATCTTACACAGGCAAACAACTGAAGACTAAAACGTAAACAATTCCATACATTGTAAATATCAGAGGCACTGAAAATTGCATGCTTTTTATTGTACTGGTGCACCCAAAGATCTACAAATAGCAATTTACAACAGATGGAGAAGTGCCATTTAATTTCCATAATCCGAGGGCAGAGCAAGTGACAATTAAACAAAACAGAGCTGGGCATACATAAAGATACAGCAAATGGTCATCTCAAGAAGCATAAGAACCTATCGATGAGGATAGTTAAAAATTTTGCTGCCTCACAAACAACAATGCAAATATGGTTGTTTTTTTCTTTTTCTTTCCTTTTTTTTTTTTTTTTTTTTTTTTTTTTTTTTTTTTTTTTTTTTTTTGGTTGCCTCTTGCACATATCTGATCATTTTAATAGCTTGGAGAGACCTGTAAGATAAAATTTTCCAGGCTGAAAATTATTTAGAAGAAAAATAAAAGAAAAAAAACTATCATATTTGAATGACAAGATTAAACATAACGATATCCTTGACACATTGTTCATGTCAGACATCCCTAGGAATGGGATGTGTGCTTCGGGGGAAATGCTGTGTGCAGAAGGCATCATGTAATTTTAAGAAGACCTCAGATTTCTTTTTCTGTAACCAGGCTGCACTTCCTGTAATTATTTTTCTCCTCCTGCTGATGGCTTCCTGARGAACTTCTCACCTCTGCAGAGAGCCATAACACCCAGAGGGGTAGAAGTTCTTTAGTTTATTTATGGCTTTTCCTGTAGGAAATCATCAGATTCATGGCATGCTAACATTTCGTGCATGTGGGCAAGGTTTTAGTGAAGARCTGCAGAAGTCTCAGAAACTTATTAGTACTTAAGCAGTATAATGAAACCAGCAATTTTCTAATCACTGCCTTGAAACTATTAATTTAATCACTGTGATACTCTATCTCTCTATAAATAACAATAAAAATACCTTTTAAAGTAGATATATACTTTACATATTGTGAATTTCATTTTCTGGAATGGACCGACCCAACATCCTTTCCTTTTTCATCTAATATAAATGAGATAAAATGATTTAATCTAAAATTAATCAGTCAGCATGTGCCCAGTGTTATTTTATAACTGTCAGTGAAGAGATGCTGTAGACACTTACAATTTCCATGGAAAAGCAATATATTATCATATCTTTATAATAAAAAATTGTTTTATTATATAATTATTAACCTACTTGCTGAAAAGAAAGTGTCAGACTTTGTGAAACATTACAAGCCAGGAGACTTAAATTTAGTCCTGGAAAATGAAGTGAATGTACTGTGTCTTATGCAAGCATTCATCACTTCATAATTGAGGGTTATAGAAGAAAAAAAAAAACAGAGGAGATTTATAGTGATATACAAAGCAATTTTACCTGTCAGGTTTTTATCTCAAAGGATACTGTCTCATGAGAAAAATACATWGTGATGAAAACAACAGCTTGATTCTGCTTGCTTGGTGTCCCTGATCTGACACAACTGAAACAACAACTGAACAGTTATGCTATACCCCAACTAGGTTTTGGCTGACAATTTTTGCTGCTAAATGGGTCTTTGCAATTTATTAACAATGAAGGATGGTCTGATTTGGGGGGATGGCAGGTGCAGGATGAGGKGTTGTTGTATATAAAAGAGGTTCTCTAATTCAAGATTATTATGAGAGTTCATGATATTTCATCTTATACAGGCTTGGGGAAACACCAGCATGTTCTCCCTGGAAATGCTCATACTCTTTACTTGGTTCTTATCTCATTCCTTCTCTATTTTTCAAAAGGCYGAGGGTATCCAAAATGAGTCCAGAGATACGTAGAATACTGCTCAGATTTTCTTGTCCAACAAACCCGTATACTTCACACTTAGTAAGCTTTCCTCCTCTGTAAGCCAAACATCCAGGGTCATGGGGCTTTGCTTAGACCTGAAGGACTACATGCTGCATTTCAATTTTCCCCTAGGTATTTCCTCAGGGTTCAGATGGTCTCAGCTATGTCACGAATCTGTCTGATTTCTGGCTCTTCACAAGATTACAATCACTGTCATTTACCAAAGGGCACAATTCCTCCCTTTTTAAAGCCAGCCAAAATTCTGGCACATCGCCTGTCTATTTCATTCTCGTATTGCTTTAATTGCTGGGATCTGAGCCAGGAAAGGATCTGGAGTGCTATTTAATGACAGTGGCATACTGATGTATTGTGGTATTAACCTCAAACTGTAACTACAGAAATGCTCATTTTTCTTCAAACACTCTGTTACATATTTCTTTTCTACTCAAATTCCACAAAAAAACCCTTCCTTTAAATGTGCTTCTCAAAAACAGAGGTCTCATTGCCTAAAATGCTTTAGTTTTGCCTTAAATTATTGTTTCTTTCTCTATCTGGCCAATTTCTTTACAGTTGACAGTTGTTTGTCTTTCTAGAACTTTTGGGGCATTTTTTTTGCTAGATGATCTGGTAGCTGTCAAAAAAAAAAGTTGTTCTTTCTAGAAAGATTATTGCTAACTGGCTCATTTATGTAAAAGTAACAGTTTAGCAATCTTTCACACAGGCAAACTACCTTCCAGATGACCTACCAAGTTATTATAAATTTTTTGTTTAGGATATTTATTGTTCTTGAGAAAAAAAAGGGAATAAAAAATGTAAGTCTGTAAATCAATCATCTGAAAAATTAGATCTGAATGCTTTAGATTACCATTAATCTAATTTTGCTTTTTCTTAGTCTTTCACCCTCTTCCTTTATTTGTAGATGGAACTAATTCTTGGCAGATTCCAATACTCTATTTGAATTTATTGGGAAAAGCTTTCCTAATTATTCAAAACTTTGAAGTAATCTAATTATATTAAGTACTAACAGCAGGACTTTCGAAATGTGATCATGAACTTCAAGGCCGAAAAACACCCCCATCCTTCCATTCAAAATGTGAAATAAACACAACAATATTCAAAATACTTCTGGTTCACAAGGTTGCCTTGAAAGGTTTCCAGGCTCACAGTGCAGACAAGAAGTGAGGATGATGGGCTGCCTTGAGCTGGGCTGGCTCCTTCTGCATTCACCTACTATATTTAGAAAGCAAGGCACGTGGATAAAAACAGGTTGGAAAGAAGAGAGGTGGCCACTGTGCTCTGTGGTGATGCAGAGGAACGTTGTGAAATTGTGATGAACAGAGACATTTGCAGGAAGATGAAAGAGGAGTAAGAAATGGCTTTACTTCCATTCCCAAAGTGCTGTCAGAAGATGGAAAGAGCAAAGGTAGCAAGAGAGTTAAACAGAGGAATGACGCCGTATGCTGAGTCCTGCCTCAAGAATATGGAAAGAAGAGTGTGAGGCCCTGTGGCTCTGCCTCCTAAAGAAAAAAGAAAATACTCTCTTAAAAGCTCTGAATGTGATACCARGTCAGAGAGGTGATCAGAGAACATTTTTATACTCTTGCCTGGCCACAGTCTTTAAGGAATCACACCTGGGTATCTACTTGCAGGGACAGTTTGAAACGGTGATATCTAAGTGCACAGATTGATATCCCAGTAACCAAGCTAAATGATCATATCTACTGGTTCCCTAATCCTGCTATGCAATAAAATACCTGTGTGCACAATAAGAGTTCAGAGATATAAAGTATATTTTTCTTGGTACAGTCTTCTGGAGAAGCCAATCTTTGGAAGCAGCTAATTTTTTTTAGGTGCTCATCTTAAGACTCCTTTCTAAAGAAAATGTAGTGTCACTTCTTTAAGGGTGGTTGGTTTGGTTTGGTTTGGTTTGGTTTTCTTTTCCATTCTCTAAGGCACGTATCTCTTTTTTTTTTTTTAAGACCTTGCATGAAACTTTTTAAAGAGTGTGTTCATTCCTTCTTATTATGATGTTAAGAGTCTTTACTCAGGGTTTTATAACTTCAAGCTTCTCTCCAGAAAAAGACCTTTAAATCACAATAGTCAAAAACTGCAATCATTTGTAAAGTCTGGAAAAAGACCAATACTGCAGAGTTCACCTGAAGTACAAATGGCCCTGGAGCACAACGCTCAGTAAAGTAATGCAGTGAGTCTTTGAGATACAAAAAGAAGTCAGTCCTCCACATTTACTGATATTGGGTACAAACTCATCCTGCCAGGTGTCCCATCAAAAAAGCAATACAGAAAACAAACTGCTGTTTGAAACAATTAAAAAGTTTTAATTCCTAAAATGGCTGTGATGAACAAAAAGTACACTGCAATGAGCTGCTGTTGTGAACAGTATTACAAGTCTTCTTTAAGATTACTCCCAGAATTTGCATTGTTACTCTTCTCATTGATTTCATTTGTATAAATATTTCATATATTTGAGAAAAATTCCATGCTAACATCTCTGAAGTTTGGTGGAATTTAAAAAAGTTTATTATCTTCCATTCACCCTGATTGTCCACCTTGCTGTTTTAGGAAAGAAAAGAAGGTTTAACTTTTCATATAATGCCAAAGCAAARGGGAGATACAAGGCTGGTGATGCTGAGGGGCAGCAGTAAGGATTGCAAATTGATGAGATGAAATACCTTCCTTCCCCTCAAGGAGCACAAGGATGCCACAACTGGACATAAACATTTACTGCTATGGCAAGATGTGACATCAAAATCAAGGAAAAAACGCTTCCCAGTTGGTTGCAGAGTCACAGCACAAATACAAGATCATTACTGGCCAATCCAAAAATTCACGGTGTGCTCCCAGGAATGGATGTGGAAGGCTGTAAGCAGAAGGCTGTCACGTTGCATTTTACAGGATGTCCAGCACTACACAGCTCAGGGAACACACAACAGCCTGTGGAATTATTCTGGACTCCACTTGGACCTCCAGACAGAATCTTTGGAACTTGAAATAAAAGTTAATAATTGAATTTGAGATAAAGACCTCTACTAAAGCMACAATAATATCTGCYCTTCCTAACCCCCAAAAYTCCCAAATGGTAGCATTAAAAAATKAAATTTCAAATTATCTCAAATTARTAACCAAATATGACCTAAAASCTCTCAGTGTTTTCCTAGGAATTTCTTTTGTTAACTTATATACTGGAAGATAWCAGACTAGAAATGTATTTAATAAAATTGAAAGTTATGGAAAAGGCAGATCTGAAATTTCCTCTCTCTCTTTTTCTGTCTGCTTCATTATCCAAGAACAATGAGACAAAAAAAAAAAAAAAAAAAAAAAAAAAAAAAAAAAAAAAAAAGTGAAGGTAAATTATTGCAGTATGTCTCCATCAGGAAGGTTTCATACTTTCAGTAACTGCAGAGAAATCCTTGGTAATAATGGGTAAAGAAGAATTTTTGAGTTATTAAAATAAAATTTAAAACCTATAGAAGATAATGCTATMATTTTCTTCTTTGAAGAAAGAACATTCAAAGGTGAATTCAGCTTTCTAAATGGAGATATTTTAGCATTGTCTTAAAATCATTGGACTTTTATAGCTTGTGTGACCCGAGTATTTCAGTACTCCCACTCACAGCAGTCTTCTAGGTCTGAACAGAACATTTGCAGCACAGCCAGGTGCACTTGGGATGTTTTGTACTCCCTTGCCAATGTCCTTTGTGGCCTGCCTCAGCGAGGGAAGCATTATGAGTCTGAACTGGTATTTGTTTGAGTTCAGATCTACTGCCAGGCAAGTTCCTCTTTCTGCTACACAGACTGAAAAATGAGCTGTCTCCAGCAGTCATGTTCAAGTGTCAGCTGAATCTGGCTTTGTCTAGCCTTTCATCTTTACTCCTGATATGGTCAGCAAATGTCATCTCTTCTGTGGCGTTCAGTGTGCATTAGGATTTTTATGTAGGCTACCAAAGCGATTTCAAAAAGCAAAATATCCCTGTCAAGATCAAGCTACATCTGAATTGGACCATCATAAAAGGGAAATGCCCTGAAGAGAAGATCCTGAACTACCCAGTTTGTGTGTTTACACCCTCCATCCAGCTACATGTATCCAATGTTTGGTGAGGTTTTTTCCTCTCAGAATTCAGGAACAAGTTTGTGTTGATGCTCAGTTTATTTTTAGTCTGTGTCAGTATTTGTATGGCACCAAGGCACTGTGCACAGAAGAATGCCTTTAGAGGGTTTGTGATCAAGACCAGGGACAACAAGAGAATACAGGCAGGAAATCTGGAAGGAGAATTTAGTACCCTTTTGGAGGACAGTAGCATTTCTTGCATAAAATAATATTTCAGGATATATAAACCACTTACAGTGCCAGTTTTCTGGGAAATTGCACCCAAAGAGTGTACTTCTTTTAGACTCTGTACTGCAAATGATGCTGACTGATCTTTTCCTTTTTCTTTTATATTCTCTGTATTCTTTACACTTATGTATAGTTGTATTAGTAGCTAGTCTTGGTAGTTTTTCCAGTAGCTTTCCATTCCCTTTCCCCAGGCTGAAAGACCAAACACATTCCAGGGGCCCCAATTCTATCTTGGTTCTCCCTGATTTTCAAGGCCARAAAAAACAACTCTTGAGACACATTTTCATAAGCAAAGTACAGCTGGTACGAAGCAGGGGGGCTCCAGGAAAAGACTGAACCAGAAGAGCGAATTATCTCATCACCTGTGTTTCTAATGGGGGTTCAAATATACTAATTTGCCAAACTTATAAAACTRTATTCACAGTGAGRGGTGGAATTTTAGGAACATTTTTCCATATCTGCTGCTGGAGGCCTCCAATAAAGACCAGCTTTTATATTTTCTCCTATACTAACATATCTCAACAATGTGTTGTTCCATTTCTAGGGTCTTTAAGGCATAACTACTGCTTTATGAGATCTGTGGGTTAGATTATGTTCTCACCATCTGCAACAGAGCAAAGCTGCATCTAGAATACCCAATGCCCATGCTGGTTATCTAGCAGATTTCTTAAAAATCATTCTTCCATTGTATGAACATAGCTGCCAAAGATTAGTAAGAAGGTTATAGAGCTCAAGGAATTTGTCASGAGGCACATCCATTATGTAGAAAAAAAAAAAAAGGAGAAAAAAATAGGCATTTTACTAGATTTTAACAAAAGAGACACTTTTTGGGGGATTGTGTTTTTTTTCCCCTTTGTTTGCTTAGATTCTTCAAGACCTAATGAAAATATCTGCAGTACCCAAAGTTCTTGAAAAATTACAGACTTGAATTTGCAGTATTAGCTTTCCTTATTTCCCTGGATAACCTTTTACTTCAGATACCCAATATCTGTAGATAATAATACTGATCCTTCAAGAAAAATAATTCTCTGCACAGCATTAGTACAACATGGAGTTTCATTATTGTTTTAGAAAATATATCAAGAGTAATTTGATTTCTAAAGCAGATGTGTATTATATAAATGCAACCGGGGGTTTTCTCTGAAGAAACTGTATTTTTTTTTTTAGCTAATGAGGTAGCTGATTCCAATAGCTGCTTTACAGTATATCAAAAACTTCTTTAAAATACCTGAATCATAGAGAAAAAGATATCTGGACTTTTTTTTTTGACATTTAATTAACTCTGAAACAAAAATTCTTGAAACTATCAATTCAGTCCTGCAGAAGGTTTCATTGAAAGAGAAATCTAGGATACAAAAAGATCTCACTCCTCAAAAAATTCCCTTATTTTTGGTTTTATCTTTCATGGAATAACCTTTGTATTCCCATGTGGCTGTATCAAGGTATCAGGACTTTGCAGTACTTCAAGCTAAGGTTCAAGGCTGGGGGCATGTTGAGTTACCTGACCGCTCATATTTCTAACTTGATGGAATGCCTCCAGGTGTGTTATTGAAGGAAAAGTAAAATAAAAAAAATCTTCAGAGGACCCTAAGCACTAATTTGTGATTGTGTTACACTCGCTTTGCAGCCACCTCCACATCTTGCTCCCATCTTTATGGCAATATGGTCTGACCGTGTCTGAGCAGGCACAAATGATTCACCCTACAGAGACTCTGCTTTTTGCTTCAAGGACAAGTAAGATTTGTAACCATTTCAGTCTGTGAAGGATCTCAGTGTCACAGAGATCATTGTCAACATTAATTCACAAGAGAGTCCTTGTGCATTCCCAAAACTGACATTTGACTGACACCAAACATGACCACTGACACCAAACAGGTGGTGCACAGGAAAGCTACCTGAATCTTACAAATATCCACAGAACTGTAAGACTCCMTAGTTTTGTCCAGTTGCTCCTATTCTTAAGCTTAACCTGATGCATCATCACACTAATGYACAATTTTTTTTCCAAATTTAGTAGTTATAGGGATTATAAAAAATGAGGAGAAAAAGCAGAAGGATATTTCATGAAAGGAAAGCCTGTACAAAGAGAAGCTGTCATGGAGGAGACAATATCTGGTGTAAGAAGAAATACTGAAGAGAGATGACAAGGCAGAGAATGTGACTGAATTGGGCAGTATTTGGTTACTTGGCCATCACTGCTGCAAGGCATTTCAGAGGGACATTTGAGTAGTAGAGAGTAGAAATCCTGCAGGGGAGACAGCTGCCAAAATATTGCAGTTTCGATGGCCTAAGACTACAAGTTCCAGAACAGACTATTCAATTTTATTTTGAATACTTCCTTATAACACACAATTCCTTGCACAATGCCTTCTGATCCAGATGCATACAATATATAAGCCCCTCTGATGTGTAAGACGTGCTTTGTCTTCCAGCTGCATTAAACACATGAGGATCCTTTTGGAAAGAAACAAGTACATGGACTTCATTCAAGCCATCATACCAAGCACYGTGATGATGATGCCAGCTGGTTTATGAACATTAAATGAAAATGCATCATTAGCAATCCAGAGATTTTTAGATTGTACATATTTGAGCCCAATCTCAGAGAGCAAAACCATTATGGACAGAAAAAAAGAATGATGATTGGAAAGCAAGAATCAAGAAGAAAAATCATACTGTCCAAAATTTTGACTACTACTTCAAATTTACTAGACTCTATGAGATTTTTCTATTTTTACAAGATTTATGTAATTAGAAAACAGAAAAGTTGACACCTCTCATCTTGCTACAGCCTAATAAYAAGATAAGTTTTTAGAAGTGAATGCTGTGAAGCATCAGTGGATGTGCACAATTACAGCTGAAAATGTCACAGACGGTGCCTCTGCTGTGGCAGAGCTAACAAGACCCTCGAGCYACAGACATTTCCTCCTGAGGAATCCATACTGGTTGTTCATTTTATGTCCCTTTTGACACCAGTATCCTGCCAATAAACACTGGCACCATAACAGCACAACCCTTTCTTCCAGGGAATGGAGCAATTTCCATGTCAGAGATCAGGGCTGTTATACRTGCTGCTCTCAACAGCAGAGCTGTGAGACCAGAAACAAGGCAGATGCCAATATTGGCACTGCTACCTTTATGGATTGCAGATGCCTTTACTTAYTGACAAGCTGAATGCCAATTTTGTTTCTGTCACAGCTTTAGTTTCTACGCAGAAAAAGCAGCTCTAAATGAGAAAGCTAAGCAATCAGATTAAAGCTACCAACTGTCTGTGGTAAATCTAGAAAGATTCCATAGGAAGCATTGACAATGATCCAAAACTCGCATATCAGATAACTCTATAAAATGCACTCTCAGTGTATCTTCCAAAAATTACTTTTGCTTCCTTAGTGATTCTCCATTTAGGAACAAGATCTCTCCCTCCAAGCTACATTGTGCCTTGTCATATAATCCCCTCAGAGTTCGTTTCTTCAAGGAAACCAAAAGGTTGTTTTGACTACATTTGGGAATGCATCCCTTAATAAAATGAGGTCAACAATGTACCCCTCAGCCTGTACCTGGAGGGACATTCACTTCCTTTTGCAAAAGAAAAGGGTATTTCACCTTCATTTCAAATGTTTCTACCAGATTATTCTACTAATTTCTTTCCAACATTTGTGAGGTTTTAGCTTTTCCAGCTTGGACCAGACATGTTAYAAATTTCAGTTTTCACAAATCAAAGAAAACAGGTCTCTGTCTTCAAAATGAACAGGGTTGATTTTGTTTTTTTTCTTATTTCAAATCTAAGCCTTTTTTACTGGATAGTATAGGGGAAGGAATGAAATATCCTTCATTACTATTACYATCTTAATATTTATAAAATAACAATAGTATGTAGACTGTGTCTCCTTTTATTTTTAACCTCTAGACCTCTCACATTACAAGCAAATCAGGATTACAAATCTTATTTAAYAATCTGAGTCATGGAGTGAGATGATCTAACCAAAATCATGGTCACAGTAGTGAAAAATTCACAACAGCAACCAGCTCTCCAACATCCTAACCTGATACCACACCTTTAAGTACCCTTTCTCATAACAGTACCCAGCACAAATATTATGGTTTAAAAATTCATCAACACAACATTTATTTCAAGACAAGTTTATCACTTCCTATTGGCCACCAGCCCCAGCAAATACCACAAGGTTCTCTACAGTCAAATTTTCTTTTCTCAGATACAAATGAGATTGTCTACCCTGGTGCAATTGAGAGTATCTGAGAGACATGTCTGACATGTTGACTTGTCTGACATTTACTTAAAGAGAAACTCAGTGAGCAAATAATTCCTTTTTTTTTTTTTTTTTTTTTTTTTTTTTTTTTTTTTTTTTTTTTAAATTAACCTGTTGGTGCTGCAAGTCTTTATTTGTAGGTGTTGATAGGATCAAACAGCCGAAATAAAGACTTGGTACAGACTTCTACTGACTGGCTTCAACAAAATTCCACAGCTGTGTGTGGCACTCACCAGCTGTCGATGTTTTCCCCCCTCACATCCCATTTGCAGGAACCCAGCAGTCGATGTTTTACTTGAAGCTTTACTTGMTGCTCCAATAAAACAGCTCTGGGAAACCGCTGACTCCATGGCACTTTGCAAAGGTCATTTAGTGGAGGGGAAACCAAAGCACGCAGAAAAAGGGATTTACCACATGAATCTCACAATACAGAATATAACATAAAGAAATGCAAAACTCTTGACTTCCAGGCACAACCACTAGTCTCCAGGCCTACTGCAAAACTCATTGTGGGAATATGAGTTTACTGACAACAGGGGTATTAACACAAATACAGCYATTTTTGTTAATGCTTTGAAGCTTTGAGACACTGTAGCACTTTCAATTTTGCTGGCTTCTTGGTGATGGAATGTTCAAATCACATTGCTTCATTCTGCTGAAMAGGAAACTAACAGTTTTATGGGTTAATTAATATTACCCTGTGTGTCAGCCCAGCAACTCAACACAGATAGCAGCAGTAACAGTGAAGTCAGAAATGGGATATAAGTTCCTCTTAAGTTCTCTGTTCACACAGCTGTGAATAAAACTCACATTTTGGAACAGAATCTTTTTGCACTGAAAGGAAAGTTTACAAAAGCTGTGTCAATTGGCTTCAGAAACCCAGAATACTGTTTTGAGTTACAGCATATAAACAGAGCAATGTATGACAGGCTCAAGGTGATCTGAAAACATGGATCAAGGATACAAAAGTCGAAAGTAGAAAAAAAGAGTCAAAAGAGAACACAGCTTCCAAGGCAATACATAAATTGGTGTTAAACAACTTGTTTTGAGGAGTTTATGAGACAGTTAAAAACTGTGTGTGCAAAATGCTCCAAATTGCAGTGCATGCCACTTCTGATTCATTCAYAGATGTCATATACACAATATATTGATTGCAATATTGATCTAATACTGTTCATTTAATTGCAATTTCAAGAGGCGTGAAGATTACTAACTACCTCAAATTTGTTCCTTAAAGGGATTACCTCTTTCTGTGCATCTCTGTTTYCTCCCTTCAGTACTGGTCATATTCAAGAAAATTCTGATTCAACCAAAACATGTTCTTTAGAGTAAAAAAAATAGATTTTTTAAAAAAATCATAAAATCATACAGTTATGAACAGACCTTTTAGGCCAAAAGAAAAAGGGTTAGAAAGAGGATTATGGGCAGCCAKCCAGGGGCCAGTCACCACCAGAAGAATGGAATTGGATGAGCATTTGTTGTGATCTAGCATGGCAATTCATATGGTCATCAGTTAAAAATATTATTGCAGTGATGACAGACCTGAATACAGCAATTCTGATAACTTTTTTACTTGTGCTGCTCTACTAGACAGGGTGCATGTATTAGCATCTGATTCCRTCCAATGTTTCTTCATTTAGACCTCCCACTTACTGATAGAGATTAATGGGTGGTGGTTTTTTTTCAGAACCTGGAACAGTTCTTCTTTTGTCTTTCAACACTGTCTATTCACATACTTTCTCAAAAGCTATTAACAGCCTTCTGCTTCTTAGCTCTCTTCAATAAGGAACATCAACATTCGAATTGACTTCTATTGCTGTCGGCAACATTCCAAGCATTCAAGGGTCAGAAGATATCTGAGCGAAGATTACAATAATTTTCATGTTGTATCTTATTTGTATGAAGGTAACCACACATGGAGAGGTCACATTCAATTTTCGCCCTTTGTTTGCAAAATCTGGGAAAAGTTTGCAGTCATTTTTAAAAACTGATTTGTTAGAGGTATTTATTTCTTCCTACTTTTTGAATTTTAACAGGTATGAGAAATTTTAGAGCTGGTTGTAGTGAAAAACAGCATAAGGTAATATGGTAATTGCCTTGCATTCATGCCAGCTTGATAAGACAAAATAAATGTTGTCCAGTGAGTATGAGACAAGGGGATAAAGCTCATTTTGCTGTCAGACTAGCAGTGTGGCAGTARGAAGGTAAATTAAGGTCAAAACTTATTGTGACTTTCTCTAAAAAAATATTCCCTCAATTATGTTGGATATCATAAGAACATTCAATGTATGTCTGAGGAATTTTTTTTCTTTTTCCCTTTTTCTCTTTTCTTTTTTTTTCTTTTTCTTCTTTTTCTTTTTTTTCTTTTTTCTTTTTCTTTTTCTTTTTCTTTTTCTTTTTCTTTTTCTTTTTCTTTTTCTTTTTTCTCCTCCTTCTTCTTCTTCTTCTCCTTCTCCTTCTCCTTCTCCTTCTCCTTCTCCTCTCCTTCTCATTCTCCTTCTTCCTTTTATTAAAAAGAAGATTACTCTCTCACTGCTTATTTTCTTACGTTTTTGAAGTGGCACATAAGCCCATAAAACTAACAAGGTAACATAAAATTGCTTAGATACACAATATATCCCAGTCTTGGCTTCTTAAAAGCATTAAGCTTCTCAAGGGTAAAGGAATGAAGTATTCTGTTTAATGATTCACCAAGTATTTTTCCAGCACAGGAGGGAGAAGGGCTGCAGACCGTTTTCAGTTTTCATTTCAGTGCCCAGACTCTAACATTGAGAACAGCCAGCGAAGTGAATTTTTTCAGAGAAGACTGCTAAACAGAACATCAGCCTATCTCATTCACTGTTCTGGGATAACTGCTGCTTCTCTTCAACTCTCTTGTGCCTAGCAAACTCAACAATTTCTTCCAGGTAAAATCTTAGTGCAACGTCAATTTCATTCATTAGAAAAGCTTTCTGATTCTGAGTAAATAATTTGAAGCAGAATTCCCAGTAAAAGAAACACTGATTTAGTCAGTTATACTAATTTCTTGGAGTTACTGGAGCTGACAGCATTACTCATGTGCAATAGCTAATAAGTTTTTTGCTGCCCAGTTGAGGCGTTTCCAGCTTCCCTAGTCCATGGGGGGGACACATTTGAAGCAGACCACATACTTCAGATATTAGAATAGTACAGCAAATGCACAAAGTTCCTGCAAACATTCCCCCTTGGACTTGCTTCTGTATTCTGTCAAACCAGTTATTCATGGAGCGTAGASGGAATTATACTGAAGTTAGGAAGCAACATTGGCATCAAGTCAGCCTAACAGAGAGAATTAGAATGCTTATCTCTGGCAAAGACTGCAGCATTATGCAGTTTCTTTTTCAGCCACTTTGCTGCCTCTGTGTATGTGAGATTAGACACGGGATTAACTGAGCTTCTGAAAAAATTAAAGGAACACATCTGTAGGTCTCAGAGAGCACAGTAATGCTAGAAAATGCTGAAAATTAGCACTTTATTAGTTATATTGCCAAGATTAGCATTGTAGCATACTGTATCTCCAAGCTGTGCAGTCCTTTGTGACCACAAGGGTTACCATGGTCTGTCCTTAGATATGAGAGGTGTCTTTCCCTTCAGGGAAAGGATTCTTCATTCTGCCGAGAAGCATTCTGCCATAGGAGATAATATTTATCATGAAGGGTTCATCTAATTTAATGCATTTCAATGCAGTTAATTTAGAGGACTATAATTTAGAAACTTGAATTATCTGGTTGTTCTGTACCTTTTAGGGGTATGCAATACAAGTGGGCAATTTCTCTCTAATTTCACCATGCATCTTGCTCCAATAAGAAGGATTTTTCTCACATATCATACAGTGCTCCTTTTCTGGATGTTTTTGGCTTTACTGCTTTCAGCCTAATGCAGTGTTCCTTTCTAAACTACACAAAATACACAGGCAAGCTCATTACAAGTACCAATTGTCCTACATAGGMATAGAAATTTTACAGACCGTTTGCCAAGCATTTAAAAAAAATGCTACTGTCTTTTGGTTTTAGTTGAATTTAGTTTTCTTGCCATTTTTTCTTTTTCAGTATTTTGATGGACYTAAACATCTACTACCTGCTACAAGAAAAATAGAGGTTGGAAAATATGGAGAACCATCCTGACACAGACATCCACAGGAGTGAAAAGTCTATATTTATATGCCCACACACTGTCATTCTCAGGCTGTTCTGTGAGCTGCTTAGCGATAGCTGAGATTCTGGGCCAGCTACTTCTGTAATAATTTTTTCCATTCTTTCTATTGTTGTAAGTGAAAAAAAAAATGGCAGTCCTCCAGTGACCAAATTAAGAACAGCTCAACTATATTTTGTCCAAAGCTATTCATTCATACAAGCAGTATTGTAAAATGTTCTAATTAAATGCAAGGCAGCATATTATATATCATCTTTCTAATTTCAGAGAAGGRCTCACCATACAATTATTAACAAACTAAAATAAAATATTTTAGAGGCTTTTGCAGTCAAATCCATTTGTGGCTGCACTTTTACGAGTAGTTCTTTGTTTTCTTAAGTACTGCATGATGCAATTCAACCTTGCCATTTTTGTTCCTGACAAGACAAGAGGCATAAGGTGTTATCAGCAAAAAATGATAAGCAACRGTGCCTTCAGTGTATCATTGCTGCCAGAAATGCAAGGCCTTTCATGTGCAAGGTCAGAGACCAACACTGTGATGTCTCAGCAGACAGGGAATTTAGTGTCACAGGGATTTTCCTTCACCTTACCAGCAAGAATGARTACAATTATTTTATCTTGTATGTCTAGCAATTGCTCCACTTTGCCAGCACAGAGGACTGACCTTTGTGTCACCTTCAGATGATGTTTCTGATTGAAACAAGGGCTGCAACAAGAGAACTGATTGACAACAGCAGCATTAGCAGCTGCCATCTGGAGCAGCTACTGATGCAGTTTGGAGGCTTAGCTATTGAAAAACAGGATCTCCTTTTGTTAGTCAATGTTTTTATTCTTTTCAGGGTTGATATTTGGGATCAACAAATATCAGGAATTTATAGGTTTCTTCTATGGTTTCTCCWTATTCCCCTAAAATACATGCAGGACATGCAGGACCTGTTCTCAACACTCACTATTACCTTTTCAAGAGTCAGAAGATATGAAATGTTCTCCAGCAGTAGAGCCCACTGACCCCAGCTGCTGTCAAAATCGTCAAAGAGGCAAGAAATCATAGGGGAAAGAAAATTTTGACCCTTAAAAAACTTTTTCTGTCCTACTTCACAATAATAAACTTGCTGAAGTTGAATCTGTCCCCTTAACGTGCAAACCACATTTAAAAAAATTTTAACCCTGCCTTGTCTAGGAGAAATAAAGGCTTCACAAYGGCAGGAATCTGCAGATCTACATGCTAGGAGACATTTTTTTGCAATAAATCATAACARAAAATTCCAGTATTTGTGTTATTTCTGTCCTTCATCATGAAAATGTCTTGTTTCTGAAAGGATTGCACCTCAACAGTTCTGACACAGTCAGTCCATAAATCTGTATAATTCAGAGGTATTTATTTATCGTCTAGTGTGGACAGTTAGACAGTTAGTAATCTTTTTTTTTTTTTTTTTTTTCCAAATGAAAACACTCTAAGAACCACAGAAACCGTGAATTACCATTTGGCTATAGACACAATGGTGGGCAAACACTGCAGCACTGAGACTGCATGCTTCATGGACACATCATACACATTATGTTAGACCATGCTATATCTGTAAAATTTTTCATTAAAGCATTTACCTGAATTTTTCAAGTGAATTTCTTCTGAATCAATCACCCTATATCCTGTTGATTACACCATGCAGGGAGATGATCTATTTACATACTGAAAAGGTCAGTGTTGAAAAAAATCTGTATAAACGGTGCATAATCATTGCATTCAAGTGAAACACAGAAGTGTATGAACGCAGGAAATCATTTTGCCTTTTTGCCTCTATGCACACAGGCTTGAGACATCTTTGTGGTGACATAATGCAGTATTTTAGGATAAGTCAAGTGATTGGCAAGCATGTTTACAATATAAACCCTTCTGATTACTAATAGGAACAAAAAATAGTGGAGCGACTTACATAAAGTATGGGTTAGATCCATCATCTAAAATATGTAATTAATTCAAGGGTGTGTTACATTTGCATAATAGATGCCTTTTATTTTCAGACCCAGTTAACAGGATATAAGCCCTCATAATAGGCTTTGAATTACATTACTAGTTTATTTAATTTACTGTATGTAATAATGCAACTAGAATACAGACTGCTAAAAATATTTATAAATTTGCATTCAAGTGTGATTATCCAAAACATTAAGGATTAATTCCTTTTCTAGTGTAAATTGGCATAACTGCCTGTACTTGATGTGATTTTYCCCTGTTAATTAAGGTAAAAATGCATGCATGTTGTTTCTGTCAGCTGAAGCCATAAATTCTGCAAGGCTGATGTACCTCTGTCATATTTTCTGCTACATCATGGTCTGATTGGTCAGCTGTGGTAAAAGACACAAACACTGTGATTCAAAAGGAAATCTAGATTACTACTGCTATTTTCATGAAAATTATCCAGTCCTTTTTTTTAACCTTCATTCTGTAGCTTCTGTTTATGCCACATCTCATATGGACTTCGCTTTATATTGTTTAAGAGATAATTGCTGTGTTTTTTTCTATTTCCTCTCTGGTTTCCTTCCCTGATTCTCAYATGGCCTCTCTCTTTCCTAATAATTCTTTTTACTCTCATGAATCCCAATGTAATTACTTCTTATTACATCAAGTGTTTTCTTGTTTCTATGATAATTTCCTTTGTTTAAAAATTCTGTTTCTACAGAGATCATTCATAATTTAATTTCAAGTGGAGTCCTATATGACACACTAGTACTGATATTAAAAAAAATATTTTCCATAGTTTTGGATTAAATACCAAATAGCTAGCAATCTTTTGCTGGGACTATYAACATGGCAGGGCCTCAAAAGTGATGGACATTTCCAGGAAGAGGAATACTCTGCAGAAGTGAAATACCCTCAGGTTTTGTTTTCTTTTCCAGAATTCCTTCCAGAGGGAATGTAGCCATCTTCCTTCCTTGACAGCCCTGACAGAGCCCCTCTTCCTCAGACCTTCCATCAATCCTCCAACACTTCTCTGTTTGCCCAGGACTGGGCCAAGCAAAGTGGATGTATTCTTGTTTACCTCCAGTAGAAGCAGTGGGGAGAACCACATAAATACAAAAATAAACCTTAAAAACCCAACAAAATTACCCTGGACAGGTTAGCATTTCCTGAGGCTAYACAAAATATACAACAAAACCCCTCTTTGCTATAATGTTTTTATTAAGGTTTTCTTTCACAGATAAGATTTTTGGTTTGCTGTCGAAAACAATCTCCCACAGTGCCACTTCTCTGTGGGATGGTTATCAAAGATGTTAATAATAATAGCARAGGCATCTGCCCTTCCAGCCATTAGGTAATGCCAATAACTTTAAGACTGAATCTGAAGTAGGGGGGCAGGAGCATTTCAAATGAGCCAGGAAAGACAGCCACTATGTAATTTACTGTTCCTTTTTCCTTTTTAGGCCCTTTCCAAGTTCCTGTCACTTTTGCAACATCCAAATCAGATCTGCTTGCAGAATCATGTCAATACAAGGACAGGCTAAAGACCACAACACCTGGTTTCACCAAGTGAAGTAATTAAAGATCTCTGTTAAAGATTCCAAAATCACAGCTGATGCTTTCTGAAAGCATGGAAGCCATCACCATCAAAGGCCTGACCCTGTATTGTGCCTCCTCCACTCACACCACTGGAATAATTCACTCAGTTCCACGAGTGTGAGAAGTAAAGCCCAAATTTTTTTTATGTTATCTTTGSTCCTTTTAATTCTGTCCATTAAATCCCTTACCTCTCTCTCCCAGGAATGACAAATGTATGCAACTGTTCACATAGATAAAGGTCCTGGGGAGAGTTGTTTGCAGCATATGTCATTGTTCAGTTCTATATTCCTTCACAGCTTAAAATTCCTTCTTATAAAAATTGTGTCTCCAGGACCTAAAATACTTTTTTTTTTTTAATAGGAATCAATTATATGTCAGGAAATTTGAACTGGAATTGTTGTATTTAATTTTACTGAGTTTTTATTTAAGTAATGTTTRCTGTGCAACGAAAGACCAAACTTGCTAGAGAATTTGTCCCACTAACCCTGCTTTTCACCACATTGCATATGTAGTTTTCTGAATCTGATCCACCCACAGAATGATGCATGTTGCAATGGTCCTCTGGGTACCAGCTGATCCACACAACACTAAACTTGAGCCAATTTAGAGGAACCAGGAACTTTTTCTTTACAGTCAAGAATATCTCCAGGACAGAGATATTAGTAGTCTGTGGGAAATCTGGTAAAATATCTGATGAATGTCCCAGTGAAAAAAATTTACTTTAATATCTAATCAGAACTTCCCCTGCTGTGTCTTTTGTCCCTTGTTCTTTTACTCTCCACCTCTAAAGAAATAAGAAATCACTCAGGATATGAATATAAATAAGCATTTTACTTACACATATGTTTCTCATTTTCACATGCAATCAAAGTGGTTTAAATGAAAAGAACTATGGGGTTGCCATTTGAAGTCCTCCTTAGGTTTTCTTTACGTTCACAATGAAGGTTCAGAGTGGACTTATTTAAAAGTTTCAGTGTTTTGAGATTCTCTGTCATTTTCAATGCTGAGCTTGTTCTTAACTCACTGAAGTTATTAATCCTGTATTTCTGTCACAGGTCCTTTAGAACTAGCAAGCAGGGGAGTTTTTGTTGTGTTACTAGCTCATATACTTTTCTATAAGGACATCTTGAAAAATGACTTGGGAAAAGTAATTTAATTCAGCTTYCTTGACCATACTGAAGGGATTTTGATTTTTAATGTCATCCATGGTTTTGATACACTGATATTCACGAGAAAGCAGATATTTAAAGAGATGCAAACAAAAGTTCATTAAAACGGAAAATTTTAAATATTTTTTATTCTAAAGTAATGAGATATAACAGTGTAAATTTCACATTTTCTGTGAAAGAACAGCAATACATGCACACATTCACAGTAACTGGTGCTGAAATTACAGTGGGTAAGTTGCAGAGACCCGTACTGAGAGAAGACAAATTCCCAGATGGGACACTAGGCTGAGCTCTGCAAGCCTGACTTGGGTACAGTGATTCCCTCATGAAGAGGTGACCAAACCCAGGGCTGGGGCTGCTCTGAGGTGTCACAGCTGCCCTGCTYGTGGCCTTGCTGGTGGGACAGGCACTGGCTGCCAGACCCTGCCCTAAATGGCTCCATGGGGGCTGCACACAGACATTTCAAAAGAAAGCAGATGTCCAAAACCACCTCATCCTGACGTAGAGGGCTAATACCTGAGTCCACAACCTCTCACAAATGATACCTCTCACAGCCACAGAATCTCTTGTCATGGTTTGGTGTCTGTTGCAGATCCCAGTTCTTGGTACAGGAGCAGAAAGTGGTGCTGGGAATTCTTTTCTTGGAGCTGGGCATCTGCCTTTAGACTTTCCAACACCAGCAGTCTTAGAGTCTGGAGACCTGTTTCTTTTTTTTTATTTTTAGTCTGCACTTCAGTACCAAAGCTGTCTTTTGATGTATCTCTTATGGAGAAGTTACTTTGYAAGGGAAATTTTAGAAGTCTGGAGGGGTCTACTTTATTCTTTCTACTCATTGCAATAAAGACCAAAATTGAATGRGTAGGAGGCAATACCAAATGAGGGAAATGGATTTCTTCACCCTCAGGCTATTTCAACTAGCACTCTTCTTTACACTATGGTTCTCTGGGCATTGCAGGAAGCCAATAGTTTTTAAATGCAAAGTTAGTAATCATTAGCAAGAAACATAAGAATCTCTTTTCAGCTGGGAGAGAAACTAATGGTGAAGCAGACAGACCTGGAGGTGAAGGAAGCAGACAGGGTTTGGGAAAGGCTGTCTTTTGTATGCTTTTTCCAGAAATTGATTGAACAGAATGCTGCTACTTACACAAAAGCAAATATCACCACACAATTTAAGAGACATTCAGTGAGATCTGCCAGAAGGAAAGAATTTCTRGGGCATAAAGTAGAATAGTCACAGATCCTTATGTACCTCTGCCTGTGATATCAACTCTGCAGTAGGATTTCAGGTTGATGCTTTTATTCAGACATAAAACTAAAAACATTCTAATCTTATTTTATACTTTTTCAGTGCCAGTAAAGGTGTATAGTACTGTAATTGTATTATAAGGCAAGTAGTATGTTCCTGTGTGGAGTTAGCCAAGAGAGCTGGGATACCTGAAAATATATATGTACATTGCAGTTACTTGAAATTGTGCAGACATAACCAAGTTGCCTTTAAACCAGTTCATTTGGATAGTCAGCTCACCTTAAAATTTCTTAGAAAGCATTACCAGCATTGATTCTGATATCCCAAGAAGAGCTCTCTATGCAGCACTCTTCAGACATAAAAAAGGAGAGAGGAGTAAAGGGGAAGTGTTCTGTGCTCAGCAGTAAAATTGCCTCTCCTGCTACTGACAAGAGGGTGAAAAATCGGGTACAAGGACCTGTATTTCTGGGGTAAYGCCAAAAGCCTGAGTACCAGCCACCACCAGGGCTGCCTGACCTGACAGACATTCCCACCATTAGTTTCACCATGGKTAATGGGGATTTCAATTTACTCACTTTTGCTGTTCTGAAGTTTCTTTGTGCCTGAACGCCACTAGGCCAGCACCCTGTGCTCCAGTGTTATCAGCTCATAGAAGAGTGTATTAACTCTTAGTACTTAGAAATCTACCGAGACTTTCAGACAGGGAAAATCATCACACTCTGAGAACTGGGGAAAAGTAGAGTGAACTCTTTTCCTATTTTCTCTTGAACTTCTCTTGACCTGTCCCTCACAGTGCTACTTTCTTGCTCTATTACATTTTGGAGCAAGCAACRCAAAGTGTAAAATCTAACCTTTGTAAGTTATTGAATTCTACACCTGCTCCATGAAGGTTCAATGAAATCACCAGCTGGTATCTTGTCCTTGATGGCTAATACGTGTGAATCTTGCCTTTACCACACAATATGCAAAGTGCTGCAAATATTAAACCTATTTTCTGTAAATCCATGTACAGAAGTGTAAAGAAGACACACTCAAAATGGTGCAAATACCCCCACTGCTCCCAATGCAACTCATGCACATGCATGTACCTTGTCATGATATCCTTTCAATGCACATTGGGCTCAAGCATTTGGGATAAACCTGACTAAAGTGTGGCTAACTACAAAAGTAAATTGAGAGAAATACAAAACACATTAAATTGTGTCAGGGAGGGATGCAAGTGACAATTTTAACTTGAGCATGTAATATAATCAGTACTTATGGGTGAAAAAAGGCATTTTGAAAACTCCTTTTTCAAGAAACACATCAAGAAGCATATGCTGRTAATTAAAATCTATGGSTGATCCAACTCAGWGATTTGCACTGTCACAAGARCYAAGGTATTTAGTACAAATTGTGGTYACKTGAGGAAACCCATTGTGAATCACTGCCATCTTCCAAATATATGTTTTGTGACAAATACAGCAGGGTTTCTGTTTGGAGGACATAGATGCCAAGTATTTGGATTATCTCAATTAGAACCTGAACTTCATGGTTTGCCAAGGCCCAGGCCAAGGTGSGATGTTTCACAGGACATCAAACCAATTACGCTCTGTCCCTAGCAAGTGAGGTGATGTTCAGTGCTTTTTCCTGCCATGAGCCTTCAGTGCACTGAAGTGAGCCCTTGTTCAGACTGCTTGCAGTGCCCCAGGCCTGCTGATCCTGCCAGGGTGCAGCCCACATTCGGTAGATGCAGGACTGGCATGCCAAATGYTTCTCATTAGCACCTTCTCCTCCAGACCTTGCTCCTGCAAAGSCACCAGGAACAACACTGCACACTGCTCCTCGTGCTGTCCCCAGGGTCTTTCCACACAAATTGCTTTTCCATGTTCAGTTCCTTTCCCATGTGTCAGTGGCTCATACTAAATCTGCTAAATCAACCCTATCATGAACGASCCTCTTCTAAATCTTAAACATTAAACCAGAATTTGGTCCTGAAAAAAAATAACTTAAAATGTTCAAATTTAAGACAACTTAGAGTGCCAATGACTGACTCTCTCCCAAACTTCTGTCCTTTAACACTTACCTYAAGGAATACACCATTGACTCAAACTAGACCTTCCACCTCCTATATAAGTTTTCTACAAGTATCAGTGTAGATCATCCAGGTAAGACAAATGTAACAAGTTAGAGGGGTATGAAGGTCCACAGTTGGACCATAACTGGAATGTAATTTAGGTGTCCTGAATCGTATTTGTATTCATGAATGAACTACACTCCCATGCCTGTAACAATCTGGTCAGACAGGCCTTTTCAACCTTGAATTTTCCCTGGACAAGGTTTAGATTCAGTGATTGCAATAGCCAAGACAAAACACAAAAGTTGTTTTTAATGACCAGACCATGCCTCAGCTTTAGCCATCTGTGCATATTTCCCCTAATCCTACTTCCAGAATTAAACTATTTAGGGATACTAGAAGCCATAGGAGAGCACATCAAAGAGCAATAGAACCCAAAACACCTAGAAGGAGAAGAGGCATCTTTAGTTCTTTGGCAAGTGCTTAGAGTTTGAAAAATACTAATGCTGAAGCTTATAGCAGAGGAAAATTCTTTGTTCTTCTTGGGCTCCAGGCCAAAACAATCACATGCATTTAATGCGACAGTGCTGCATTTACCATTTTAAATTCTGTTCCCATCCTAATTCACAACCACTTATGAGAAAATAAGTTTTATCACTGAAGGTGTAAAAACCATAATARCCCACTTAGAAAATTTAATAGTTATTAGAAGAAACATTCACTACATATTTTGATGGAATAGCCCCCTCAGCCTTTCAAATTATGAAAGGGTGAACATGAAATTTACTCTTGAAGATTCTTGAGGGCCTACAGAAGAGAGTTGTGTGATGTGAAATGGTGAGGACTATTCTGACCTACAGCAAACACCAGCATATAATAGTTCATTCAGTGGTGAAGTGAGGCAAATTGAAGTGAACTGTTTGGAACATCTTATTAGTCATAGAACTATACTAACAAATAGCTAACACTACATTTTTTGAGGAACTGGAGAATTTCTTTAAAAATCAGTTAGACTAGCCAAATTTGTAGAGTTTTTTTTTAGTTCTAGCTTTCACCAAAACATGCCTACATATCTGAATGTGTATGGCTTGTGGTAAGCCATTATGGGGCCTAGGCCTGGTAAGGGCCGAGAAGGTCCGTGAAGGCTCTGGAACATTCGGTGCCGTTGGCCACCGTTGGCCGACAGCCGGCAGGCGCTGTAACAGTTCCAGTCGGGTCTATCTCGAGCGCCGTGAGGCCGTGAGAAGCCACAATATAACTCTATGGCAAGGGTAGTCAGCGCGAGCCCCCTGCAACGGCAGAGCTACCTTATAAGGAAATTTATAGTGTTAGTAAGAGCTTCTGTACGTTAARTTACCGTTATTCCTGTTACAAAAAGCGTTACGTCTAACCGCCGCCGCCATTACGAGCCAAGGGTATAAAAACCCTTGTATCGCACAATAAAGTGGATGAGATAGCACGTTCAGCCACGTCTACGAGGTTGTTTATGTGTCTCTCCCGTTTCCCCGCAAATGACCGCTCCGACAATGGCTCCTTATCCTGTAAGGCTGACTAACTTTCCCAGCTAAAACAGGTGTCCTTGTCTCTCTCTCTCTCTCCTAGAAGTCAATTGGAGCGATATCATCAGATCTTTATGGCTGCAACACTTCTCATCTTTAGCCAAGTAAACAGTGTTTAAGTATTGTAGCGCAATGGCAAAGCCCTGTTGATCTAGGATATGTTTAGTCTGTAGAGACTGCAGAGGACCCTGAGGGCTTCTGTCTGCACTCACCCTTGCTCTGGGAGGTCCCAGGAAAAACCTCTGCTTCCCCTGGCTCTCAACAGGACAGAGCTGGGACTGTATGGCAGCACACACAAGCCACAATGCCCTGCACAACCACAACTCGTTCAGTGTTCTCAACCCCTTGGGAAACACAGACACAGCACTGACTGCTGTGGCACCTCAGCAGGACTCCATGGAGCAGGATTACCACYACTCTCATGTTGCTTACACATGTGTTGCAGCTATATGCTAAAACATGATATTCTATTTTGGGTCAGAATAGGTATTCATGAAAGGGTAAGAATAGACATCTTTACAAGTGAATTTTACCCTTGATCTTATAAAATTTGCTCCTCAAGCCTTCAATTTATATTTGTTCAGTATATATATCAGCTTTCCTCACAACCCAGTACATTGTATTTTTGTGGTGATTTTCCCTTGCATAGCTTAAAAAAACCCCTCACAGGCCATTTTCCATGTGTGAAAAGAACACAGGTACAGTTTTTCCACTGTTAGTATAAACATGATCCTTTTGTGAATTCAGCCTCAGAGTATTTTGATAGGCAGATAAATAAGGACTTTTACTACAGTCTCTCATTCCCAGGTGGGTGGTATTTTCTGTAGTGTTATTACCACCTGTATAAATAGCAGCACTACTGCTGCTGTAATTTRGACTGCTGTGGATGCATACACTCAAAGCACAATTAGATAGTTCTTGTTGTTCACCTATAAAATGATAACTGCAGTCACCTGGCATTTGGTAAATAGATTTAGCAACCYCAGTGCTCCAGAACGTCTCCCTAATTTGCCACAAATAAAGAACACTGCATAAAGCCTGGCATCCCTTTTGAAGCATCCTGTAATTGCAGCAGAAGRGGGAATACAGCACATTTGGATGCCAAGGTGTTTCAGCTGCAAATATCCACTAACAATTTTTATTACGTAAGCTTTTAGGCTTGAATAAGAGCACTCCTACGGCATTGTGTTCCTCTGACAAAATTAGGGAGGAGTGTACCCTAGCAAATATACCCATCCAGGATGAAAATATATTTACAGTGCTCTAGCACACTTTAGTCTGAATATCCACTAGGAAATATAAAATTAGGTTTAGCTTGGTTTTGTTGGTGTCCATTGTCACATAATTAAAGGTCTGTACCCTTATGTCAGTATTTGTAAGGAGAATTATTCAAGAACAGCTAATGCTGTAGTTCATAAACTTGAGCACTGAAGACTATAAAGGGAAACATATATTTTCACCTAGAAGTAAGACTTCTTAAAAGACCTGTGTGATGTTCCACAAAGGTCCAGATAAACAAAAAGTTAWGTCCTTAAACCTCTAAATAAGTAACACTGCATCTCTAGTAGTCTTTAGCATTACAATAGTCTTTAACTATAATGTCATTAAGGAAAGGAATTCTTGATTTTCTATTTTTTCCCTCAAAGAGCAGCAAAGTCTTTCTGTCATAAAAGTATTAGGAGCAGCTAGGAGCATTAAAAGCAGCTAACATTCAGTCCTTCATTTAGAGTGTCCAATCCAGTAGTGTTATGGGACATATTTACATTATATGTCAACTCTCATCTTCTATTTCTCCCTCCTCTTTCAAGTTCATTGATTTATCACTGCAGAATATGATAATTTCTTCTGAGGCATTGCCTTCCCTGATGGCTCTTTTCTTCACTAAGGTAGTGGAATATGTGGGATGCAATTCCAGTATGATGTTGAATAGAGTAATTTGTTCCTGAGATTCAAATAATATTTTCTCCTTTGATTGAGCAAAATACATTAATTTTTCAGAGTTATATCCAGTCAATAAATTCCCCCAAAAGCRACATTTTAACTGATTACAATCCTATAGCCTTGATACCACTGTGGATATTAATACTTAAAATTAAGAAACTTGATTGCCATCTCTTCATCATACTTACAAGTTTACTGAACTAATTAAAAATATATTAAAATTAATGAAACTTTGAAAGTGATTAAAGWAGTTTCACACCAGGAAAAAGACACTTGAAACATCAATTCTGTCTGTCTGTTTATATCTACCATGATTGAGAGTGTTTATAAATCAGCATTTTCATTAAGAAGCAACAATTCATTTTCTCCTTTTTAGAAATGCAAGTCTTAAATTTACAGTACTTTCTTTTCTGTTCTAGTTGCAAAYATAAATTTGGTGTAGATTTAACAAAGTACAATTTATCAAAGGTTAAATACAAACACGAGCTCTTCTACTACCTTTAATGGATTAAATTGCAYCCTATGACACCAGCAGGTAGAAGTAAAGAAATGAGAGGCATCACCCTAGAAAAGTGACATAACAATATTATTACAATATTCTAAATACCTACTGTGACTCCTATTTTTACATTGTTTACAAAATGTTACAAATGTTATAGTTGGAAGAGAAAATATTTCATACATGTAACAAATTTAACTTGATTCTGTCCTTAAGCAATATGGAAATAGAAATTAATAAACAGATAATGTAAATGAGGGAATTCCTTTTTCCCCCACTGTCTAGTTACACTAGTTATTATCTCACACTGTTACTTCCAACAATTAGAACTGATTTCTAAAGTAGTTAGTTACTTGGAGAAATAGATGCAATTGCCAAGGAAAGAAATTTCCATRAGTGAGATGTTTTAGCTGGTCTTCTCTAGTCTAAATATCTGTTCTTTCCAATAGGTAGAAAATCCTTTCTTTCTATGAGAAACAAGACATTTCTGTACCAATACCAACATTCTTCAAATGAAATTTGAACCACATGCATTTATATGTACAAATATTTAAAAATATTTATTCCTAGATATCTTCCCCTTCTTCCTGTAAATGAGTGCTGTTGTCATGCCATATAGAATCATAGAATCATAGAATTTTGGGTTTGGGTTTARGTTGGAAGGATCCTTAAGGATCATCTGGTTCCCACTCCTTCTGCCATGGGCAGGGGTACCTTTCACTACACCAGGTTGTTCAGAGACCCATCCAACTGGGCATGTAACAAAGAGGTAGTTGATAATGGAATATTATAGGAAAATAAAAGTCAGACAAAAAGAGGGAAAGCCCATTTTAAAAAGCCAGAATCACATTCTTTAAATTCACAGCGAGAGTCAAAGAACACTCAGATRCAGTAGCTTCTGAGTATATTTGGACAATCCTTGCTTAATCCAGTGTCAATGTCAGGCAAGAATTTCAGAAGTAAAGAGGCAATTAGAGAAGAGAGAGACATAAGACATGAGAAACTGGCACGCAGTAAAGTACATGGGTTTCCTTCAGTATCATGCCCTGGGGTGATGCTTGGGAAAACGTTTGTTACATTTGTTGACATTTCATTTTGACTAGCTTTTATTTATATTCCACTTTGTAAGAATAAATACCCTTAAAATGCCTAAAAACTAAATACATAAAGCTGCCGGCAATTATTTATATGAACACAGGCATGGACTGGAAATACACAGAAGAGTGTAGCAAAGGTATTTATTAGTCACAATCTCCTACAGCATGACCTGGCTTAAGTAAAATAGATATTATTCAAGAAATCCAAGCTAATGGAGGTTTTGGTTTATAATCTGGTCCATTTTTGAATAATTCAGTATAAACTAGCCCAACATTATGTAAAATTTAATTTGAAGCKCTTTTAGCTACAAAAGCAAGCTCCTGCACACTGCTTTGAATTACCTGACTGGTTTCTAAAAAGTGACTTATGCATGCCTATTACCTATAGTTTTTGCAACAGTGTGTATCTACTAAAGGGTTCATTTTTATTTTTCTGCCAAGAGTATTGCTACATACATACCTTTACAAAGAAATTTATGGAAAATTGTCCTTCATTATAAATCATTAAGATCCCCTTATTTTAATATGACTTATTAGTAGGTTAAAGGGAAAGTATCATACCTGTTGATTTAAATATATGGTAAAGAAAATAGTTGTTAATATTTGTTAAAGCTATTGGATTAATCACAGAGACAGTACACCAGGATAAAGAATAAAAATACTCTAAGTAGAAGGGAAATCTCTCCAGGAKGTATATTAATATCATTAGCACATAWTAAAAGCTGAGAATGTTGTGTTAACAAATACTCAAGCTGTTTCAAGAACCACAGCAGGAGCAAGAGTGCCTTCTTTCACCWTGAAGTTTTTGAATTGGCACAGGGCGATGAAAAACCTTGTAGAGGAAAGTGTTTTAAATAGGTTCACAGTTTGCCTGCATAGAAAACCTCACTAGTAGAACATGATTAAAATCTGTGATAACACAGTCCAGCACAGCATTTACTAAATCACTTGATCCAGGCAATTGGGTAACTGCAGTAAATAGATAGGAAGAGCAGCATTGGATACTCCATTGTCAATGAAGAACCCTACTGGATAATGAGGAAAACAAGATACTAAGAAGGAGAAAGGGAGAGAGAAAGAGAGAAATAAAGAGAAAGAGAGAAATAAAGAGAAAGAGAGAAGAAGGGAGGAAGGGAGGCGCGGAAGGCAGGAAGGCAGGAAGGCAGGAAGGCAGGAAGGCAGGAAGGAAGGAAGGAAGGAAGGAAGGAAGGAAGGAAGGAAGGAAGGAAGGTAGGTGTAAAGTAGGTGTAAGAAAAATAGATCTGGATTTAATCTCTAGACTGCTACAGGAAAGATGTTTGAAATCACCCAATATCACATTCAGAAAAATCTAAAAAAAAAAACCTAAAGAAGACTTCTCATCAAATTTGAAAATTGAGTGATAAAAGGAAATAAAAAGGGTCTGAGTTGACAATTGGGTATGGAAGATAAAATACAGAAAATATTAGGAGGAGCATTTATCTGGATCTCTAGTCATCTAAAAATATGCATTAACTAAGTTAAGTTAGGTGTCCAAGCTCCCACAGCCAGTGAAAGGTAGTCAGCTTTAAATCTGACTCAGCTCCTGAAAAGGTCTCTGTGCTAAAATTGTGTATATTACTAGATTATTACAAATATTACTGTATTTGGAGAACTCTGAAATTAGACTGTCTATGTTACAAGATTGGTATTGGAAGAACAGACACATAGGTATATTTATTGCTTAAATCACATGAATTCGATGTGAAATCTTTCAGAAATAGTCTTGTAATACACTGTAAGGTAGATAAAGGCTGGGATAGTTATGGCCCAGCACATGAGTCCAATGGAATGGTGAAACAAGACATATTCAATCTGATCCAACACTAAAAAAACCCTAACATTAGTTTTATACACAAGAGCATCAGGCATACAAATATTTACATGTGTTGGTGTATAAATTTTGGCAATCCTCTGAACCTGAGGAACATGCCAGATTTTATCTTTCAGGTTGGATCATGCATATCAACAAAGAAAAAATTTTATACCTTTAAGAGATTCTGATGACATTAATTAAAAACAGTGTGGGCCCACAAATGTAAATGCTTATGTTCTTTCATGAACACTTAAGCATTGTTGTGAAAGCAGTGATCTAGCAGAAAATTATTTTAAATGTTTGTGAGCAAATCCTCAGCTTGTTGGTAGTAAAAGTGGTACTCATAAATATGTTTTAAAGGTTTTTATCAGCAAAACAGAGCAATACTCAGATGTTTTTTCCATCTGGACTGTGAGGAGTTTTCACTTACACACTGTAAAAGACAGGATAACTCAGCACTTTAAATATAATCAAAGTGAGAATCGTTAGAAAAGTGTGAAAGTTTTTATTTTATTTCATATGTAATAAATAAAGCACATCTCCTCATGGTTTCTTCATTCCCCTTTTTCTTTGTTCTGGTCATCATTTTTGCTACACAAGAACTGTCCAGCCTGGAAATCAGACGGGAAGTCTGACACCTCCAAACACATAAGCATGTAGAGGTTTTTCAATGAAGACTGAGGCTCAGACAGAAGTATTTGCAAAAAACAGGTGTATTCAGATTACACTGAACAAAATATTGGAATGGAGAAGCATACATTCTTTGAATTTTTTATTATTTCAGTGTAGAATTGTTGAGATAGAAGGTAGCTCCCCAAGAACGTCAAAGACTTGTGACTATAAGTACAAACATAATTTTAAGTTGCCTCCTTCTCTGTCATTGCCCCCAAAAAACCTCCTTATCCAAAAGTATCCTATACAAGACAGACCCAAAGACTGTATTTTGGATCTTTTAGCTTACAGCTATCTTACCTTGATAGATTTCTCACATCCCATCACTGTGTCCCTCCACACAGATTACTCCTTTAAACCACTCCTGACATGTGCTGAGAGCAATCCAACTGAAACAGCAAAATGTCYAGGTGCAAGGTCMCAATGRAGAYCAYTATCTACATCCACACCTGTCCATCRACTCTTAYCTAAGAGATGYCCTTTTGAAGGGCTTCATAATCACATCCTACATCCCCCCTTCCAGAAACACACACCTCATTTTGAGCAGGTCTCAACAACTCAAGCATCCCCTGCATCCCTCTGCACACAGACCAAGGGAACACACTGCCCCAAAGGAAGCCTCCCATATTCACATGGTAGATCTTATTTAGGTTTAGCAAAAGTATTTGAGCACCAGCTCCTGTGTACATTTTGGTTCTTTGCTTGCTCGGGCTTTTTTTTTTTTTTTTTTTTTCTTCAGAGTCCTGCTTACTCTTCTCACAATTTTTTGAAATGACTCATTTGTTAAATCATACAGAGGGATTTCTGTCAGCTGTGAGGAGGGTCCACACCAAACCAACACAATCTTCCACTGCAAGGAGCAGTAACCAATCCCAGTGATCCAGCCAGGACTTCCTTCACTTTAGATAAGTTAAGAGAAAAACACTGCCTGCTACTATCCACAGTTACAGCAGCAACTCTGAGAGGTGGTCAGCAGTCATTTGGAAGCATTTCACCAGCATTTCAAAGAAAGGTCTGGACTGGGATTTGTCAAGAGGCACCATCCAGCACCTGGATTCATTTCCACACAAGGTCTTATGAAGCCATCCCCAAGGGTACCAGCAGCTAGGGCTCTCTCCTTCTCTTGCAAGCCTACCTCTCACTTTGATCCATGTTCCTCCATGCATCTGCTGGTTCTCAATGAGAACTCATTGTTTATAGGTGTTTGAATTTTGCCTGTACGCCTTCTTTCCCTAAGGGCATGSCCAGCCTGTGGCACAGAGGGAAATCTCAGCTGATTTCATCCAGAGAGATTTGCAGGAAGTCTACGTGATCCCTCTGAGGAAGAGGCAGCCTGCATGATCAGCTCTCTGTGGTCAGCCTATACCTCTGGCCTTGCTCTGGTACATGCACATAAAAATATAGAAAATCTGATTAGTAACCAAGATCCACAGTAAGGCAGTATATTTCACATGCAAATATTTCTTCTTGATTTTCAGTCYTCTAATGGTGAAAATAATAACCTAAGGTTAAATCTGCTAGGTGTTTGAAAGGTGAGAGAGAGGAGACTATATCCCTTGAGGCAGGCAGAGGCACAGTGATTTGTGCCTTAAGCACTACATAACACACCAGTGTACCTTCAAAAAGAAAGAGGTYTTTCCTGTTTAATAACAGAGTCCAAACCCAGAAATATCACAGACCTGCTTGCTCGTTAGTGGAGTCGGAACAGTTTCCTCTAGGCACTGTGGTGTGCTAACCTCATGATATTTTCTGTGCTAATACAAAAACAAMGTCACCAGCAGCCCCAGTGACTTGCCCTGAAATTCCACTCAGGGTTACGACAGAAATTGAGAACAGACAGAGAAGATCATCATCAGTATCGGGYACTGAGGCATTGTGCTAGTAGTTAGCAATTTGCAAAAATGAATGCAGGAGTGAGCCTTGTCACTTGTGGAAGGTGATATTCCATGGGGAACGCAGGCTGCTGCAGCAGGGTGTGTGCACACCCAGAGTGGGAGCACTGCGGTCATTGTGGATGCTCATCAAGGTAAATCAGCTGGACAACACTTCACAGACCTTCACAACTAATGGATTGCTGGATTTGACACGACAACTCCCCATGAGATTGCCATGGCCAGCTTCCAAGAACTGATGCACGCTCATACCTGAGCTATTGTCGAGAACGGGAAATGGGAGCCTAGCTAAAATAATTGCCTGTCAAAAATAAGTCACTTATAGAAGCACAGAATCACACATCATCATTCTCCCCCCCCATGTTAGGGGGAAAAAGGATTCATCAGAGACATGTTATACACTGAGGTGCCTCATTAGACAGTAGTTAGCATGGCTTCTTAAAGGTGCAAGTAGGGGGTTAAGTAGGTAGCTGGAAATTATCTACTTGATAAAACTGATTTCCAAGAGGCTTCTTAAAACTCTTTCATCAAAGACAAAGTAAGTAAGCATGCATAGAAAATAAAACTACATACAAAAAATGAAAGAGAAAATAGTCATCAGTGGTCATTTCTCAGTGAAATCACYAGTCCAATTCTGTATGGAATGGTGTTGAAACTTGCACTGTTTAGGATACTCAATTTTTATGCCCTTGAAAAGCGGATGAGCTGAGAGATAACAAAATTTGCAGGTAATATCCAAAATTTGCACATATATCCATGGCACTAAGAACAAGAATTACCATGATGACTTTTTTTACCTTAAAGGGACAAGCAGCTGGACAATAAATTGATGGATGAAATTCACTGTAGATAAATGTAAAGTGATGCACATGAGGAAAACCAATCTTTTCTTCACACAAAAAATTATGAGCTCTGTACTGACTATTACCACTTGGGAGTAAAACCTTCGTGTTATGACATATAGGTCCATAAAAACCATCAGGTTACTGTTCTATATCTGCTGAAAGAACAAAGCAACAAATGCTTGGAATTATCAGGAAGAGAATAGAGAATAAAGCAAAAATCATCATSCTGCAGTATAAATCCATGTTTTGCCCATGCCTTGAATATTGTGTTCAGTTCTGCTCTCCTCCTCTGCAAAAGGGCATATAAGGTTGATAGAAGACCCACAAGGATAAATAAAAGAAGGAAAATTTCAGWAAGAGGAAGAGTCTGGAACACTTCATTTGAAAAAGAGGCATCTTAGGGGCTTAGAGTAAGGTCTAAAAAATCCTTAGCAACATAAAGAAGGTAGGCAGAGACCAATCACTTAATGTCTCTTCCAACACAAGAATTAAGGCCAAACAAACAAGAGCTTTGTTCGAAACCAGAAAAACGAGCTAGCTCTTCATGCAAGTGGGTAGTACACATGTGGAACTCCCTTCTATTGTGGCTGTGGAAAAGAAAAAAAAAAAAAGTGTAAAAAGAAGCCTGACAAGTACTGTGTAACGAGACAAATGCCAGACAAACCCTACACAACACCATGACAAACTAGAAAGCTCAGAAAATTATCTACAGTGACYAGTTGCAGTTCTAAGAGGAAGTATCCTGTTCATGGTGTGAACAAGACAACATTTCTTTGATTCTTGTGTTCTGCCCTTAGGTCTCACAGAAAACCACCTGCAGCTGCCTTTCCATCCTGAAACAAGTGGTCTGTTTTTGATTATTCTGCACTCTGGGGGAGAAGAAAGTRGTACTAGTGATGCCCACATGCCAGAGACTGCATCCATCCAGGGCTGGTCTGATCAGATGCTYAGCACCTCAGCATGAGCAGTTGCATCCCTATTTTTTGGCCTTCTCTGAAAACAGTTTAATTTTAAGGTCCATATTTTCTGCATATACAAGTGTATGTTTGTATATTKGTTCATTAGTAAGTTAAATAAAGCACCACCAAAAAGCCAACCACTGCTCATACCAGTTCTGCAAGATAAGGTCGTCATTGCCTACTCTAAGAAAAAAAGGGGTGGCTGAAGTGCTTCAGAAATACCAATACAGTAACATTTCTGTTGTCATGCAGTCACTGTATTTTTTCTGGTCTCCTTCTGTTCTTTCTTTTAAATCCTTTGTTAGTGGGTAGATCCCTACTGACACATGAATGAGGCATAAACATCCTTCTGTGATCTTYGTGTTCTCTTGATTGTTTTGGACTCTTTACCTCTGCTTTCTGTATGCTAGATTTAATTGGCATTGGACCAGAATCAGAAAGGCATAGGCTCAGTGTGGCAGATGGCAGCCCTGGATACGTCTCTGCTAGAATTGGACATCATGTTGCATCACCAAAAAGGCTTTTCTAAGTATAGATAGAATTTATATCTTCTCATTTTTAAGGCATTAAATATTGGCACTAAACCCATTTTGAGAAATTTTGGGAGTTTGGGGTATCATCTGTAGCTACTATCACTCAAGGAGTGTAATGCAAGAATGTCTGAGGAGCAGCACAGCAGGTGATTCATTTTTAGGTCTATCTAATGCATGGAGTGATATTAGTCCAGAAACCCRGCCATGCAAGCTCTGGTCTCTGATTACTGACATGCTAGACAGGAGAAAAAGAACAGTGAACATGTACATCATACGTAATACCCCAGTATTGCTCATCTAGTCTGCAAAAATCATTCTCCCCACACCAAAGAGAGGAGCAGATCCAGACCCACTTCCCAGCCATAAAATCCCAGTGTCCTGTGTGGAGGGCCTTGCATAAGGGGCTGGCATGATCCTATGCAGTATATGAGCAGCAGCTCATGTATCAGCCTCCAGATGACATACGTTTAGTAGGATTCTTTAGACTTGGCAAGCTTTGCCTGGAGATTTTAGAGCTTTYCATTTCAGATTTAGCCCAGCGGATTTACCACCAAGAATAAGAAACCGTTTTTACCTCCCAAATTCCAGTACAGCAGAAACCAGTATCTAAAGGAGTAGTTATTGCTACCRAAGCTCAGCTGTTTACATCAGAAATACCATTTTATTCTCACCCCATTTCAACTGCGCTTTGGATATAGTTAATGCCTTAAAAAAGATGCCAAAAGGGAGTCCTTTCTCTACTTGAACAAAAATCACTGCTTTTAGCTTCTGTTTTATTTCTGTTTTATCTACATTTCAGAAGTCCAGCACTTTAAATAGCAATTTGGAATCAGTGTTTCCTGCTGTATTTCTCTTTCAGTCAGGGCTGCTGTATGTACATTATGAAAGGACAATCCTCCTTTGTCTCTCCAACTGAGCATTAAACACTGCCAGAGCAGCAGAGCAGAGGGGCACTGGGAGGTGAACAGAGACTGCCAGCTAGGAAATCTGGAGAAAGCGTCATGAAATCCTCCYCTCAGCTACTCTGCCTGTCTATTGACAACTAGAAAATACTTCCCTCAAATAAACTGTTTRTGGCATTCAGCCATATATCATGTATACCCTTCTGGAAAGTAATGGGAAAATAATACACCATTAAGGAGCCTTTTAAAATTATAAAGGTCCATCTCAGTCACTAAAAAATATTGTCCTTTTCTAGTCTGAAACTCTTCACTATTCATCACAAATGTTTGATCACAGACCCATATTTTACCCATGTGTCAGGTATTTCCATTTTCCCACATCTATGTATACTCATACAACATATAAATAAAGGAAAACAGATACATATATACTTCAACCCACAAATACCCTGTAGAGGACACAGCATATTTTACTATAGTATGCTTTGGAAAGACATTCTGAAGTTCTATACACACAAAAGTCCAACCAATAGCATCCTTACAGATACACACAGTAAAGCCAAAGTTGCAGCAACWCAATAATGGGATCCCAGCTCAGTCTTCCTGGTTCCAGCAGAGATCCCTTTCCTAGGGCAATCCTGGGTTCTTCACCTCTTCAATGACGAGGCAGCAGGCCTTGATTTTCCTCAATTTCCAAAGCATTATTACTGATATATRCTTCAACCTCTCCCATTCTGAAAAGCAGCATTTCTCACTGCCTTGCCCCTYCCCCTTCAAAGGTTTATGGTCATTACTGACACTGGAAAGACTCTGTTTCCTCCCCCAACACCCCAGAGAGCTCTCACCTTTATCTCAGTGGGATAGACTTTTTCATACCTGGGGCCAGCTGTTTCTCTGCTTAGARTAGGCTCCTCCATGGATGCACCTGGTCTTCCTGCTGCAGGTTGAATCAATTCAGGCAAAGTCTTTGAGTGGGAGCTGGTGAATCTGAGGATGCTGCAGCTGCTGTTTGAAGCATCAGCTGGTAAATGTTTTCTCTCTGCAGGCACCAACCTCTGCTGTCAGCCTTGTTCCCCCTCRTGACTAAGTATCCAGTGCTGCACACTCTTGTACCAGGAGCTTTRTGCATCTACTGCTTTGTGGAGATAGAGGCAGGGTGTTAGCACTGTGGMGCATTTTCTTGGAGATTTAAAGCCCAGAGAGGCTACACAGGAGTTTAATGCTGACTATTATTGCCTTWCTTGCAACTGCAGTCTGGCCTTTGAGATAGGTATTAAAAGAGAATAGGTTTCACTGCAGCTGATTTCAGGCACCTGATTCCCTCTCCAGCCCTGCCTCCCCTCCCTTCTCTTTACTAAACTCAGGCAAAGCAGAGAATCCGAGGCAAGGAGCCACATCCCATGCAGCCACACCCACAGCAACCCCAAGTATCAACAGCCTCCATACCAGCAATTCCTAGACTTTCCCCCTCATCTGTCTCTTCCCAAACAAGTGCTGCATTTGTTTAAACACAGGGACCCAAAGACCATGGGGATGCCCCGTGTCTGTGGATGAACTGCAGCCTGCCAGAGTCCCACAGTATGGCCCAAGGAGGCTCCTGCCTGCACTGAGCTCTCYCTTCCCTGCTGCAATAGAAGGAGTGGAGGATGGCATCTCTGGAGTTGGGCTTCCCTAAGGATGCTGCTCCAAGCAGAGTTCAGCTATTGGCGAGTACTCTGCTAACATCCACCATGCAAAGGCTCCTGGATCCTGGGTGCCTCACTCCTCCTCTTTGTAGAAGAGTGTGTGGGCTCCTGGCCAGCCTGGATGAAAGGATCCTTAACTAAACGATCCTTAGGAGCACCACAGAATCATATATATGTTCTTAATATTTTCCAGGTTTATCTATTTAATACTATAGATTTACTGATTTCTGCTGTTATCATTCAGAGTCCAAATTTTCTCCACACCAGGTTGGATAGACAGTGGGCTGCTTAGGAACTTAGCCATTCCTTCTGCATCCCTCATTTCTGCAGCTAAAATATGGATATTCCCCTGCACTTCAATTGGTTCTTAGCAGTAACATAAATTAAATAAAAATATTTCTTTAATTTTCCTTCTGTAAAATTTGTTGAACCTCCACCTCTTCAAGATGGCCACATGCTGTTCAGAATTAATCCCTAAATCAGGAACATACTTCTTTCCCTCCTGCTTAAACACTCCTATGTTAATTTTTAACAGACTTTCTTCACACATTTTGGTTTTGGAGGAGCTGTATTTTCCACATTTTTGTTTTGCTTCCAGCTTCTACCAAATGATGCTATCACAAAAAAACATTCCTTTCTTATTTCATTTAGACTATCAAACTTTAGAGAGTGAGTGTAAAACACAGGATATCTTCTGAGAAAACAGATGCTGGTAAAGAAGAGGAACTGGAASAAAGAGCCATATAGAGATTTTTCCCAGGGGATGAGCCAGAGAAAWTGGCCTTTCTGTTTCTCTTTATTTKTGAAGTATTTTAGATTCTCTGTGACAGAGCCATATAAAACCCTAAATGTGCTGTGTMTCAGCTCCAGGCAGTGTTTAACTCATTAAAAATCTTTCTCCCAAGCAGCTTATGACCTATAGAGGTGCCAAACTATGTCTAACCCAAATTCTTTAAGCTCAGCAAAACTACAGACTGGCACAAAATCAGGGCAGGGTAATCATACWTATACTACACCTTTGGCCTCTTAGTTTTATCTCAAAGAAATTTGCTCCTTAATGTTTCACTATACACCCAGGAGCTTATTAAACATCTTTCCAGGTCTCTTAAATTATTAAAAAAAGAAACACACATATAGATGGAGCTTCATGCTACCTTACTCTGCCAGCCTAGTGACACTTACACGTTTGCTTCCCTAAGAACTCAGTAACTTACTTTTGTCTCTGATATTATTGTCTGCTGTTGTCTGCAAGATGTCTATAAATACTTAAATAGTACTAGTTTTCACTCACCATAATTACTCTGGCTATAAACTCTACCTCTAAATTTCTTAAACAATGACAACAGGTAATACTTAATTGTCTTCTAGTTACTGTTCTTGATGAAATAGTGCACTGTCCAATAAGACCTCAGCCGTGCCAACTCCAGCCACTGATTCATCCGTATTTTAGTGAAACGATTTATTGGTCATGCTGCATCTCATTCCACATTTTCGTTAATATATATATATATATATATATATAAATTAAAGGCAAACAAGAAATACTGCCTGTTTCCCAATACACTGGCAGAAATGAAATTAGATGGTGCCCCTCTTTTGTATATAAGTAAGGTGCAGAAAATACTGGAAAAAAGCCCCAACTAGTTTCAGAGGAATTAAGATGGATGAATAACTAGACATGCATTGGTGGATTCTAGAACAGCCATTTCTAATAAACAGCTTGCATGTGGCAATTCCAGGATCTGCTTTTCTCCACACCTTGCCCTGTTAATGGGAGCCGACCCATGACACAAAAGGATGCAAATGCTACAGCCGGGTTTCCACTGGTGTGGAGCACAGTGAGTTTGTTCTCCCAATGCACAATATTCCTTGACTTTCTACTTACAAAAATACATTAATAAATAGCATTTGGCAAAGAAAGCTCAAAGTTCACTGTAATAGAATGAGCTTTCCRTCATTCTGTATTTGTCGAAAAAATGAGAAACAAAGCCGTGATTAAACAACTCAGGGAAAGAACCTTAATTTCTACTTATTTTCTAGTCTACTAGATTTGTCTCCTATGTTTACTTGGACATAACCTTAAGGATAATTCCCCTCTGCTTTAGACCTTTCCATCTCAGGASCTCAGAAGAACTTTTCAAACACGAATATGCTGCCTATCACACAATCTCTGAGTCTCAGCAATTTAGGTATCCCTTCTCAAGGGATCTGAATCAGGCAAACAYTATGGCATCCTCAAGACTACACAAGGATCTCACATGGCTCTATGCTCTACTCATAGATACTTTTTCTTCTGTTCTCAAGTATCTTAAGAATTAATACTGACAAGAATGATTTTTTGATAAAAAATAAGCCAGTTTTTAAGACATCCAAAAAAAACCCCTAAACAAACACTTTTCATGTTCATCTTCTGCCCTTTTCAGAGACAAAAGAGAAATATGAAAGAAAGGTAAGGAAAAGATAAAGGGAGTTTACAACACAAAATAATAATTTAAAAAAAAAAAAAAAGTTATATGTTTTTCACCCCAGCTTTTAGATATATAATAAATGTTACACTGACATTTTTGCTTATCTAGAAAGAACTTTTGGCCGGTATTTGACCAACTCACACATTCAATTCAGGAGCGTTATCAATAGTACATGATTTTAATCCTGTCCCAGGTTTACATTTTTTTGCAGAAGCAAGCTGAAAAGTTCATGATTATTATGCTGAGATTTAACATCTTTATTGCAGGTTTCATTTATACTGGAAAGTTTAAACTTATAGTTTCTGAACATTTCTTCCATTTTTCTTGTATTTTGCAAAAAGCAAATATTTGAGATTAGTGAAAAACACAACAGCTTGGGAGTGGRGGAAGATAAAAATCAAAAGGTAAAATTCTTCTGTGACACATTTTCAAAAGGCTTTCTCACACTCACATGATGGGAAGAATACAGGATACACAGAAGCCAGGGGGAGAACTTCTCAGAAATTTTTCTGAGGACAGCTTAAAAATATTGTCTGAACAACTCTGGAGAAACTATTTGTGTTCCAGACTCACAAAGAAAACAAATGAAAAAGGTGAGTAGTTTCTCAGTTCTATTATGTTCTTCTCTCAAAAGAGACAACACCAATAAGATGGTGATATTGTTTCTTTTGATTCACATGGAGGTAGCTTGAACCTGCAGAAGAGCAACAAAATAAAGAGTTGAAATGCACTTGCTGAAGAGGTGGATGAGAAGAYAAAAACTTGTCTACCTCATTTATTTATTTAGAGCTATAAAAAAGTTCAGAAGCACCTCTCTGCTCTGAATTCCATCTCATGAATTAAAATACCCAGTAATATGTTATGTATAAAGGACAGCTCACCACAGTTCAGCATATAAGTATTCAACAGTTAGCATAAAGAAAAATAAGCTGGAGGCTGTTGGTCTCTCAACCCAGTCTTCCCTAAGACCCTGAAGAAAAGACAAATTTTGAAGGSTGAAAAGACAAACTATAAAGAAAAATGTCCTGAAAATGGTGGTAACAGCATCGAAGTCAAGGACGCCACATAGAGTGAAGCATTTAAAAGGCCTTGCTCAGCAAGGCACTTGGGCATAGGGTTAGCAGTGAATGAGAGAACGATCATATGAAATATTCAGAGCTATTCATCCAAGTGCCTAAGGTGTTGCTCCTGAATGCATTCTTGGTCCCAGTAAAGAACTCAAATTTAAGGTATCCTGTTCCTCACTTGGTCAGTGCGATGGAGAAAATAATCCCTAATGGGGATGAAGTATAGATTTTTACCCGGTGTGTTCTACAGCATCTACAATGTCTTTGATATAGCAGAAGGTGCCTAAAAATTTAATTGCCAAGAAGTTCCTACTCTGGAAACAAGAATAGTCATCTCTTTTGATCCCAGCTCAGCATAGCTGAGGGAAAAAAATTGTGTCAGTTCTTTCTGCAACCCATTGCAATGGTAATTGTCACCAAAAAAAAAAAAAAAAAAAAAAAAAAAAAAAAAAAAAAAAAAAAAAAAAAAAAAAAAAAAAAAAAAAAAAAAAAGAGCTCTAGTCTGTTGACATAAATGTAACAGTGGCCAGTTCTGATTCTACCAGATTCTAAAATAAAAAATTCTATTTTTATCTAAAACAGCTTGCTTTTAGGGGCCAAATAGGAGAGTTATGCATTGGAAGGCTGGGCTACACAGACATCCTACTGAGGAGCCATCTCTGTGATCAGCTGTCTTGGATGATGACAAAAGTCATCAGCATGGCTGATAGTATTTGCTTTTGCCCATGTAGCTCTTGGTTGAGTGAACACTTGGTTGTCTTCTCATTCAAATGAAGTCCAAGCAATTATTTCATGTTGTTGTTTTGCTAAATGTCATGAAAAGTCACACATTTTTCTCTGCAGGAGGCAATTCAAACAGAACAGGACAAGTGCATGAAGGTAATTTGTACCTACTTTAAAAAGACTTGTAACCTTCCTCTGGCTTTTTGACAAATATTGTCAAATCAATGGAGAGGCATTTTTTCCAGAGCTAGCACAAGCCAGAGGAATACCATGCTCTGTGACATCATRTCTGACAAAGCTGCAGGAGGAGATATTGTCTGCTGGTAAAGTCTGAGCCATGTGAACGCTGTCCTCATAGAGCAAAGGCAGTGGTACCAACATTCCTTCATACTTTATCCTTGGAGATAAGACAGTTTCCATCAACACCAGAATTTATTGGACCTATGGCTCAATGCAGAAGCCCCTGAAGGGTTGTAATGAAGCTGTACTTACAAGRCTTATGCAGTATTAAAACATCAACCTCTCAAACTCCATCTGATCCTTGCAGCAATGCCCAAGCTTTCATGTTTGAAAGGTCTTAGCACCTTTTTTACTAATACAAATTTACCTGGTCATTTTCTGCTATAAGWAAACTGTAATAAATTCTATAYTATCCCTGGCTGGCATAATCTGAAYGGCAAATTTGTCCCAGTATATTTRTGATTTTATTCCCTCCATTTAATTTCACTTTCATTCAGATATTTGTAGAAATTATTTCATCAATACACTTTTAACTCTCATGATATTCAAGAAAATAAAGTAGGTCAGTGGTCAGATAAATTTCAGTGAAAAATGAGAAATATGATCTTTTCCTCCCCTCCTTTCCTTTTCAGTCTCATTTTGGGACTGAATGTTACCAGTCCTTGGAAGGATGCCAAAATTCAATATTGTGCTGATGGGAGCATGAATAATGTATAAAGAGACACTTCAAACAGTGTATAAAATCTGAGGCACAAAATGTCGAACAAGGCTAAACCAAAGGCTTTGTAAAAGTTACAGAGGAACCAATTGTTCAAGTGCTCTTAAGACTGTTCCAGCCCATTCAAATACAGATGCCAACAAGTGACAGATTTCTTTGCAAGAAAATTGCAGCGACCTCCATAAAACATAAAATGGTGTTAAAGACTGAATTTATTAAAAAAAAAAATCCACCAATAAAGATCATGCATACAAAGATATTCTAAAGTTTTGATTTGGTTGGTGGTTTTTCATTTTGTTTGCTTGGGGTTGTTTTTTTTGGGATGTTCCTCAAAAGTAAACCCATGGTGTGTTGGGAGTCCTAAAGACAATGAAATATAAAAGGATAGGCAAAACTCCTGTGTGAAGTTAGTTATTTTCTACAAAGATTTTTTCCCCACCTCTTTTTATTTAATATGTTGAGTACCAGATCTACACTGAGCACTGTAGAAGGAGCACTCTTCGTCATCTATAGTTCCTTACTCCCTTCTGCTGACAAACATGATTAAAAGCTACACACCCAGAGTTATGGATGGATGAGTCTATATTTCATGCAAAATCTTTCAAAATTGTATGCTTTAAATTTGTTCAGTAGTACATATGAACAGGTAATGAAGTATCTAGGTTTTAAAATTCAGGATCCAGCTGAGAGAAATAATAGAGATATGCCCCAAAATGCTTCTTTTTTTTTTTTTTTTTTNTTTTTTTTTTTTTTTTTTTTATTTCCATTTTCTTTTTCTGGGTTTTGCTCTTCGGTTGGTTGGCTTTTTCAAGTAGACGATAAAAATGCTCCTAATACTAAAAATTATTGAATTGGTGTGCTTCAGGAAAAAATTATAGACTATGTAATCAAACTTACAGTCGATGTAATCCATGACACACATTGGTGACATTCACACTTTGCCCTTTGGACTAACGTGCCAGAACTAGAGCTTTTCATCAGACTTCCTGAGACAAAATTGTGCCTTGCTCCCTGTAAATTAGAGCTGTGTTGTGAGATACTCAGAGAGGAGAGCGGTGACKGTGAATGTGAACTTGAGCCTGCCATCTCCAGAGCTCAGACTTACTTCCACAGGAGAGAATGAGAATGTGTAGAGCAGGAGAGAGAGTAAAAAATTAAGAGACACAAAATAAAAAAAMGAGTGAGGGGTAACACACACCAGAACCCCAGAAATGAATTTATGGTGAGACACTGGTGGTTGTCACATCCTCACTGTGCATGTGCACACACAGGCACTCAGCAGAGCTGAAATGATTTCAGGAGTGGCCAAACTCATTGCTACACTAGCTGATAGCTAGGGAGAAACAAGGAAAACCATCCTTTATTGTACTGTCTGAAGCATGTAATTTCCTGGGGCTACCCTTGCTGTGGCACAACATATTGCAGTATCTCTGTCTGAAGGCTATGCCCAAAGGCACAGTGTAGCCATATCAAAATAAATGCAAGTGATTTTATAAATATTGTGGCCCTTCACAAGTTATCACTCAGAGGAAACAGACAGAAATAAAATTCATCACTCTAAAAATGCGAGTTACAGAACATGTTCTGATGATGGAGGATAGCAACAAATTAAGAACCTGCGTAGTAATAACTGTGAACAAGACTGAACATCCTCGACTGATTGTACCATCATATTCACAGAGCTGTCACTGAGGGTCAGGAGCTGTTTCCTTTATGAACAGTGTCACTCACTATTTCACTATTCAGCTGTTTTCAGTCATTGTAGGCTGAAACTTGGCATTCACATAATCAGCTCAAATGCAAATCTGTCTCTAAAAATGACTTAAATGGGTTAGGCCAAATTTAGYACTGAAGCAGTAAAAAAATAATTAAGGTATGGTTACATATTGTCTGACAATAGAAATGTCACTTATAACTAAATGAAAATTCAAAAGTTTTAAAATATAGCTGCCAAAAAGTGTAAAAAATGGATGAAACTTTCCACATCTCAATGCATGTTAAAAATAAAAAAAAAGGCAAGCGCAAGTTTGTTTTTTACCCATGTAATAAAAATAAATCCACAAATTCCATCAGAATTAACATCACWCTGAGCTTTTCCTCCTGGAAAGCAATGGTCAAAATCCACAAGATTATGGTATAACTGAAGCCATAAGGAACTTCTGGGGGACACCTGGTCCAGCCTCACTTTAACTGAAGTCCACATTAAGTGCAGGCAAGGACCCCTATTAGAGAGTGCATTACTTACAAATTCAGGTATTATTCAGTGTGATAAAACTGAGCTTAAGACAAGAGAACAAGTGAAGACCAGCCTTTGAGCATTTTGACAAAGAGGTCGGCTCAAAAAGAGTAGGCTCGAAGCTCCCAGTGTGTCAACATCTGCTTTTCGTAGCAAAATAGTCTGCTGCTGGTTTCCAAAACATCCAAGATTTGGGTCTAAGCCTTCTCTCCTTTACACCAAGGTAAATTTATATTTGACACAGTGCAGCAGTGAGCTCAACTAAATTATGAGAGATCTGAATCAAATGCAGATTGTTTCCTGTTCCTTTCATCTGAATACCAGGGAAGTATTTTCTAAACTGCAGCTTTCCCCAAGGTGATTTTGAAAAGTGTACGAGCAGGATGGCAAAAGAAATTTATTGTCAAGACTTGGTGTAAAGTGCACACCTCTTTTTCACCCCTGTTTTCAATCCCTTTCTGGCTGAAAATAACAAGCTCCTGAAAGTATTTACCAAATTGGGAATAGCATWTGATTGGGATCTTCAAAGAAAGCTAAATGTTGGAACAATTATTTATAGTAAATCAAACACTTCTTTTAACTGCAAGTGCCCACTTTTGTGGCTCTTTCTCACCACATTTTCAAACACTTTGTAACACCAGGGGGAGAAGAAAAAAGGGTTGGTTTGGGATATTTTTTCACTATTACAGTACGTTCTGAAAGCACAGTTCATGACCTGCCTCACCTCATAGCCA
>NW_026623276.1:226031-236832 GCF_030028575.1 Malurus melanocephalus
AAAAAATGTAAGGGGAAACAGCTAACATGTATGAGCAGATTCCAGGCATCTCTGAATATGAAGATTTGTTTCTGCAGGGTTACAGAGCCTGTGACAAATGACCACCATGAATAATTACTYATTTTCATCCAAGCACAAAATTTGAGTTATAATTTGTTATAAAGGRATAGTCCCATAGAATACTTATTCARCTGTGCAAAGGCTCTGTTTGTCATCACTTGAAACAGCCAAACAGAATAGTACAAATGGATTCAAAAGCAAATGGATTTTCAGACTGTCATATTGTCCTTTTACCAGTGTCCTCCACATACATTGGTTGGYGTCATATCAATATATTGATGGCAGGGTCATTGTTGCCACATGTTTATTAGCTTCTACCAGTAAAATTCCATCTTATTAAAATGCCAGTGTCAGTAAAGGCTGTTTGGATTTTAAAAATCTTGCCTTRAGAGATAACCTTTTATTCAAGGTCAGAACTTGAAGGTTCATGTCAAGCATTATTTTTCAAAAATTAAATTGTATTTACCTCAGCTGCAGACCACTTGATGTTGGCTCACTCACATTTTTAAGAAATGAGTCCAGAAATTTCTTGCAACAATGTAATGTATTAATTACTCTGTTGTGTTTAGGGAAAATAGCCACAGTAAGGCAAAAGTTGGAAGCATAATTTCAGATCTGGGGCAACAGTTACCTTCCAGTCACCGTCTGAAGATGAATGAGTTTTGCCAGTTCAGTTGAAAGAACCACAAAATCTGCATAAGGCAAATATCAAGTTCCTAATTGTGAATGGTCCAAATTCAGTAATAAAATCTCACATTATTACAGCATGTGCAAGAGAGTACTCTGTTATTTTAAGGGCTCTTTGTCAATTCTTGAGTTCTCCTTTCCTCAAAATAAAAAGATCTCTCTTTGAATAAGCAAAGACCCTTCTTTGACCCTTGCTACTATATTGGAAAGCATGAAACAGGTATTTGAAAGAAGGAAATAGGTCTTTYGCCTTTTTTCCAGACCATTTTCCAGCTGACTTTAATCCTAAGGCTGTGTTGCAGGCTTGCATTCATTTCGGGGTCACAGTCTCAATATTTATTCAGGCTGTGTCCCTTGGCTTTGATTGCTCATTTTGAGGCACATTCTATTTCTTCTGCTTGTCCCACAGAAACAATTATGAACAATACCCAAATAAACTCCCTTAAATTGTTATGTTTGAGGCTGCAAATAAGTGTTTTGGTTCATGGATTCAAAAGTAGCTTGACTCTTATGTTTATCAGCAGTGTAGAGAGCAATTGCATTTTCTTCAGAAAAGGCTGGCCTAGAAGAGATTCTTGGAGACACAAATTATGTTTTTATAAAATGGAAGCATTTGCTCAATGGAAGCTTTAGCCAATCTTTCCAAACTGATCACTCTAATCCATTTTTAAATCTCAGATTTAAAGAAGAAAAATATTAGAAAAAAATATGCCCATGGTCTCTATTTTTCATGACTGGTTTTACATAAGCATTTTGACATTTCTCATGAATGGTTAAACAAATTTTCTCCTTACATCTARCTTGTTTCCTGGTTTACCAGGACAAATCTCAACTATGGTTCACTAGACAAATCCCAGCCATATCTTGGGAATGTGGAACGTCCTCACAGCAGCTTTCTATTGGCATTATATCTCTGTTTATCAGTGGATTTTATAGTTAGTCTTACTGAGAAACTACAGAAAATTAGGTTGCAATCCCAGTSAGCTTCTGCTTCATGTCTATAGTCCTTCTCATGTGAAATACATATAAAGTGCTGGATATTTTTCTGTGTGTGGGAGCTAACAGCAACACCTCTAGACAAGTGTGAGAGTGGGATTAGAAGTTGCCAGTTCTGTGACATCCTCGTTATTTCTGTATATGAAATTCTTCATGCTCATGCACTGAAATGATTCAATTGTCTGTGGAAAAAACAAACTAGAAACTCGTCACTTCCTGTGACACAAACTGACTTCAGCTCCGCTGAAAACACTTTCACGAGCAGCACAGCCCATTTTAAAATAAACTTTACCTCCATGCTACAGTGGCAGAAGGTTTCTGATGACTGTTGTGTACCAGGACCATGCAACACTATGCGTCTCATCATAGTGAGATCCCCCTGGGCTTTCTGCAGGTGGATGTGGCCTGCCAGCATCAAGGGGTGGAAAGGCTTTATGCAATACCCAGGTATGGTTAGATGAGAGGCACAAATTCCAGCTTCTAATTTCTTCTAGAAATTCTGTTTCCACTCTTTTGGGTAATTATAGACCACACAGAGGTTCATTTCATCTATTATTCATTAATGTGTCAACAATCCTCTTAGAATAACCTCCGTTCAGTTTGGTTCACGTTTAAATTTTGTTCATCCCAGGCARGAATTCAAGTGGTTAGAGCCACATGCAACATTTTAAGCTGTCCTCTAGCTAAAATAAATTACAAAAGCAGGTGTAATAAGAAGTAAACAAAGAGCACACAGTTTTTGAGTTTCACTTGTCTGAAATAAAAAAGCCGCCTTCTGTTACATCAGTTTCATCACTCATTGAGGTACTACTCAAGATTTACACATGTATGAGTAGGAACAAAATACATTCCCTGATTTTTCACATCAATTAGTAAACAGTTGATAAAAGAAATATCTTATCTATTCCACCAGTTCCCCAGATTACCTTTCCATAAATGCTAAGCATCCCATTTATTTTATCACTAGCCATAAAATATATGCACAAGGCTCTGGAGAGTAGAAATTCATCACAGTATCATGTCTCCACAGAGTTTAATGCTCTCTGATGTGTTGTCCTTGCTCAGATAATATTTTTGCATCCCTTTTGTCTCAAACAACACACAGGAAAGACATTWGTCTTTAATTCCACTGATAAAGAACCTAAATCAGCTTAACTTGCTTGCAACATAGCTATGTTTAATGAACTAGTACATTTCCATTTTCAGAATCCATCAGAAAGTCTATCCAAATTGGCCTTGCTCCATTATTCTGTATTTCAATTAAATAATTGAAAACCCAACTGTTTATGACCKCTTAGGTATGACTCCTCCTAAACTTCACATGAGAGTATCAATCCCTTCAGTTTCCTAAGACAATTCCTCCACATCTTTGCCTTGGTCACCCACAGGTCAATGTCTGAGACAGGGTAAATATAGGGCCTCATYAGCTGCATGGGCATTTTGAGGATGAGGAATAGCTATTCATTTAATGCAGTAAAATATCCCAACAAAACACATATTAAGCAATAATTCGTTTTTAAAAATACATTTTTATTTAAGGGCTTAGACAAGCATGTCACTTTAACAATTCCAAATGACCCTCTATTGAAAAATTCAATCTAATATGAGTACTCCAACAACAACAACAACAACAACAAAAGTAATTCACCTTGTTTAAGATGTTTGTTAAGTCACTTGCTTTCAGATTGTTGACTCTTTACATTTTAGTATGTGGAGGGGAAGGCAAAACAAGAGAGCACACTTTTACTCTTCTGTCTTTTATGAGAAAGATGATACTAAACTCAGTGGATCAGTTTTCTACTTGAGCCCATTTGAAATGTCTCATATTCTTAGTAAGACTTTTCCCACCTTTAGTAGTAAAAAACTTTTTAAAAACTGGAAATTGAATTAAAATACCCAAAACACAAAAAAACCAACCACAAACAAAACCCAAAAGCTAAGCATCTCCACTATGAAACCTTTGAGACAGTGAAACATCAACCACAGAGGGAACAGAAAAGGAGTCAAAGGTTTATCTCTACATTCAGAATGAGGAACCGCATGCTTTCTTGACACACTGAGATCAAATAATTGTATTTCCTGCAAACCAGCATGGCTCTTTGTGCTATGGGATACCTCTAGGGAAGGTRCAGTCATGGGAGCCTTGGGAACCAGACAGGTAATGGTGCTCAGRTGTAGATCCTGTCACCATGAAGTCCCAAGAGATGAGTTCTCCTTTAAGCAAAATAACAGATTCTTTCTTTTACAAGATGCATTCAACTTAAGTTGATATTATCTACATTCGTGCTGAGAAAAGGCAGGCATAGAGTCAAGTCAATACCAATATCTAGAGATTAAACTGYTGAGATTAAACTGTTAAGATTTCAGCTCCCAGTCACCAGTCTTTGGATTAAGATCCATAACTTGAAGTTTAGTCACCCAGACATCATGTGAGAGTGTGTCTTGTCTCCTGCTTGGTGAGTCCTGTAATACACTCTTCAGCTGGTCATGCAGGATCTTTTAGGATATTTTGTTCTCTTTTCACTCYTCAGTTAACAATATACTCTAATCATTTCGTAATCTCTGCAGTTATTTGAATCCCCAATATATTGCTTATGCCAATCAAGAAAGAATAATACTATGTGCACYTTTATTGCTAAAATGAACCTCATGCACCTTCTTTTTACAGTTTTATAGTTAGCAAACTAACTCTGGCAATTCTGCAGCATGTGGCTAATAGTGGAATGAGGACTCTGAGTGGATGGGTAACTAGGATAATGGGAGGAATGCCAGAACTGTAGTAAGTGTGCATAGGTTGTGCCTAACATTTGCTACTCCTTCTAACTCAATTCAGAGTAATTACTGCTTCAAAATTTCCCAACAAATGCTTCCAGGGTCACAGCCTTTAGAGTAAAGATATGCTTAGTTTCCCACGTATGCTTATCTATGACCTCCTCCATGGCTTTTCYAAACTCAGGCATAGTGCCTACTGAGCAGCATTAAATGAGGATAGCAGAGTTTCAGAGGGCAGCCAAAGCACTTTTCCCTGTAAGCAAAGCACCCCTCATTGAGGTATCTGTGCTAAAAGACTCATCAMACAACTTCAAAGACATGGCTTTCCATACCCAAATATTCTGCAACTATTCTTTCTTATGTAAGTCACCACTCACAGTGGGATCTACTCAGGAGTTACTTGCTGTTCTCAAACTGCTGCCCAGTGAAATGAAACAGCCTGACATTCTCCTGAAGTGTTTATCTTGTCCATTCTTCTCCCTCAAAAATTTTTGTCTACACTTCAGCACATCCATCARTCAAATTTCTAATCAGAACTAAATTAAATTTCTGAATACAGAGAGAAAAGATAGCCAAGCTAAAATACAGATGCAGAATTCCCTCAAGGATCCATAAGCAAAATAGAGATGCATGAAGTCACTGAGTGGTGTAAAGAACTAGATATTGGGATATAGAAAGCGTTATGAGRTGCAGAAAAGAAATCTGTTGAACATGACCCTGAGATCTAGTGTTTTACTGAACTCTTATGATGTTATACAAAAAGRCTTCAGAGGAAGTCATGTAAACAGTACAGATAAGCAGAGGGAAAATTCTGAATTATGAAAATCTGTAACATCAAAAGCTAAACTTAAAGTTGTTCTATAATCACTAGGAGGAAACAAGTAATTGCAGAAATCCACTCCCCTCAAACTGCCATTCCACCAGAAGACCAGATCTGTCATTACTCTGGAAGTGATGCAGGCATGTCATAGCCTCCCAAAGTTAGGTGAGATAAATTTCACCTACTTGAGATGGAATATGTTAAATTTGAGACAGAAACTGACAGAGTCTTTTGTGGTGAGGACACCTAGGCAAAGGAAAAGTAACGAAGAATGTAAGTGCTCTGACTGTGGCTGAAACCTTATCAGAAGCTCTGACAGAGACAGTTACTTGTTTTGCCATGTACTGTTTTATACCTGCATGTATTACTTGGAAATACCGGTGTAATATTTTCTTCCACTCTGATTGGTTAGTTACTAGTTAAATAAATAGTTCTTAATGCATCTATGATCCTCATAGTCCAGGCTATGCATGAGTAATAAGCACTCACTAAAAAAAAGTCATATTGGGGCTCTTTAACCAATATGCATGACAAGCTTCATTTCACATGTAAAATATTCAAAGAGAAAAAAGAATGTGAAAAGGCSCTTCCCCCCCTTCTGTTCAATAGCCAGATGTAATCACAAATAAATTTCAGAAAAACGAAATGTTGTTTCAGGTTCTGTCTTTTTGAGTGCTTTAGGGCAAAATTACCTAATCTGCACTATTTATATCTATAAACAAAATTCAACCAAATAACTCTCTAAAAATAACTAGATATACAGAACAGACTGAAAATCAGCTATGTTCTGCATCACAAGATGAGGCATACATTTTCCTTCTGCCAGGAACATCTGTTTTTCAGGAGCATTCAAGTCTGTAGAAGTGCCCAAAGCTCCCACCTTGCTACAYGAACAATGCAGTTAGTGCTTGACAACTGGGGGCAAAACCTTGTTGATTTACTCATGTACATAATCCCCCAGTACTTACGGGCCAGATTTTCCTTTCAGCATCTCTGTTGAAATTTTATAGTAGGTCAATTCTCTTTTCTTCAGATACATAGATTAACTAGGTCATAACCTACCCCAGTGAGAGCATTGAAAAGACCAGCACAAGTAACACCATTTTAGCCTGCACAATTGAAAGGCACCCTTGCTTTTTCTTTTTAAATTTAGGGAAAGGGAGCTGTGTCTTAATGAAAGCAAAAGCAACAGCAAGCACACATGATGTTGCTAATTCTCTTTCATTTATTCTGTTTCACTCTTTCATGGTAATGTTTCCTATATTRAAGAAAAGAAGATTTCTATTGGCTTTCTGCTATGCATATTCCCTGGTCTGGGCAAAACTATGATGTTTCCTGCAGATCTACTACATTCTGTAAATTCAGCTTGCTTGTATCAATGCAGAAAAGCATTACCAAGCTGTACTTTATTTGAATYATAAAATTTGAAATCTTTAAAGTTACAAATCTTGTTGAGAACAATTAGTGTCATGCCAGGCATTTGACTAACATAACTGAATGCTGGAACATTAACATCCAAAATAAAAGCAGAGGTACAATATGTGTCAAGTATACCAAAATAATAATAATCAAGTTTTCCACGTAAAATAYTATGAATTATATTTAATAAGCAATGGCTAACAATCTGGGTCCTTAAGAGTTGTATATTACCAAATTCAAGCTCTAGTTCTGAATAGGAGCTTTTTTTCTGCCTACTTTTAGGACTTAACACCTACTGATCACTGCTAAATCACCATTCTACAGCTTTAGGGCAACAGTTCACTATTATTTATGAAAATATCCTTTGCTACTTTTGACAACTAGAATAATTCAAAACACAACTGAAGTGTGACTGAAGAGAAAATAKATCAGCACACTGAGCCAGGCCTTTAGGTCCAGAGCATGGAGGAGCTCGAAGAACTCTGCAGTTCACTTTTGTGCTGCCCTYAGCCTATGAAGGGTTTAGCTCCTATAACACACAAAAAACCCCCAGGCTACTCACACCACTGCTGATAATTAACAGTACCTTTCACATTTAAGAARTGCCCTAAGATGTGCTATTGACTTTTCACCAAAGACCCTTCTCTATGGAGAAGCTGAAGAAGAGCTGACAAAAACAAGATAACTCTCTCTTCTGGCAGCGCAAGGGTTCCTCCCASAGAGCCCTAATATGTTTTTTGTGTTCTTCATATTCCCAAATTGTACCATTAAACCTTGAATTTGACCTTGAGCTTTGAGCAAATCTTGCATTGCTCCGACATTGATAGCAAGGAATCTTAAAGGGTGTTCACAATTCATCAGGGCAAAATGATCCTAAAAATAGACCTTAAGAGCTACTTCTTTTGGATGGACTCTGTGTTAATTTTCTGTCCACAATGATGATCAGAAGTCTAGTGTAAAGTAAAAAACTGCTTGCAGGTGGAAGGGAAGCTACAAAACAGAAAAAAAAAAAAAAAAAAAACAGGTCAAAAATTTGGGTTAATCTGTCTTGACAGCATACAAAAAAGATACTGTGATAATTTCAATTTCTTAAATGCTAAGTTAATGCTTTAATAATGTAGGGCAATACACCTACCAAACTGCACAAGTATGTAGGTATGTGGGGAGTGCTGGTCTGAGAAAAACTTCCTCATGAAAAAGAAAGGATGCAATCATTTTCATTCTCCTGACTGATAGACTGTCCTTTCATGTAGATTACTACAAGTCATTTTAGTATTAATTCCAAACGTGATTATGATTGCTTGCTTTGTTCCAGTATCTCAACAGACCAGTCAGGAATTTCCCCAGCTCACGTTGGTGTTGTGTATTCTGTATAATGAAAAGACAGCCCTTCTTCCTGGCAGCCTGAGGATATGCTGGGAAGCAGAAGGTGCATCCCCAAGAAGCAGGGGCAAACATTGATATAATTAAAATTGTAGAAGATCTGTAAAATAGTCAGGGTCTGTGTGATGGTGGTTCCTTGTGGTTGACCAACCCAATTCATGGACTAGATGGACTAACTCTACTTCATGGACGTGCTGTCCCCATGTGGAGGAGGGAAACTGCTCCCCTTTCTCCCCTGACCACTTCTTCTTTGAGCTGTTTTCATATTGCCAGGAATCTCTGATGCTGGGACTTGCAATGAGCAATGCAGATAACWGTCATGAGCATCTTTCTCCTAGATGAAAAAACCTTTGCACAGAGTTGCAAAAAAGCTGGTATCAGGTTTATTTTTGAACATATACAATTTTAAATWACCAAGGCTAAAAATCTCTCTAGCACCTACTGTCCTAGACGAAAGAGAGACAGCAGGAACTAGATGTTTTTGGTGCATTCTGGTGTTCCCCTCCTACAAACAACTGTTTTTGCATGCATGTAGTGTACTTTTAATATAGTATACAACAAAATAAATTTTCAAACCCCTGTCCAATATGCTTTGTCATTATTTCTCATAGACCTGTGTTGTCCAAATGACTCCAAATACTATATCTAAGGCTTGAATATAAGCTATTTTATGAAATTGTCTTACAAACTACTGACTCACATAATTTGCCGTGGATTTTCAACTAAACAACAAAAGTGTTCAAAAATAAGAAGGTTTTAAGCATGAAACAATTGTAATACAGATACCTCACAGGAGCTAGGGTCAGGGTACTTTGGGATGGTTTCCATCTGAAAGACCTTACATCATACAGCAGCAGGATAAGCAAAAGGAGAACAGCATGAAAGAATATGTTTTAAAACGAAGTAGTATAAATTATTTGGGGGAAATACTGCACTGGTTTCCCCTTCCAGGCAAATAGTTTGGAAAGTTTTCCTGATTAGTCTTCACGTGTCTTCGTTGACAAAATCACACGCAATTTTTTGCAGTTACTTGCAGTTGTCTTGTATCAACAAATCAAAAGTGAAAGCCAATAATGTGGATGAATAGCTCCTGCTTCTTTTTAAATCAGCTGAGAAATCATGCACAGAACATCTAAAAGAAAGTGAGTGACATCTGCCCATGAGCATGGTTCATAACTTGCGGGTGTGACCATCACAGGCTTCCTGCAATATGTCACAACTGACCTGGGAGTGATTCATATTCTGTCTCCTCTAGTTTCAAGGCTTTTACAAGATGTCAATTAAAAATACACATATTTATAAAGTGATTAGTGGCTAGTGTAATTAATGCTTCAAAAAAAAATCTTTTAGAAGAGAATGGCAGTAAGAACTGGAGTGAGAGAAACGGGTAGTTCCTTTTTTTTTTTTCCCCTTTTTTGTGAAGAAGCTTGTTCATCTGAAAACATTCATTCCCTTTACCTTTCAATCATCAGATTTCATGGCTGTGTATTACTTCACCCAGGCAAATGTTTCCAGCAATGTGTATGTCTGCTATAATTAATTTTGAAAGAAGAGCAGACATGTAAATTGCCATTCACTCTCAGAGGATTATCTAGACCCAGACTTGCTACACAAGGAAAAGTTGCCTCTGATTGTACCACATATCGAATAAACTGGACAAATCTAATACACAATGTAGATCCACTGTGTTTGATGTAGATTTGTAAGGAATTCATACACATATTTTCTCAGTGAGGATGACTTCTCATCAATCATTCACATTGCTGCTTTTTTCCTCCACATTTGTCATCAAATTATCATTAATTATACCAGAGTCTCCACCATTAATTGCATCAGAATTTTTACTGCCATGGGAAGCAAACAAACAAACCAAGTATATGAAGCTAAGATTAGGAAAAAAACCCACACAGCACTCACCACTCTGAGACCAGTGGCCAGATTTGAAGYGATGCTCTTACAACTTACCAAGCTATTAAATAAGATGAAGCTATGAATTCCAGCAATAAAGACTCAGGAAACCTTGGCATTAAGCACAATATAYTGTGAAGCATATGTACAAAACACATATCAGCTTTTATTTTTATTAATATAATAAATCAGCTAATTAAAAATAGCTAAATAAGCCATAATGAAAATGAGCCTTCAGGCTAGAGCTACTGTTATGACTGGAATTCATTCTGCTAGCAGGGTGTAAGTTACCAATGACCATTCCATACTTCTGTTATTCTGCACCTGAGAAATTGTGAAGGAAAGTTACTGGGAAAAACCTGAAACCTRTGAAAAATGTCTCCCTTTTAATCCAACACTAAGAATCACTTTCATATTTATCCTTTTTATCTGGTGTTCAGATTTCATGTTATGTCGAGAAAGGGTCTTCTCTCTGATTTTGTTTTGTAGGATCTCTGCATTGGGGTCTGCAGGTCTGTAGCTGGAATGCAGAGATGTTACAGTATTTCAGGGAAGTACACCAAGTACTTTAGGCTGTCTTTGGAATTGCTTTTGGACCCTGGGCYTGCTGAGGGCTGAGATATATTAACTTGGCTACACATCTCCTGGGTGCCCAGCCAGCCTGTCTTGGAATATATTCAAGAGGATATACTAAAAATGATGGCAGTACTGATGTACTGAAGCATGCCCTGACAAGGACCAGATAAAAGTTATAAT
>NW_026623276.1:237122-239245 GCF_030028575.1 Malurus melanocephalus
AGAGGAGAGGAGAGGAGAGGAGAGGAGAGGAGAGGAGAGGAAAAATAGAAAAGGGGGTCGGAAAGGAGGAAGGAGAATGAAGGAAAGAAAAATGAGGAGGGGGAAGGGAGAAAGGAAGCAAAAAACCAGCTCAAATAACCTCTTTGCATTTCCTAATGAGTATTTACATTCACCACAGTTCAATGATAAATGGGCAGCACATGTAGAAAGTTATACAAGTAAGGCAGGAGCAGAGCCTGCCAGCAGTGATCAGTAGTCAATGCAAACACAGAGTTACAAATTCACTGAGGCAACCACTAAAACAGACCATTAGGGATTGTTTGTTGTTGCCTTTTGCAACAATCCACTTCTGGGAACATAAAAATCCGTATTAACTAAAAGCTCCCAAAGCCTTTTTTTTTTTTTTTTTTTTTTTCAACAAGAGGAATCTGTAGGATAGGTAGGAATGTGCAACTTTGCCAAGTAACGCTGTGGGGGATTCAGCCAGCCATCGTACAACTGGTCCATAACACGTAGGGCAAATTAAGATTACACTGATAGCTGCCACAGAACAACACCTTCAGAAGCTTTTCATCTGAGAGCATATTTCTTGTTTTCCAGGATTTGGCCTCACCTACAACACATTTTGCTAAGAGTTATTTGAAAACTGTGAATGTGATGATAGCCCAATCACTCAAAACTTTAGCAATGAAAACATGGCCAAAAAAAGGCTGTTGTATAAAGAAGATAGCTAAATAGAATGGCTTCGTTTGACAGAAATAGAAAATATGACTCAGATAGGGAAAAGAGTTCTTTGCCCTTTAAAAAATCAGTCTTGTTCTTCCTCTCCCTCTTACACAGGAGCTTTTCAGGGAGTCTGGTGATGCTGCATTATTGATGTGATACAGGTCTCCAGTGGAAACAGATGTGATATGTTTGGTTTCCTCTGATAGCCTGGGCTGAACACAAAGCAAATTACTGAATGTCAGAAGACTTGGGTTCATTGAGACTGTTCAAAGCACACATTTGCAAGAAGTTCTTAAATAATAAATCTTAAATTTCAAGCCTGTTGCATAACCAAAAGTTATATATGTACTAAAAAAAATGTGTCCCAAATGATTTTGCTGAGACAAACTGCAAATGACATTAAAATGCATATGTGCAGCTTTAGGATTTGTTTGGTCTCAAACCAGGCATTGATGGTTGGAGTGAAAGATGCAAAATAGCATGGTCTGGGTGAACACAGAGTTACAGAATTGTCGAGGCTGGAATACGTACAATTTACCTGAATATGCATAACCTCTCTGACAATTTTCCCAATCTATATTGAAACCTTTATTTTTTAAAAAAAAACATAATTTGACAAAAATTATCATTAYTGCCCTTTGCTTTCTGCCAAGCTGTTTTACCCACAGTCTTCCACACAAGARGTAGAGGTAGAAGAAAGCTGGATTGGCTCAGGATAGGTAACACTCCAGCTGCAAGAGAAATCTAAGGGTACTGTACAAAACCCCAAGTTTTCAGCCTATCCACCCTAGAAAACCCTGTTATGTACCTTCAGCAACACCCCCAAGCTACAGGATGAGTTTTCTGTATTTACTGAAAAACCTGCCTGAGATTTGCCTTTCTAGATCATGGTAAACCTCTAACAAGACTTGACTAAAGCAATCAGCAGCAATCTCATCCCAAGAATAAGTGCAACACTGTGGCAGACGTGTTAGATTATGTCTCACTAAGGTGATAGCTTCAATTTAATCACTTTTCGGAAAGCAGCTCAAAAGAGAACATTGTTTGCCATTCTCTGTTGAAATTGAGAGATTATGGGYGATACCACTGATGGATCTCATCTGCCACTTTCTTCTTCATCCTCYTCCTTCTTCTTTTTCTTTTCTTCTTGACTTTCTCCGTAGGCATTCCGGCAAACTTGGAGGGGAAAAGCCCCCGAAGGTGAGGTGGTTGAGTATGAGGCTGCCAAGACGGCGCTGGTGGAAGGGAGCCCGGGGGTTGTCGTGGCGATCGGGGCGGTGCCTGCGCGGGCGGGGCCGCCGGGGTGCGGGGCGAGGCGGCGGCGGGCGGTCGCAGGTGCGCAGGTGGCGGGGGCGGCGGCCGCCCTGCCGCAATTTCCCTGTGTCACGGCTCCCGTC
>NW_026623276.1:239535-297435 GCF_030028575.1 Malurus melanocephalus
GGGCGCCCGGCGCTCGGCCCAGCCCCGCCGCCCGTCCGCCCGGGGCCGTGAGCGGCGGCGGGGCGGGGATGCCCGCTCGGGCCGGAAAGTTTCTTCCCCGCGGCGGCTCGCCCGCTTCCCGCCCGGACTTCTCCCCGGCCCTCCTCGGTAAGTGACCACGGCACCCCCGTCCGGAGAGGCGGCTCCGTCCGCCGGCGACCCCCGACAGGCGCGCCGGGGCGGGCGGCGTTGGAGCTGTGCGCTCTGCCGGGCGGCGGGAGCTGCGCGGCCGGACCGGGAGCTGGTGCCGGGCATCCCGGCAGCCGGAGCCCCGCGAGTCCCGCGGGCGAGCCCAGGGCTGGGAAGGAGTTAACCCGAGTGCTGTTAGTGGTGTTACAGTGTGTTTGGGCTTCGACGGGCAAGGTCGTGGTGCTTGCGGCTCCGGCTGCCGGGGGTGAACGGGGGTCGCGGTTCGTTCGTGCGGGATGTGGCTCCAGCTCCCGTCCGGGTGGTTTCATGGCACTGCGGCCGCTGGTGATGGCCGGCGGCTCGGCCGTGCCCTGCTTCGCTCGCCGAGCGCTGCGCTCGCCATCGCCGAAACTAAGTGCCAGGCGATGCCGGACTGGGAGCGTTCCTCGGAGCTGATGACCATCTGTTATCGCCGTGGAGAGACGGGCAGCTGGCTAGTGGGGCAGCAGAGAATGAGATCAAAGAATCTGCAATTACAGCAAAGCATGCCCCGATAATTACACTTATACATCAACAAAATGTGCTCTCTTTTATTTTTTTCCTATTTTTAATAAATAGTTGAGCGATAAGAAAGAAAAATCTCTGCTCTTTGTTTGGARCGTGCAGTACCTTGGAGAGTAATTTAACAACATCTTTGCTGACAACACCCATCTTTTTTTCTGGGGAAAATACAGAATAAATGGGACACAATATTACTGCATATGTGGCAATTCTGACATTAGAACACAAAAGAGATAAGATTTGAAGGCTGAAAAGGCAAATAGGAGCAAGGGATTTTTTTTTAGGTGCTTACTTAATCGCCTTTCAGTGCAATTAATCGAACTTTGTGAGTCGTATTGTATTCASTGATGTCATCTTTTGCCCCGTCAAAGAAAAAATAATAGGGCATTCARAAAGACGTGGAGGGGATCCTGCTCCTCGGTAGCATGAAGAAATAGGTTCCAAAAAGAATTGCACAGTGCAGAAATGCTCCTGMATGTTGTGTTGTTTAGCTCGGATCACGGGAACAGAGAGATGACTTCTGATGCTCCCTTAACACAAGCCACAAATGCTCAGTGTTTAGTCCTCTGTCAGTTYCCCTGCAAGCACTCGTTAGGGTTTCCCCGGGTGACTCACAGGGTTTCACTTCTCCTTTAATAGGATTTGACCTGCCATCTCTTACCTGGCAGCCACCATCTCCCCTTTCTGAGGGCGGAGGGAGGGGGTTGAATTTGTCGTTGTTACATAACAGTTACCTGGAGCATCGCACATGTTCCCAAACTAGGGATGCCTCTGGACCGCAGGCAGGAGATGGATTTCTAATATTGCACATCAGGTACAAATGGCTAGGAAAAAACTTTCACAGGGCACCGCTTTCCAGTGTTCAAATGTTTCCCTTGTGCATTTCACAGTAATTTCTTTCCCACTYATTTAAGCGAGTAATATGTTTAACCCTCCCTCCAGTCATGTGGAAGTGGTGTAATGAAACAAATTATATCTATACATCAAATAGATTACCTTCCTGCTTTTATTTCTCCCATCCCCTCAAATCCTGCATGACATCACTAACCACAACCAGTGTGCACTAACCACCCCAGAACATATTAGGGAGTTGGGCTCAGCATCCTCTGGGCTCTGGAGCTTTGCAAACTCCTGAAATGAGCAAGATGTTTTTTTGTTTACTCAAGTGGATACCACTAGCTCTATTATTTACCTGGAGTATAAAGAAATTAATTAGCTGTTTGGCAAGAGTGTAGTGGCACACGTGTCTCCTTTAATGCCCTTGGTCTGCTGTTTCTTTCTCACACACRGGATCTTTGTGGGCAAGGGAGGTCTGTTGGTGTCAACCCCTATCCCACTTGTTCAGGGCTTTAATTAGCAGAACTTTGATGGAGAAAGAACAAGCAGAGACATTACTTGYGCTGCAGGTCTGCCCTTGGTCCTCATCCTCTTCTCTTCTCCCTTTCACTGCAGGAGCTGGAGTGGCTGCRGGGGGCAGTGCACAAGTAGCCAGCCATGATTGCCACTGGAGGCCTCCTGAGGATCTCGGCCAGGAAACAGGATCCCTTGAAACCCCAGAGCCAAATCCCCAAGCGCAAACGCAAGGCCAAAAAGAAGCGCAAGAATGAYGTGGTGGTGGTGAAAGGCAAGCTCAAGTTGTGCTCCCTCTCGGGATTCGTTGCCCTGTGTGGCATCCTGGTTCTGCTGGTGGGCATTGCTTTGGCTGTGGTGGGCTACTGGCCGAAGCCCAGCCAGGTGTACAGAGAGAGCAGCATTGCCAGGGGCCGGCACCCAGCACCGCGGGCYAGCAGCCCCACGAACCGCTCCCAGAGCCAGGCAGGGGTGCAAGCAGGGATCCACCCGGAGCCACCCCCTGGAGCCAACACCTCCACCACTGCCACCACCGGTGGCTCCTCACCTACTTCCTCATCCCCCCAGGCCTCAGCGGGTTTCCTTTTCCGTCTTTTCTCGAGCTACTTGCATTCGGACAAGCTGAAGGTGCTGGGCCCTCTGATCATGGGGATCGGCATCTTCCTCTTCATCTGCGCCAACGCGGTGTTGCACGAGAACCGCGACAAGAAGACCAAGATCATCAACCTGCGTGACCTCTACTCCACCGTCATCGATGCCCACAGCCTGCGGGCCAAGGATGGAGGCACCCCGGCCTCRGCCCCTCTCAATGGCTTTGTCAACTACGTGCAGTCCCTGGGCCCCGGCTGTGAGGGCCTGGGTGCCGCAGCCATGCTGGCCAAGAGCTCCTGGCCACCAGGACTGGGTGTCTCCCTCTCCCCGCCGGATCTGGTGTCCTCCCCGCAGCGTTCCTCCTCCTGTGACCCGCCGCAGCCGCCCAGCCTGGCTGAGGCCGTGTACAGCATCTGCCGGGAGCGCGCTGCCCTCACGGGCCGCCATGCCCCCAGCCCGCCCTGCAGCCCGCCCGGGAGCTGTGAGCGTTGCAGCACGGCCAGCTCCATCGTCGGCTCTTCCCTGAGCACCTTCACCCTGCTGCCCCTGGGGCCAAGCGGTGCAGGGGGAGGCTGGCAGAGACCGCCTGGAGAGCGGGGAGCCCAGGAGATCCCACGGGGGGAGTTTGAACTGAGCCTAACCGACCTGAGCAGCAGCCACGCCAAGGGAGGCTGTGGGCCGACGAGGCACAAGCTGGTTCTCAGGCGGCAGAGCACCAGCTGTTTGCCCGATGCCAGGCGTCCCCTTTCCCCTGAGCCACCTCGGTCACCAGCTGTCAGGAGGGTTCTGGACTCCAGCCTCTTGGTAAAGGCATCTCCTAGCTACTCCAAATCTCTAGACGTGGGGGGATCGCCCCCTTCAGCSCCTCCTGCCATCGCCAGGACGGACTCCCAGAGCTCCCAGTCTGAGCCTTCCAGCAGCAATAAGGGCTACAGCCGCCTGGAGGAGGCAGGCACCTCCTTGGAGTCAGTTGCCAACACCGCAGCCAGTAAAATTCAGGACTGTGAGGAGGAACCAGATGAGAAGATGGACCCCCTCAAGGCTACCAGCAGAGAACAAACAGAGGAGCAATCCCAGCAAACTCAAAGACAGTACACAAATAAAGAGAAACTCTTTATGATTTCTAGGTCACATGCTGCATTAGGGCTGGAGGATGGGGAACTGGAGAGTACGGGCATCTAAATAAAACAGAGGCGGCAAGAGGACACCTTGCATCCCTCCACACCTTCCCTGCTTCTTCATCTCCTTGTGGACTTAGGAAACCAATCAATATCCAAAGAGCTGCACTATGTTACCCTTGGAAATTGAATTCCATAGATCCTGTAGATGACTTCAGGAAGAAAAAAAGAAAATCCTTTCTGTCTAATTGTGATTGTATGTTTCATGCAAGCCAAATTGTATTAAGTATCCACAGTCCAGCAAGTTCTTTGGATCAGATTAATACAATTTTGGATGGTATAGCTGTGCACTTTACTGTTTTGATTTTTAAGTGCCCCTTCTTCTCCTYTGATTTCTTTCTTGCTGATTTGCCACTAACTGCTTGAAAGCTGCAGGCACCTTTTTAAGCTCAAAAGCAACGTGGTCTTCAGAAAGAAAGCCGAGCTCTCTCTTTGTTTTGGTTCAATTACTAAAACGTTTGCAAGGCCTTAAGGATGATGTACCTTGACAAAGAATGAGTTTGTTTAAATTCTGGAAAAAAATGACAGTTTAGAAGAGACTGGAGCAGAACAGAGCTCTGATGATTTAGTTAAAACCATTACATTCCTGAATCCAAAATACATATTACTACATGATACTTTATCAAAGTATTATTACACATGTATTGACTAATAGCATTAAAAGATTTTTTAAATAAAGTATTTACAAACAAAACTTACAAAAAATAACTTCTTTATTTTGGTAAGTAATTACAGATATCAGAAACTGTTTCATTTCATAGTATGAAAGATTACAGAAATGCTATGAGGCCAGAGGCTTGCTTATACTTTTAAGGAGGTAATTAATAATTTATGTGTATTTTCAAAATAAATACTGGTTCAGTCTTTGAGAAGCCACACTATAATTCAATCAGCAGAGTCTGCCTCCATTTCTGACAGTGCTTTGTGAAAGACAGACAAAGAAATGTGAGATTTTGACATGCTAAGGGAAAAAAAATTTTAAATGTTTGATCTTCTGCTCAGATTAGGTTTTTTGTGAGTAACATGAATCTTGAACTGTAGCATCTTCTTTCTGGATTTTTCAGTTCCTTATARCTGTTGCATTAAGCTTTCTTCTTTTGCAGTTCCTATTCATGAATGCATGTGCRTAAGTTTAATTTTAAATCATAATGGCAACCCTGTCAGTCTTAGCAGTTGGCTTTGTTGAAGTCAGCAGTGGTTTCTCATCAAGTTCAGCATGATGAGGATTTCTTCCTTCATGAGAAAAGCACCAGGTTCCTGAAGGCTGGAGAATGCCTTGTCTGTAGACAGAGTTTTTGGTAAATTGATGAGCTGTTTCATTATCGTAGCTGCAGCACAGCAGGCAGTCGTGTTTTGTCAAAACAGCTTTATGCACTCAGAAGATTTTGTCAATACTTCTGATTTTAAATATGGATGTGGCATTTCCCTACTATGGGAAGAGAAATCGACATTAAACAAACACAATGTGTAGGCAGACAGAATTCTTTCTCTTGCAATTAAAATTTTTCTTGTGGTTCCATATTTTAAAGTGCTCAGCTACATGTTTACTTACATTACAGTACATTGCAACATGGACTAAAACAATCACTAAATACAATTGCATTTAGTAATCCTGCAAAATTCTGTACTGAATAAGGCTAATTTAAAAGAAGAAAGAACAATTATTTGCCATGTAAGGGTCTTGAAACTGGGGAGGCAGAAGGTGCTTGTGGCTTGTTCTCTTGGGCAAGAGAGACATCCAGGAGGCAATATCTTTCCTCCTATCAGTGGCAACCAGTGCACGGACCGTGTGAACATCWGTGTGGGTTTTTTTGCTATTAAACTGCTTACTCAGAGCTGGCAAAAATCTCCTATAAAACTGACTGKATTGGCATGGGCTGGATTAGACACCACAGGAGGTGGCGAGCAGTTGGCTCAGCTGGTGCTGGCATTTGCATCTTTCCTTTCAGTTCTCCATGGGTGTGTGCTTCTGCTCCTTCTCCTGTGACTTCCAGCAAGGTCTGTGAGATATATCTGAGCAGAGTTACCTGGTACTGATGGAGACTCTAATTATTGACAGAGCTGAAGACATCCTGCTTGTTACTTTCCACACTAAAACCTTCYATGGAGGAGCAAGGGAAAAGGCAAGTTGTGTGCTACTTACTGGGGCATGGAATCTTTTTGAAGATGTGACAGGGGTTTATTTTATACTAAGAGAGGGAAACATACTTTAAAAAATATTCTTAGTAAATATTTCTTTTGTCATCTGAAGTGTGCTCTGGAAAAAAAAAGCAACTTTAAAAAGCCTTTGGTTACTCCTTAGATTGTTTTAAATCAAAGCAGACCAGTAATTATTCTGATTATTAATTTACTGCGAAGTCTTCTGAATAACAAAATTATAACAGTTTGTGTTTAATAAGTAAAATTATAGTTTGTTCCTGTGTTGCCAAAAAAGATGTGAAACATGAACTTTCATCAGTCAAGCTGGATTTTTTTAATAACAGTAGCAAGAAGTGATTTTCTAGCACATAAATTACTAAGCAGAGAAAGCTGCCTCTCTGTCTTTGCAAGCCATTATTTTTGCAAATTTATTAATTAAAGCAATTTGTTGAGCAATTTGTGCAGGGGTGGAGTTGGAGTCAGAAACCTTTGTTTAAAATTCAAGCTGGGCAAGTTAGTTCCAACCCTGATGTTGGAAAATGACTGAGAGATTGAACCCCTGTGAACCATCTGTGATTGCTGTTAGTACAAAGAGAAAAGAGTTGAGCCTTTCCTAGTGATACCCACAGGTGATGGGGGTGATGGAGTCTGGGCTTTGTCTCTCGAGCCTCTCTGAGCTGGCCCTGACTGCTTCTCAGGACTCCCAGGCCACCTCTTGGCCATCATTTGCCCATCCTGTCACAAGATGCTTATCCATTTTCCTCCAATCCAGTCTCTTCCTTCCAGCCTTCCTCTCCGGTGTCCTGCCACCAAGTGCTTTCCCCACAGTCCTTGTCAAGCACTAGGAACTGCCTCTACTCGCCAGAATTCAGCTGCCTCCATGGTGCAGAAGGAGATGGGCCATCACACATGTTTATTTCTAAGTAATTAATTCAAATAAATTAATTTAGAAAAATGGTTGTTTGTTAAGAAAGAATCTTTAGTCTCTGTATTTGAGAAGTGATACCCCTGAATATMTGTTAAGCTGGCATATTTAKCCATACATTTTTACTGGRAAAATCAGATTTTGGTTTATAAATRTGTKCCTCAGTTTGATTTGGGTTTTTTACCATAGATGTGCTGKGATATTTATATAAAATTTTCAGAGGAAAGTTAATTACTGCCTGAACCCTCAGAATACGTCCATACTTACGAGGGAGGCTGTGTCTGTTCATTGTGAGTGTGGATGCTGTTTGGACCAGGCTGAGCACAGGCAAATGCCCTAATTGTACTTCAGTCATGCTGCTGTTTGTTACAAAATCCTCAGGACTCTGGAGRAGCTGCTGACGTGATCATACTGTAACCCAGTTCTGGCTCAGTTTTCACTGGCTAACCAAGTATTTAAGATCYTTGCATTAACCTGGCTTGCTTGGCTGGGCTGATTTACCCAACTCCCCAACTGTTGGCATATCAGCTACAAAAGACTATAGCGCAGATTTATAAACCTGTATTAGGTACATTTTTAAGAGCCTTTTCAAGGACTGATGCTGTCCAGCAGTGAGCAATGGTACACTTAAAAACATCCAACTAGGTAGCTGTTGACATAGTTTTAGGTCTGCAGTCTAAAATGCAGATGTTAAGGTTTGTTGCAGATTTTCATAACAGCCCAAACAGTTTATACAGAAGTAGCAATATGACTTTAATTAAACATCAATTTTTATTACAAGTAAAAGAGGTGACAGAATGATAAATCTCACTAGATTCTAGATGGAAGAATAGCCTTTGATAATGCTTAACAGTTGGGTTTTTTTTTTTTTTCTATACAGAACCCACACAAAACATAAGTGCTCATTGCTAGCTGACTGGTAAAATCTTAGTAGTGAAAAAAAATGTAGATTGGGGGAGGGGGATATTTTTTAATTCTAGGAAAAAAAAAATTCCCTACGATCTTTCCAAGACTGTCAGTAGCAATAATGTAGTGCTTTAGCCAGGTCACTTATTACTGTTTATAAGTTTGGGCATGCAGACAGTGAACAAGATGCACAGCATGTKCAGGCACAATCTGAAAGGATAAACAGGTTATCACAGCCACAGGAAAGAAGTTTTCCATGAAAGAATATACAGTTATTATTTCATTTTAGATGCCAGAATTTCTATTCACYATTTCTAGGAGCTCCAAAACTGAAAAGTCAAAGTGAGTACACTAGAAATTATCTTCTACCATTTAGCTTTCACTGAAAATTTGGAGACAGACAGAGACTCTGGGGATCTGACAAAGCCACATACAATCAGGTAAAATGGCATTGAAGTTTGGATGGGGGAACTAAAAAGGATCTGACTGGATTACAGGGTGATTAATGAAATAGAGGAACAAGACATTTGTTTTTTCCACTAGTTAATCTTTCATCTMGATTTTAGTTAGACAGAGACAGTGAAGGCAAAATACTACTTTTAAAGGTATTTTAATCCATTTTAATTCTTTTATTATTACATTATGAGACAGCTTATTTGGGGAGTACAAGTATGAAAAGAGATGCAAACTAAAGAAATGTCAAAAATCACTGTGAAAAACTCTGTGAGATTTTCTCCACCTTCCTCTGCACAAAGGAGTTTCAGTCTAAGATTTTTGATTATTAATTTTTCTTCYTCCCCTTCCCCTTTTTCCTCATGACAAGTTTAGTTCCACCGAGGACACGTAGCTGATACTCTCAGACCAGGAGGTAAAAATGGGTAGAGATGTTTTGATTTTAGAGAAGCAGCCTGTTCCACACYGAGCTTCACAGCTGAAGTGAAAAATTACAAATAACAAGTGAATGTTCAGCATTTAAGTTTCACCATCACATAAGATGATGTAATACCATCACACAGTCTCAGACTGCATTTTGTTCATCGTTCATAAGATTTGGCATGTTCCTGCCTGACCTGCTTGAGAGCAGGCTGAAACGATGCCATGCAGCTCCCATTTTGTTGCCAAAAGCTAAATCAGCCATATCTAGAGGAGCAGGACGTCAGAACAYGACTGTCAGTTCTGGCAAGACTTGGAGCTGCTAAAGGCTTTGCAAAGAGGTGGATTGGTACAGGGTACAGTACATCTCTCTTCACACCTTGGAGCAGCACAGAAACCTGTGGCAAGATCTCTCACAAAAATGCCTGCAAACGCACATGAGAGTGACCAGAGTCAACTCTGTCAGGATTAATCCCTAATGAGATAACATGGTACTTCTGCACCACCATAAACTCGTCTTCTTCCCTCATTTCTGGAGTCTCCTTTAGGTCTCTCTGAGGGGTATAGCATGTTTTTAATTCACTGACTTTACAGGCAAAACTTATTTTAAATAAATGCGGTTTGGTCTCAGAGCCTATAGAAACTACTATTTAAAATGCTTATAGAGTCCCCAYTAAATTAGTATCAGATGATCTCACAGTCCTTAATGCATTTGTCTCTAACATGCCTTGGGTACAGAGCATGACTATCTTCCTCTGTGAAAACACGACCGAGATACAGCCACAAAGTTTGTGAGGACCAGATTTTTATTTTCTGTAAAAGGAGAAGAGTATAGGCACCGGTATGCAATGATGACAGCATGCAAGTATCTGCCTCTGAGTGATGTTTCCAAACCGTGCAAGTAGCCTGCTGTTGAACAGAGCCTTGAACACTTGTCCTACAGCAGGAGATCCATCCTTCAGCTTTAACAGAGCCTCTTTCTGCATGTGAAGCATTGAAGTGCTAATTTAGTTCAGTGTCTTCCAGACTCATCACACACAATATTACACAAAATAACTTAGCAAGACCTCCCTGCAGAATGTTTAAGGACACAAGTGATGACTAGGCAGCTGWTGATATTCTGTTTAAAACAAGAAACTTAAAATGAGAGCAGATAAAGTCTGGCACTGCTTATCACCTTACTGGGGTAACAGCATAAGATGATGAGAGTAGCAGCTCTTTGGAGTTTAGAAATTTAAGACTGTGTGCTGGCACTGCTAACRTAATTAACACTACAGGCTGCCTTGGGGCTGAAAATGCAAACAGAACTGTTCCTGTCCTTGTGTTTGTCTTTGCAATGTGTACAGCATTTGGAGCAGCAGCATTGAAACAAGGACAGGTGCTGAGGCTGCATCTCTCATCATATCTCACACAAGCAAGTTGGAAGTGGAAGGAAGCTGTTTCTTTTAGACCATTAAACCAAAGTTGGTGCACTGTCACCTTAATGAAGCACGTACACTCTTTAGAATGCTGCTTGGGTTTAATAGGCAAAGGAAAGGTGAGGATACCTTCCTAGCAATGTTTTCTGCAAGGATATTCTGCCTCTCCTGTGGCACACCGAGAGGAAATCCTGAACAGAAGCTGTTGTTCTGGGATCAGCGAGCTTCTAATGCTGCAGCAGTGTTGTGTCTCTAACGATTTCGCTGGTGCATGCTTGTCACTGACAATCTGGGAACAGAGGAAAGGGTCACATGATGAGCTGTGGAAGGTCAGCAGCTTTTAGCCATCGCCAGTTTGTATGTCAGCTGTCAGCATAGCACCAAATGAGCTCCAGGAGTTACCTAAAGAACAAAAGAAGCCAACAAGAGTGCAGGTTGCAGCATCTCTGATGCCACCAAGAAGGCACTATTGAAGATGGCAAGCAAAGCAACAAGTCACTGAATTTTCATTGTACTTGTCCTTGCAGTTTTGGGTTGCCAAATGTGGRCACAAAGAGGAACCACATAATGTTGCAGTTCAACCAGGAGTGGTCAGTAGCACTTGGCTGCTTCCACCTATGGCTATCTCTGGTTTCACTCATGACACCCTCCTTGAGAGCTCTCTGCATTTTACTGGCAAATTGAAATGTAGTCCTCTACTCAATTAAACATTTTAAYCTGCCTAATGATTCACCAACAGGTTGAATTCTCATATAAGCAACAGATTTTTCAGCAGCAAGGTTTTCTGGCGAACAAATTAGGTATGATCTGTCATGGTTCAAGCCCTGCCAGCAACTAAGTACCTCACAAAATGTTSTGCAGAATGTCTTGGCTTAGTTGACAGCTCTAGATAAATCTCACTTGCAATTCAGGCAGATATACTCAGGCAACTCTGCCACTATAAAAATAATAGAACTATGTGTTTCAGCAAAATTGATAAAGTAAATAGAAGTATTTTGCTTAATCCCAGCCTGAAGAAATGGTGGGAGACAAGAATCAGGTTTGGATCAACAAGAGATCCTTTATTTAGAACTGCCATTTTAAAATCCGGTTTCTTGTTAGAAATGAATTCTTCACACCATCAGTTCAGACATTCCCAGATACTTTTGTAAATTCAAGATGTCAAAACATTAGGAAATTAAAGCATAAATTATTCAAATTATTTTAAAATGAGTTGTGGTTTCCTATGAGCAGTTGGAATGCTTACAAAATGCAGGGAAAATAAAGATTCCTCCCTAAATACATTTACATATTCATAAAAGGTTTTTTTTTAACATAAAAATGGAATACATATGGCAATGTGGGTGATGGAGAAGTTTTTTGTTAGCAGGAGCTTCAAGGTGAGTAATATAGCCATTGMAAACACATGCTGATAAGTGTTCCATATTGTGATACTGGATTGCTTAATCTTTTTTGTTTCCCTTCCAACCACATGAGATGATAGACTATTTGTATTACACATAGTAAATTGAAGCAATATCCAGTATGGAGCCTTCTCTTGAAAAATCTGTGTTTAATCAACATAGGCAGCATGTAGTTTTCATGACTTTGAAATTGTAAGTAATGCACTGGTTTCACTGTCTAAAAATACAGAAGCATTAGCAAGTCTCATTCTATAAAGAAGAGTCTTGAGAATTGCTCTGCATCTCCTCTGTACAACTTAATCAGCTTTTGTTTAATTGAATAATTCTGTTATGGTAGCGAGTGTAAGCAATTGTTACACRTGCTTGAATCTGCATCAATTGCAGCAACACAAATAAATCAGCATGGTTATGCTCATCGAAAAGACATTACTTCTGCATAGCCCAAAGAACAGCCAAATGTTAAAAATGGAAATTCTGGTCCAACACATGGGGTAACATATGCACTCAGAGTAAAACAGGTGTCATAGATAGGGATGGCAATGAGGAAATAGCTGATTTCAGCACAGCAGTGATTTAAAACCATGGATCTGGTAGTCAGAGCTGCTTGAAATGGGAGGTTAGATTGAACCTGCCACAAAGGCAATATCAAGGAGCACACCTGCAGCCCATGAAAGATGTTCAAAAGGAGAGAGGAACTCTCCTCATCAATACCATATCATAAGTCAGGCCCAACTTGAGGAAGAAGTTATTCCCAAGCAGAAGATCCTCAAYTTGCTGTTTTCAGGCCCCACACAGTGTGTTTTCCTGAGTGGATGCTCCCCCTCCAGAGACTGGTGAGCATTTCCTATAATTGCAGGCTGCAGCACGGAGACTTTTCCTTAGTATGTGAGGAACAGGGACCCTTGTGACAACAGCAGACTTAGCACGACTCAGTTCACCCTACAGAGAAGCCCAGCACCCTATGGAACAAAGAAATGGAAAAGTCATTTCACAAGAATAGAATAGTTTGTGTTAAAGGGACCTTCACGAACATTCAGTTTCAACCCTCCTGCCATAGGCAGGTTGCATCCTGAAATTTGCTGCTGCTTCTCTGAGTCATCTGAGTAAATTGAAGACTGCAGGGAGAACTTGTGCCCCTTCTRTCTGATCTTAAACAAACCAGCATCTGCAAAGGAAAGCCTAAGTGCTGCTCTGTGAGACCCACTGGTACATTTACTGCAATCCCATTTTGTGCTGGCTCCACTTTCCATTTGCAGTAAGTCAGCAGTACACTTGCTCTGTTATTCCAAGTAGGATTACAGCAGCTCAGAGACTTTGGGATGGCTCAGTGGCCCCATTGCATCTGGGGCTCTGCAAACCAAAGCAGAATRGGTTTACAAGAAGCAGACTAACAGCTGCCAAAGTGAGCTAGCCCAGAGTCTTTACCTGCTCAAAGGGGTGACATTGGGCATCCTGCTCTGGATCCTCAGGCTCAGCAAAGGGCTCCAGCTGGGAAATGTGGTCAAATACAGAACCATCATGGAYGGGGTAGAAGTGGCCCTACGCCTACGTGGATAATTGGATTGGAGGAAGAATAAACTAAGAGTAGCAGTGGAAATAAACAGCAATGAGGAAAGCAGTGTTAAAAGAAGGTCTAGTGATGGGGCAGTGAATCAACTTAGCAAATTCTAGAAAGCCATGCTCCTGGACAATGAGAAAAGGAAGTGTACTTTAAGTTTTTGAGAGGCAGATTTAAATGTGTAAGTAAGTGCTTCTCCTGGCTATAAAGGGATGAGGGAGACMTGATTTTATGGATCACTTTCACATGCATTATTGCTTGCTTTCTGTGTGTACAAACACTGATCAGTTATGCAATATTTCTCCCATCCTCCTTTTAAAAAAATGGAACAGTGTCATTGTAAGCCCTGCAGCAGCTAAGATGGGCTGCAGCACAGGGATAGAGGTGGTGCATAGGACAAGTCAAGAGATAAAACATGCAGATATGCCAAGGAACAGATACCTGGCTCTTGCCCTCAGTGAATACTAAAATATAGAGAAGGAAATAAAAAAGTAAAACAAATACTGACACAAGGGTGTCCATCTCTAGACAGATTAATTTTTTTTTCTCAAAGTTTAAGCCCCTGAAATTGTATGTTTTCCTTATTTATTAGGCATTTAAAGTTTTTCTTGTGCCAGATAAAGTTAAAATACCCTAAAACACATCCTAAAATATAAATTTAAGTCAAACTCAAGATTTGATTGGGTTTTTTATTGATAATATATTAACATTATTATGTATTTATTTATTTATAACTCACATCTACTTTGTAAAGAGTTTCATAACAGGACCTAAAGGGTTTCAATTACTCAGGTTGAAATTATATTACTTCAATATAATTTTATTTCAATTATGTTTTATTTGTTTCAACGTAATTTGATTATTTCTGCAAATAATTGTTTCTGGGGGCTTTATGTGTGAAATTAGTAGACAGGGTAATTTCAGTATCAGCCCCAGAGTCTACTTAGTGGTTTTTAGTAAAGTCAGTCAAGAGCAAAAAAGGTCTTTCTCACAAAGTTAAAGCTGAGAGAAGAAAATCTTTTTGTCAGTAGAGCTGCCAAGTCTCCCAGAGCCCCCTCAGCATTCCTCTCATCTGGCCAAGATCCCYGTTCAGACTGGATTTCCCACAGGTCACCTAACACAAGGAGATAGCAYCCCCTGGGATAAGACTCAAGAATCAGTTCCATAGACTTTATGTGGATAAAAGAAGTAATTATTGTGGGAGGCAGCATGCTCACATTCACATCAGGCTACYGTATTTGGAGACAGAGCCTTAAAAAATCTGATTGTGCAGAAGAATCTCTGCATTTCTCAATTAAATTTATTTCAGCAAACAGAATTCCCACCAACTCCCAAGAACAGCCTTTATCATGCAGAAAATTCGGGAATTGGTTTGGTGTCAGAAGTATAAGAACTCAGTGTCATTGATGGCRCTGACTCCACTGCACTCTGAGCAGGATTTAACCTCGAGTCAACTTAATTCTGAAACACCTATGAACCACAGAGCACCCTAAGCTTAGCCCTCTACCTGGAGGGAATTTATCAAAATAAAAACCCTCAATAAGTCTTTGACTCCTTTCACTATGGACAAGCAGCTGGGCAGATTCTTTATCCTAGAAAAAGACATGTCAAACTTCCCAATAGACTTGACAAGTGTATTAGAAACTCAGTGTGATCACCTCTCTCTGACACATGTACTTGTCACTATTTAATGCTTACCCAGTATTATTTTTTTCTTACTCAACAGCATAAAAGCTGAACTCGGCACCTACTAGCAGATATWAAATGCTGCATTTCTGGCAAAGAGGGATATAAACGACTATGTTATCCAGGTGCTCACATCTCTTTCTGAAGAAATTGAAGATTCAAAGAGTAGTGAACGGACAGRCAGCAATGGTTTTTTTGCGGTTTTAAGAGAAAAGTATTTAAGTGGCAAGTCCAGTTTAAAAATAGTTTTTTGTTTTTCTACCTCTGATCTAAGAATTTACATGCTATATCTTTCAATTTGGATAAAGATAATTTTGAATAACATTTCTAAAAGAAGTTGTCAGTGTTTTCAACTGATTTTAAAAAGCAAATTTATTAATTAGAAGACCAAAAGTCAATCTACGCACTAAAAAAGGAAAAGCCCTGGGTGGATATTCAATACCTTTTTACATTTTAAGTAATTAATTTCTCTCTCATGAGTTGAAAAGTATGCTCTCATTTAATATAGCCTTTTTAAGCCTCTTTTTATGAGACTTGCTTCATGTTTCTGTTGCACAGGTCAGTGACCAAACCCATGGTCACAAGCCAACTTCAGAGGTGCTAAGCCTACAAAGTGCTTGGATTTAAGACCATCTGGGAGTGGTTTTGACAAGAAAACTATAGACCATAGCTACACAAAGTTGCCAGGATTTATGGGGCCMCACATGTATCCTTCTGGGTCAAACTCTGAATAGACACTTCCACAAAGAGTATTTAACAACACTTAAATATTCCCYAAGACATGGCTTTTTCAATGGGAATACGTATCAAACTTGGCTTTCATTCCAACATATGCTTTTAGTTCCAAAAAATGTGATGAAAAAAGAATGGAAGATGTCCTAACAGAGAAAAATTCATAGTTTTCTCTGATATTCAGAGTGCCATCAGCAAGCTTCTCTGCTGGCTAAGCCTGCAGCTTTGCAGCTGGGGATCAGGRTGACATGGCAAGGAGTGTGGGCTTGTGCAAAAAACTGCTTCAAGTTTTTTACCAATTTGGAAAAGTTGTTGTGGGGTTTTGTTTTTTGTTTCGTTCATGTTTGGTTTTTTTTTTACATAAGAGCCTAGGAGGAACAACAGCAAGTGTTGGTAAATGTTTTAAATTGAGGGATTTTTCCCTTCTACCTGCACACAAAGAAACAATGTGGAACTYCTGCCTTGGTAATTAATACACTAAACCATCAAAACTGTGGCTAGCAATAGCAGAATAAAAAATGGAAATAAAACGCTTCAGGAAGGTCAATTGACTACTCACCCCTAAAACTTCCTTCTCCTGGTTGCCAGGACCAGGCAGCATGATTGTATATAATATTTATTTTAACACAGGGACACATGGCTCTTGCTTAGTTGCATCTAACCTCCAAAACATGTAACATCCAGGAAAAAAAAAAAAAACACAGGGACACATGGCTCTTGCTTAGTTGCATCTAACCTCCAAAACATGTAACATCCAGGAAAAAAAAAATAAAAAAAAAAGTGTCCATCTGATGTTTAGTGCCTATCAGGGACCAGGGTATTCTTGATGTGTTATTTACAGAACACCCCTTCATCTGGCTTCGGCATCTATTTATTACAACAGCTAGTTTAACAAACATCCAATTAAAACAGCCAAGACATGGCAGATGATGTAGTCAAAGCCTCCTTTCAACTTGCTTCAAAAATACTTATCATTGCAGTGTAAATCACCATTGAGTACTTTTCCAAAGAGAAAAAAAAATCCCAGTCAGGAGGTAATATTTATTGTAAGTTCTCTCCAACACCAATGTTATACCATTATTTCAATAACTTAAGTTATGGTCAACTAAATTCAATTACAAGATAGTAGTAGATTGCATTTYTACATAAACTACTAGGGCTTATAAAGAAAATTACTCAGAGGGAAAAAATAGGCAAGATAGAGATGGTAAAGAGAAAAAAAAAGTATCATAGGAAAAGAACATCAAATGTAGGGATCATAAAGTGGCTCAAACTCCCTTCTGAATCTGATTTCCAGTGTAATTTCCCTACAGTAGCCATAAAGAAGGACAATTAATCTGCTTCAGCAACATAAAGACATTTTAATTTCAGAAACTCTCACTAGTTTTACATCATAAKTGTTTAATAATCAAATATATTTCAATTAATTTGAATGAAAAATACCAGGGAACAAAAGCATGGATACCCTTGGCTAAWGCAGAGCACCAACAAAATTTAAGACTTAAATAATACTTCTTTTACATTCTCCATCACAAAGCTCAAAGTATGTTCATATTCCTTGAACAGTATTACAGAATCTTATTTTGACTTGGTTGTCTTAGAGACTAAAGAGATGAATTTGGTAGATATTTGGTTTCAAATGTTATTCTAAATTGTCAAGATTWATCACAATGATACAACTTAGTATATATTTTAACTTAATATACCAAAACAAGTTATTTACTCCCAAGATAAGTGAAATTAATTACTCTACTACCATTATAATAACCCTAGAACAGAATTAAATTTAATTGGAACCTGTACACAGTAAACCCCCAAATGTTTGAGTGCAGGTTCACCACACATTTGCTACACTCCAGTGCCATCTGTCTATAAAAAGATAATTAACATTTTCAATAAGAAGAAATACAGTGTGTCGTAAAGTGTATTTGGTCCTATGCCATTGAATCCACTTCAGTTCTTACAATGAATGATGCTGCTAATCCTTTTCTGAATTAGAAAAGAAAAATCACTAAGACATACTGTTTCCTCAATGTATATTAAAGCAAATTTTCCTAAAAAAAAAAAAATTAAAAAATAAAAAGAAAACCCAAAACATTCAGAATGCCCTGATACAGAGATGATCTCTAAGTTGTTGCTCTTAAGTACTGACCCAAAATAGCTTTTGAGTCTTCCTCTAACAATTTAGCTGCCTTTTGAAGACCCCAGAGAAGCTGAGAATAGCTACTCTGGAATTTGCATTTAGAAGACCATTTGGGGACAGCCTTTTCAAAGCCCACAACCTTCAGTGGAGGGACATAAAAATAAATGCTCTGCCAAGCACCTAAACACAAGGGATCTGACACAGACCCCAGTGTGAGTACAAAGCAGGTTCATTAAATGCAGAGCCTTCCTTTTCCTCCTGCACGGCGGCTGGCTGGGGACGGTTGTTTTGCCCACACCCTGTGAAAATTGTACAAATACAGCGCTTTGCTTTTTCAGAAGTTTGGTAACAAGTTTTAAACCAGCCTGTTGTTAATTTAACAGAGTGAATCCTGGCAGTTCTGCCTAAATCTGTATTCCCACACACCTTGTAGGGAAGCGAAAAACCGTATGCTTGATGCTACTACATTTTGTGTATGTGTGTGTGTGCGCGTGTGTGCGTGGAGGGTGGGCTACTTTTTGGTCACACACATTCTTTTGAAACGCATTTTTTTCCCCCCAACGGAAAAAAAAATAGAAAGAAAAAAAATGAATTAGTTTTTAAAAGACTAAATATCCCTTTTCAATGASCAATTAGAGCAGCTGAGGGAAGAAAGGCGTTTTCCAAGCGCCCCACCGGTTTCCCTGCCCCGGCTCCACGGATGCCGGGAGGCGGCCGGTCCCTTCCCGGCGCATCTGGCTCTCCAGCGGTGCCATCTGCTGGTGTCGCTGCCGCCAGGCTCCGCCGGGAACGTCGCCCCCGTGCCGGAAGGGCAGCGGGCACAGCTCGGCTCGGGCCCYGGCCAGCAAAGGGCAAAGCCAGGAAACGTCAGCCCCAGCCAAAAACTCCGGTTTAGAAAAGAGCTCTTGTCCCTTGTGTCCCCCTCAAGGCAAAGACAATTCGTTAGATAAAGAAAAGGAGAGGAAGAGGAAAACAAAGAAAAGTATTGAGTGCTGTACCTCTTTTCTTCCAAAAATGCTATTTCTGTAASTCAGGCAAAATAATTTTCTCATTAAGCAGCTATTAGGTCAAAGGAAAGCATGTACTTCACAACAGAGTGTTAACTACAATCATCTACTTGTTACAGACATGCAATGAATGACGGTGTTGCAATCATGGCTGGGAATCACAAATCAGAGCAGGTGTTTAAGGGATTAGGCAAGAAAAGGTGTCTTTAGGCAATACTCAGAGAGGAGGAGGCAAGCAGGCAAACAAAGGGGCAAAGTTGAGGGTGCAAGCCCAGGGCAGGGGTGAAGCAGGGCAGGAAGAAACTCAGCCAAGGTAGCAGCGTGCATTTGGGCACACCAGGGGTRTCTGGCACCAGCTTTGGCATCAGTGGGTGACTGCTGTAAGGGTCTGACGCTGTAAACCACAGTTCACTTGWCTTTACAGTACACATGCTCACACACACATGGTATAGGTTTAGAGCTAGGCCTTTCACCAYTACAATATTCAGTGATGTTCTCCTCAGATTTTGTTCTACTTTGTTTCATCAGACTCCTAAAAACACTGTTTCCAGCCAAAAATTAATTCACCATACCCACCCTTCCAACCTCAGCCCCAGTGTARTTGTTCGCCTTCTCCACTCTCACCAAGTGCGGGTTCACCAAAGACTACAACAACTTTATCCCAAACTTGCTGTCTGAACAGGTGCATCTTCTGTTGCTTCCGTTTTTTGCAAGCTACCATCTGTTATCTTTGCTTTTTCTTGTTCTATTTCCAAGCTTTTCCACACATCCGAACTTTCTGGCAGCAGACCAAGTACTGACTTTGAGCAGATATCTCCAGCTGTAGGAAAAGTCCCATCTGTAGCTTCAGGCTGTCCTTTTGCCTCATTGATTTCYTTTTCTTTAATTGCAAYTGAGGCCTCAGCAATATTTTCASATGGTTTATCATCAGCTACTACTGTTGAGGCAAGCTTACAGCTTGCAGCAGTTGCTCCTATTTCAGCCTTTGCTAAATTGCTTGGGAGGTCCTCACTGATTGTTTCTCCCACATCTTCTGTCTGCATTTCTTGCTCTTTACTCCCTTCCTTACTGCTGGAGCCCACACTGATTGAACACTCGCAGTAATAGTAACCAGATGCCTGCTTCTTCTTGCGCATGGCACAGAGATCAATTCGACTGAAGACCTCTGTGCCAAAGTGGATGTCTTCATATTCTTTGTACAGATCTGTACAAATTTTTCTGAAGCCCTACATATTGAAAGAACAATATGACATTATATGTATATGTAGAAAAATGTGCGTGCACTTTAGAAAGGAGTGTCAAGTATTATCTTAGCAAAATTTAGCAAAGAAAATACCACCCCCCACCTCACCTCTGACTGGGAAAAGAGTATCAACTTTATATGGTAGTATTTAGGTTGATTCTGAGAAAAAAATCAACCATTACAAATTAAAGTTATGGGAAATTTGGCTTCTGCTGAATCCTCTGCTTACCCCACCCTCCTCAAGAAAAAAAGAGCATACCAAAGATACTACAGCAGATCAATTTAAGCTWATATTATTTAGATGCATCCACCTATTTTTAGATATTTCAAGCAAGTTCACAGTCATGTCTAATTCTTCTGAATTGCCTTTAGAAGGGAKTGCTTGATTTCACTTAGAGTTTACTTCACTCAGTTCCATCCCACTGCTGTCTTAACAGACTGAAAATTTAACCCTTCTCCTTGGTGTTCACCTTCCACAACAGTAATTAAATTGGGTGCTAGAGACAGGTTAGAAAGAGAGCTCATGCACCTTTCTCCCTGTGAGCAAAGAAATATTCAAAATAAATTTAACTCAGTGACTTGCTGTGAAAGCAAGCTCATTTCAGCCAGCCAGAAAAGAAAAAGAAAACAACAGCAGCTCGTAGAAAGCTACCAAGCACTGTCAGTATCCCAATGGCCAAATGCTACAACAGTCATGACACATAAATGAAAGTGCACACTCCTAGAGATGTGTTTTCAAATGTGGGCCCATTCYTTTCAGACTAAAGGTAACTTCCATTGCCATAACTAAAACACATGTTTAGAAATCATTGCAATATATGACCACCAAGACTAAAAATAAAGAGTCCCTCATCAGAGGTAATTTCTTTGCAGCTCTCCTCTCAACAAGTTCGGGCACACCAGCACTAAGCCCTCCTGCAGAGGTGTCGCCAGGGATGGTTGAGCAATCCAACAATTCCATGAATCCCGTGGCTTTAATTCAGACAGCACCAGGCTGCCAATTTACATAAGGTGCTCCCACAAAGCATTTAGCCTATAGCAAACCACCTATGCTGGGGGCACATATGGAGATGAAGTGAAGGACAGATGAATCATTAAGCAACAAAGAGCAGTCTCCACCCTCTCTTAACCTAATGAGGATGTGAGTTAACAAGGCTCTAAGGAGCTCCTTGTAGCACATTGCCTCAAAGTAGTCTCAATCAGTTTGTGCAACTCTGCTCCCAAACACCACGAGGAAGAAGAAAGTATTTTTACAAGATTTCTTACACATAATAACAGCCTTATTAGCAGGTGGATATGTATGGTTCACAGCAGGGGGATTGTGGGAGGACAGCCAGGACAGCCAGTATCACCTCCACAGAGGCAGATATAAATAGCTTCACAACCAAACACATCAAACCATTAGGCACTGCTGCCTGAGGTGACTAAAACACCTGAAAGTTCATTTAAAACCACCAGCACACCTTTTTCAGTGCCCCAGAGATAGCCATGTATCAGTCAGAGCCAGGCTGTTCAGGAGCTACGTGTCACCTAAATGCCAAGAGGTTCAAGTTCTGCTGAAATGCAGAGACACACTGCGCATGGGCTGTTTTCTGRGTAATTCGGGAGGATAATGGAAACTTGAGTAAGGTCACATCATTGAAGATAACTTATCAAGCAGCCAGAAGAGGGCAGGATTAGGACTGCCCTTCCATTAAAAAGCTCCAAATATTTTAATACAAGTATGTGACTTGTTAATACTTGTTAAATAACAAGCATGCTCTCTACCACCCAGGGCAGACTACAGCCATTTTCAGACCTGCACCAAGTCAATCTACTTAAAGCAGCATAAAAAAGAATGAACAAACATTGTCCACTTTGGCACAGAGGCACCTGATCCACAGCTTTGCTCTGGCAGAGGTGAGTGCAGGCAGTGTCCAGCACAAAAGGCTAACAGCCCCCACTGCAAAAGCCCACACTGCACACAGTCTGCGTGCTGGAGTAGGCTCTTAGTACAAGTAATGAAGTGGATTCTCTTAAGAGGTGAACTGTTCCCTTTCGACTCATTGGAAATCAAGAGGTCAAAACACCTAAAGAACCCATATTTTGTATTTATGCCAGGGTCACACTGCACATTTTGAACCTGATCTTCAAATAGCACATACTGGTCCTTTGGTAGCTGTTCAGAATAAAAAGCACACAATCCAAGCTCCCTCCAGCCTTCTGGGATATTTAGACACACAACCAAAGCCAAAGATGCACAGCTTCTCAAGGTGAAAGTTTACAGTTGTTTTAGTTTAAGGAGAACCAGCTCCTCTTTACCCACCAATGAGAACAAGCTACATGACCAGTATCATTATATCTCTCATTAGCAAAGCATTCTTGAGATGCAAAATATAAACTGCTTTAGCAATTACCTCTCAAGCTTCATATAAGAAGCACTTACACTGCATGAAATACTTCAACAGCATCCTTTCTACAAGRAAAGGGTTATTTATGGTATAAAGAAAGTAATTACAGCCAGTAGATGGCATCATAATAACTTAAGTGATATTTTGTCTTATTCATACTTTGGCATCTTCTAGTGTTTAGGAAGGCTGATTTATCTTCTGCAGTATTTRGGAATGGGATACCATAAAAGTAGTCATTTTCCTCCTTTTTATTAACATTATATTTTAAAAGAAATGTAGTAAGTTGACAGTGTCAACTTACATATCATATCTCAAAATATAGAYACACTGATATTCCAGTTTGGTCTTTGAGATTGTGTCTTATGTCTAGGGTTGAACCTTACTGCCTCAGCGAGATTTGTACTTACCRAGTTCATGTGCCCCTAATAATCAACTCAACATATGGCCCTACTCCAGTTTCACAGTCATTGACTGTGAAATAATATTTTAGAACCAAAGGTTTTATTGCTAAAACAAATTTGTACAGAAACAAGTAATGCTTGGTAAGCAAGGGAAGAGCAGTGAGTATTGTCCATCTGAAGTGCAGGAAGGTTTTTGACGCTGTTTTCTGTGAGATTTCCATAGAGGAGGCTGATAAATTATTGGCTGGCTGAGCAGCAAGAGGTGAACTGAATACTGACTGAACATCCAGTTCCAGAGGGCAGTGATTGGTGGCACAAAGTCTAGTTGGAGGCTGKTAACTAGAGAGGTACCCAAGGGGCCAGTCCTGAGTCCAGTATTCTTCAGCATCTTAATTTAATGGTCTAGATATTGGGGCAGAGTGCACCCTCTGCAACTTCACTAATAAGAAAAGCAGAGAAGTGCCTGATTCACTAGAGGGTGCTGCCAACCACAGGTATCTCAACAGGATGGWGCAACAGAATGAGGAACTTTGTGAGGCTGAACATGAAGTACAAAGGTCAGCCCCAGGGGAGGAATGACCCAGGCACGAGTATGGGCTGMCAGCTGACTATGAAGGAGTTTTGCAGAAAAAGGGCCTAGAGGTCCTGGTGGACACCAGGTTGACCATGAGCCAGCAGCGTGTCCTTGCAGCAAAGGCAGCCAATGGTATCCTGGGCTGCATTAGGAGGAATGTTGCCAGCAGATTGAGGGAGATAATTCCCCTCTGCTATTGAGGGAGATAATTCCCCTCTGCTCAGCGCTGGCGAGGCCACACCAGGAACAGTAGGTCCACTTCTGAACACACCACTTCGTATTCTAATGAATAGAATATGTGTTCAAAGACCTGCACACTTGAATATTCATATATATATTTATTTCTTTATATATGTATATATATATGTGCAAGGAGATGGCATGCATAAATCACTCTATGCGAGATGAAGCTATATTTAGTACTAGAGATCAAAAGAGAAGAGTCTGCAAGAATTGCAAATTTTTTTTTAATTTTAAATTTGATAGTAAGAGGAAGCATGAAAATACTCCAGACAAGAGTCAACAATAATTCCTACRTGCCTACTATGTAGTTTCTTTTGCATTAAACAGTGCCAATGCCTGTATTCATGAAAATCCCTACAGGCACTATAAAAGAAAGAGCCTCCAGCACAGAACTATCAGTCCCAGCCAACTTTGATTGTATCATGTATACAAAAGGCTAATATCAAGTCAATATGAAGTACTTGAACAAGGTCATTTTCTTCASCTATTATAGCTTTTTCTGTTTTCCTTTCTGCATGCTCCTCTAGTGTTTCAGGTTTGCAATATATTGACCTCATAAATACAAGCATTATTCCTGGAAACAAGCAGGACAGTATTCCACTGGGAAATGAGCAATCTAATCAGAGTTGTTCTTTACTTTAATTGTTTGTGATAAATCCCATACAATGCTGCAGTAAAGGTTAGAAAAGCACATCACACATTTCTAGTATAAATCAAGGCACCAGCCTGACTTCCAACATGACATTAATCTTGTTCTGAGGTAAATATTACTCAGAAGACAAATATTGCTCAGAAACCATCCTGCCCTATGGAAACAGCCTGACATTGTTTTTGTGCAGATTTGACCAGCTACAGCAGAAGGGAAGCACTCTGTACTCTACAAAAGAGCCATACACAATATTAGCAMCAGATCTCATTTCTTCCACAAACACAACTGTGTTGACCAGCCTATATACAAGCTTTGTTAAATAAGAGAAGTTATGTTGTTCTCTGGTTGCAATGATTATTGCTTAGATCCCAACAATCTCATTAAAAGGAAAATAATCACTAGAACAGAACCCAGAAAAAAAAAAAAAAAACAATTAAACCCAGTTACTTACCCTTCTTCTCAGCCTTGAAGCTTTGGAGAGCTTCAGAAAAGTCAGATGTGGCTTGAAGTCCTTATTCCCTGAAATGTCGAGATTCATTTCAATAAAGCATTCTTCCACAGCTTCTGGAATAAAAGAWAATATGAAAAAGAAATTAATAACAGTGGGGAGGTAGGGAAAAATATTTATGGGCAAGCTAGACAAAAAGCCACTCTTTTTTAAGTAAGACAATTAAAACATACAGCAGGTAACCAGTTATTGCACTATCACAGGCAACAGAAAAATTTGAGAAAAATACTCAAAACCAAAGCATGACATCCATATATATGTTACAAACTTAAGAGTGGATCCAAACTTATGTGTTTGTAACAAAATTCCTTCTGAATATTCACAAATCCCTTATCACAACAGTGAGCTGARGAAAGCATCTGTCCATAGCAGCCCTGCCAGGAACAAGATGCAGCCAACACCAGTGGCCACAGCTAGGGTCTGTGACAGAACAGATTCTACCCAGTTACTGCAAACAGCAACGTGGGAAGCAAAGTGCTTCCCCAAACAAAACAAACCCCAAAACACAAAAAAAGCAAAATGGAACCAACCAAACAAACAAAACAACAAAAAACAAACCAAAACCARCCAACAACYAGTGGCTRCTAYAACTCCACAGCAWGGAAACATCACACAAACATAATACTCTTTCCCCAGATAAAGTGATACAAAGTGTTTATGATGGTATTGGCTTAAAAACTTCAGTAATGTATTTATAAAACAGTAGGGTTCTACCCTTCATTAAAAAAAAAAAAACAAAAAAACAAAAAAAAACAAAAAACAGCTGTCTGTGAGTAACCCCAATATTTATATTCTTCAAGGCCTTTCAGCTAAGGATTGTAATGACAAGTCAAATCAAGTTGAACTATACTTGGTTTTCATTAACTTTGGGGGATGCAGAGTCTCAAGGTTTGCAAGGGGCAGATCCCTACAAGTCTGGCCAAACCAGAAGACGATGTCTGATTCAAATAGTTGTACTAAAACAGGGAATATATACAGTAAGAATATATATAATATATATAGTAAGAAATAATTCCAAAAGTACACTGAAAGCCTTTGTTAAGGCTGGAGTATTCCCCAGCAATTTTTGTCTTTGTATCTTGATTGTATAAAGGGTATAAAACAGCAGGCAAAAAAAAGGAAAAAAAAAATTCAACATTTTAAAATGGAAACCTGCAGCATTTGTGGCTCTCTTAGCCAGATCCCCCCACACCTGAACACCTATCTTTGTTACTGCTTAATAGCTTAGGCACTGAGATAAGGAAAATCAATGTTGAAATTGTGTGAAAAAAAAATATTGCATATCTGATGAGTGTCTTGCTTGAAATCACTCTACTTCCATTATATTTTTCCACCTATCAGGAAGTTTAACTACATGTGTGTTCACTAGTATTTCATATGCATTTGTATCAAGACCAGGTCTCTGGTTTGAAGTTTAGCTAATTAATAGTTTAAAATGTTTCTTCTCAGAGTATTTATAGAGGAGCAGCAGCTGGGGCTGTCTGATCACTTTGCCAAGGCAACTGCTTTTTATATTTTCCATCTGGAAAAGAAAAAGAATAGGATCCAGTTATCCAAACAAGCATCTAATGTCCTTTTAGATGCCCACCTGGCCTCCAGCTGCTGCTGCAGAAGGTACGGTCTGGCTGGAAGTCCAGTGTGATTGCTGCAAATAATTCAGGGCATCTGAAARTGGTCCTTGGCGATTATGATTAGGTATAAAACAACCCCTAAATAGCCATTTTGCTTTGTCAAATAGAACAAAGTAACATGAAGAATTTCTGCTTATTAATTTCTGCATTGTTCCTATGGCAGTAGGTCAAAGCCCAGCAAGCCCCAAAGAACCAACACAGCAGAAGTGGTTAAGCTCCTTCTAGAAAAAGAAGCCCTTCCATCATCCAGGCATAACCTCCCCTGCATAAAAAGAAGCCAGGTAGACCCTAATATAAGAAAGAAAACCTGAAAATATCATCTCCTCTTGGTTACCACGCAGCACCAAGCCTACAAAACAGCAGGAAGGAGCTACTACTGGAAGGTGAACAYGAAGATTCTCATCAGAAAGGCCTATGATAAAAGAAAAGTCAAGGCCAGCAATCATCTTCAAGAAGTCAGTATAGGARCAAGGTTCATACACAGTGGGTCCTGCCCATGCCCATGCCAGGCACTCCATCTTCCAGACACTCTCTTCTCTAGCCTATTTGAATGAAAAATATCCTACAAAAATTCCAAGATATCTTAAGCAGTATCTTTTCTCCAAAGTGGATGAGGTCACTCTCAGCAAGATAAGCCCTGTAGTGCTCAGTATTTAATTATTAATTGCAGTTAATTGATCAAGAGATAGGGTAACTCTCCACTTTGAAACTGAAGTCCATGATGTAGGACCAAAAGCAAATGAAGGCCCAGTCACCTGGCTAACATCAGGAACACTTCGTAGGTTCAAAAACTTCTTTAGAGCAAGCAGAACTATTAAACTTGCTAACAAACCATCAATAAAGGCACGATGAGGCAGAGACATCTGGCAGGAGTATCTTGACATTTGCCAGCCAAATCATTGGCCCATCATGCTGCTTGAGAAGGCAGAATTTAAAATTCATACCTAGCTCAGACAACCAAAAATATTTACTAAAAGGTGAGAAAAAAAATCCCTATTCACTGTATAACAACTAATTCAATTGCTATGCTGAGAGAGGGGAGACAAAAACCCATCTCTTTGGAGATGTCATTAAAAGGATAGACTTTGATACATATTTGCATAATTCCCAGACTCATTAAGTTCCTGAATGGTCAGAAGTTATGTGGAATAGAAGAACACTGGAAGTTACAACTCTCTGAATAGCAAAATCATTGGTAACAGAGTTAACAGCTTGGAAGCTGGCAGCTTGTCTCCCAGTCGAGGAATTATTTCAGGCAATCAGTTAACAATCATATTGTGTTAAAAACACAAGGACTGACAGAATATTCCCAGGGCTTGCAATCAAAGTTTTTCCCCTCTATCTAATTAAGAGGTTCAGATCAGAAGCTAGATGTTAGGTTTCCTAAGCCCTGAAGATGCAGGCAGAGAAGGCGAAGGATGTACCGCCCACTATTGTAATGGCTTTTASAGCTAATGCAGGTCCAAGATGATATTTAAAGAGCATCATAGCACATATTCTGCAGAACCAAAATTAAACACTTCTGATGGTGATAAAATAGCAWGATAAAAATTGACCTTGTATGCTATGACTCATTGGGAACAAAATTCTCAGTTAAGCAAGACAATGAGTCAAGGGAAAACCAGTCATTTTCAGACAAGAGTTGAGGTACTCGTTTCTACATCTTTTGGGAGTGATGAGAGCAAGGCAGTGCTCACAAAACAGTCAAATCAGGCATCAAAAGAGTCAATCAGTCCCTTCTTTCAATGGCACTGAATTGTATCTATGTTGTAGACATGCATGTACCAAATGTGATCTTATAGGAAATTGCATCACCTGTCTTCTACTTTGCTATCTTCCAGTTAAGATTATTTCCTGTTAAAGACTTGAGAAGAAGCAGTTTGTGCATGGGCAAGTTTGTTGAGGTTGTAATTCTAATAAGAAAGGACAACATCAGAGTACTTTCAACAAAAGCACAGCTGGTTTGAGTCAAAATTGGCTTTGGGATAGATGGAACAATAAGAGAAGTGAAGGCCAGAGTCAAGCAAGAGGTAATGGATAGTGAAGTGGCTGATTTTATACAGCTGAGGCAAAAAGGTTGTTCATAAAAGGCATCCCCGGTCTAGCTAGAACACTGACTACTGATGAGGTAAAATAAACAGAAGGATAAGAGAGCAGAACTATTATATCAAAGCTGAGAACTTTGGAGGAGGTAGGAAACAGCATCAACAAAAAGAAAAACAGACTGTTCTGAGAAYCATGTTCTTTGAAGTTTACACAGTGCCTTTGTATCTCATGCCTTTTTGAGAAGCATTAGTTGAACTATGCTTCCTTTTTGCTTAGTATGAAAATAGCAAGAAAAATAATGTGTATTGATTACTTCTGTTCAGTTGCAGTGCAAGCCCAGGGCATAATTAGGTTCTGCATTGCAGACTTAAAGCAGCTCCTAAAAGTAGAACAGGATAGAAAGGAAGAAGAGAGTATCAAACCCTTCTGAAACTGCACTCAGATGCAGATCAAAGGTCTGGGACATCTCATGGACCCATCAGTGCTTTGGGAAAATAAAGCAGAGGACGAGTGCTTTCTTACACTTCTGTTCTATCTTCCTCTGTGATTTGCTGSTGCTACACACGTCTATGCAGACAAATACTGCTTTTTGTCTCCTCCTGTCCTAGAGRTATTTCTGAGCTCATGCATACTCCAGTTTAAAGGAAGTGCTTGTAAACTCAGCTGTGGCCAACACTTAACAGGCTTTCAGTTTTTTAGGATGAACAGAGCCTCAGTGTAAGGTGTCCCTTTGAAGACTGMACACCTCGGACCTGTGASATTCCAGCTGCAGGGCAGGCTAAGTTAGCCTTGCTRTGTGATCTTCACATGAATGTGCATCTCACCTGTCCCAAATTAGAGCAGAGAACTTATTTGAGGCCCAATGCTCTGCAGGAATCCTGTTGTTGGCTTTGTATTTAACAATTACTAAGGAGAGGAGATGAGAGGAAAGGCAGCACATCACAGTCATGCACAACAGTCTGGGCCAGTGCTTACAAGAGCTGAAAAAATCTGCAAACTGGTTTATCACGAGTGCTAAAGTCAGGGTTTGTACCTACCTGCAATTCTACTCAGCATTTTCTGGTCTTCCTCCAACATTTTCACATATAGCACTTGGTTATTAAACTCTCCAATCCCATGGAATGTCAAATTAAGGTCTTTACCCTGCAAGATGTCTTCCACTTTAGCTTTGCTTTGCTTCAGTGCCAGAACAGCCCTTAAAAATAATCAATATATAAATGCTGAAAGTTATTAGGTTTTTTACATACAGAAAACATTGTTTTATTTTTAATACCAGCCAACATACTTGATTTTAGCCACTCTGAAGCATTACRCAAGGTGTCTCAGGCACATCCTATTTTAGTGCTAACCCATTGTAACAGTTACAAAATTTAAAATGCATTACATCTTTCACTTCAACCTTAGCTTAAAAATTAGAAGTCAGTTTTATAAGTGAACATTCAAGATATTAACATTCCAGAAAAGCTATGATATGTGTGCTGCTGAAGAGTCAAAAGAGACAAAACTGAACTTATATTTGTGTCATGTAGTGTAAAACTTTATCACTGTCATTTTTGACTGTTTGACTAATTTTATTTTTAAACTAAAAYAAAATCATTCTCCTACCTGAAACACAATTAGCATTTTTCTCCRTTATATCCTCCTATTCCAGGCTAGGTAACAAAATATCAGATTGATGGTTATGTTCTCAGCTCTGTGTCCCATTTCAATAAAGTTTAGATATGCACCTTGCTGTGCACAGAAATCGCAAAAAAAAAATGAATTATCCAAAGATATTAATGCTTCAAATTAAACCATTTTTCTTAAAGACAAAGTATAACTATTAAATTTCTAAATGTAGACACCAAGACTTCCAGCAACTTMATACCTGCTGAAGTTTTACTGAAGGTGCCTTTCTTTGCCCTGGTGTCCCAGGAAGGGGGATCCTGGCTGACTGCAGAGTTTGACCAGAAGCCTTCTACTAAGGCTTCATACTTCTAAGAAACTGCAGCATGACTAAGGGCTGCAGGACACCATCCTGTCAGCTACTGGGGATCCTGTAGACACATTTACTTTGCCATTACACCTAGAACAAGTTTTGACTGCATTCACTTCATTCTTTAAACATCTTAGAACAGTCTAACATCCAAATAGAAACCAAGCAGTAAAATCCACACAGCACAAACTAATGCACTTTGGAAAGCATGTTTGATGCATATAGAGGCCACTTCAGCAATATTATAAACAGTCCTCACTATTACATTGGAGTTATTGCAGCTATAATGGCACAGGAGCAGCTGCTTTCCAATATTCCTGGAGACTCAGCAGATCAAGATATAGTGGGGACCGGACTGAAGTTGGAAAGGGGATTAATTCTTTGCAGAGAATTTTGATTTTTTTCCCCCTTAACAACAATCATGGCTAATCCATCCCTTCATTTAAGTTACTATTGTCCAAGTTAAAATTAAATACTGCTAAGAAAACTTCTCCCATCAGGTGGTYTCTGTTGCAAGGGACCTTAAATATCATCTTGTTTGAACCTCCCTATCATGGGTAGGGACACCTTCCACTAGACCAGGTTACTCAAAGTCCCATCCAGACTGCCTGAATACTTGCAGGGATGGGCCATCCACAWCTTCTCTCTGCTCAGGGCCTCACCATAGTCAAAAATTTCTTAACAGTATCTAATCTAAACGCATTTTTTTTTCAGCTTGAAGCCATTCCCCCTTGTCCTAGCATTATACACCCATCTAAAATGTTTTTCTCCATCTTCTGCCCTGAGATTTGAAGATACCTCCCTCCCCTTGTGTCAGCAGAGCTGCTAGCTTGAGAAGTGAGAAATACTGAAGCTCAAGGCATTCCTTCATATGACAACACAGAGCAGTAGCCACTGAGCTACAGCCTCATTTAGAAGAGCTATGGAGGCAGGTAAAAGACACAGGATAAAAAAAATTGGCAAGGCAGGTCCGCTTTTCATTAGCTATGTCCATTGTTTTTACATTACAGACACACATYCACTCTTAAGTTCATTAGCACTACTTAGCTCCACTCACCTCCCTAACCAATTGATTGCCATTTTGATTGCTGCTCTCAACTAGCTTCCTATCCTCTTGGACATCAGCCTGCCCAGTCAGCAGCACTGGCACAGCGTTTTATTGCTGAATTACTGTGCACTGCCTTCYGCATATCTCCTTAGCCCATATAACACTCCCATTTTTTTTCCAAAAAAAGTCTCCAGAATGTACAATAAAGCAGGTAATTTTAAAATAAGGCACRTAGAAGCCTGTCATATGCATCTTAATCATACTTAAATGGTGTTGCCTGTATGGGCAGAAGGGTTTTTTTCCAGTCACATTGGTTCTTTTGACACCTTTCAGGCTCGGCATTCTGCTTTACGCCCAAGCAGATCCTGCGTGACACTCACATGGTGCTGAGCCTGGTTTCCATTCCCATGCTGATACATGCCAGGGCCCTGGAGAATGGGCTGTTCTCACCAGGTTCCCACCTCTACCACATGATGCCTTCCCAGGCACATAAGGGCCTTTCCTTTCTGCCTCCTTATGTCAAGAAGTCCCAGGTTTCCCAGTATGGCACAGGAGGATAAGGTTTAGAGAAAAAACTGCGGCATACTGGTGTTATTTTCTGGACCTTTCTATCAGTTCTAGCCTTCCTAACCACAGGACAGCTTTCCAYAGTAATCTGTCAATAACCCCCTCTTAATTCCCAGGGCTCCAGCGACAGCCCRCAGCTTGAATTCAACAAGAGAGCAAGCTGGAAAGGAACTAGGCAGATTTCTTTTGTTGTTTTCTTCTTAATGTAACATAACAGCTAACATTTTCCAGCTGATACAAGTATGGCTGTTTTGAAAAGCTGWGGTTTCTCAAAAGACAGCAGCTCAGGGAAGCTTTCATTTGTTGAGCTAATTTGTGGTAGTAGCACAGTGAGAAAGTAGTAATACTGTTTGCAGCCACACTGCTTTTTCTCTTCCCCCATGGCAGATACAGAAAATTTCAATCTCTGACGCATCACATCTAGCTTTTGTAAAGATCTTTYCCCACAGGGACTGAAAGCAAGCCAGAAAATGATCAAAAAAGTTTAAGAGAAATTGTGTGTAGGCTCTAATAAAACATTATGATTCACAATAGCAGTAGTAAGGCTACCACATTTACAGAAAAATCAGCTTGAATTTTGCAGGATTCTTACTTTTTTACTTCTTCTTCTGTTCCCAGATGAGCTACTATTATAGTAAGGTGCATAGTTTGAACAGGAAGAAGAGCTCTCCACAGGTCAGGTTCTTTAGAGAATATGAGYTCTTGGACATCTTCAATTCTGTCCAAAATCTGCAGTGGAGTAAACAGGAGACAGACAAATACATTTTCATTTTGGAATGTCATTACTGGAAACATTGAGAATGCTAAAGCCTTACACACCCAGAAATACAACTCAGTGTTTAAGCCAGGAATACACAAAGCAAGCTTTTACCACTCCTCACCCCCTGCCACCCCCCTGATTTATCACATAGCAACTTTCAAGTTAATACTTGATTTTTCAGGAATTGATTGATCTGTTTTCCTTTTCTAACCCCTACAGGCTGAACTCATAGCTCTCCTGTGAACCAGAAGTCCTAGATCTTAAAGTAGGTGTGACTCTAACCCTAAGCATGTCAGATTAAAGCTCACAACACTGTGTAAATATTAATGGGATCTTCATGCAGTTGTCAGTTGTTAATAGACTGTGRAAATTGAATAGCATTTCCATAATTAATCTTATGCCATTTTCTGATTACAAGTTTGATCAAAGATTAAACTGATCTCTTCTCGAAAGGAAAATGTAGCAGCAAACAAAGTCAATTGACTGGGTGAACATGCTGTTTTCTGAGCTAGAGTTTCTCAGAACTGCACTGCCAGATTCTGRCTCTTATGGATCTATCTGTGCCTTTGCACAATTAACTCCAAAGATTTTTTTTTTCAATTTTTTTTTTTTTTTTTTCAATCATGGGAACAGGCAGGAGAGAGAAGAATTCATTCACCCAGGTACTAAKTACCTGGTGGAAGCCAATGTTACAGAGAAATCATTTAAAGATTTTTAGATTATTTCACTGAGCAAATTCTGCCTTACATGCCTAGGTGCTCACACATGTTAGAGCTCCCCTTTATTCTCACATAGCAAGGTCAAYATGTTTTTGGTTTGCAATCTTTCTCCATAAAGGCTAAGCAGTAATTTTGCAGTCCAGTAAAGAGTCCCATAACCTGCACATCAGAACAGATTAGCATAACAAATCCCTGATAAACATGAGGATAAAAGCCACAYACAATTAAAATAACCATTTGAAGATACAAGCTCCCTGAATTCACCAACTCTTACGGTACATTTGTCACTATGAAAAAACACATCACTGAAATGACTCTTACATTAAGTTAATTCCTACTGCAACTGAAGCACAATTTATTGCAGCCTGCTATTTACAGCATATGTTTAGATTGTGAAAACACTGAGCARGAATTAAGCCATCAAGCTGTCCGACCACACAAACTACAACCTTTGCTTTAACAGACTAAGCTAAGCACTAACAGTAATTCCACAAAAGAGCCTCTTGTTTTCTTCCCTTACCCGATCTTTCCAAGAACATTCTTGAAAGAAGAAAGAAGATCCTTTTGCCTTTTCAATTTGAAGCTTAGATATTTGGGAAGCTGAGTTTGAGGGAAATTTCATTATGTAAATGCTTAACTATTACAGAGCAGTGTTAATGTCTTTTCTTACTTCCTTTTTTTTTAGCTTCACATATGATTCTTCCTGCTCCTTCTCCCATGGGAACAGTCTACGCTATCACTACCTTTCTTATTATTTTGGTGCAGTCTTTAACACTGCTCTATAAGTGGTGTATATTTGATGGGATAGCTAGGGTTTTCTTGGGAGATGAGGGGCAGGAAGGAAGCACTTAACACGGAGTACTGAAAGCCTGAGACCATAACATTCTTAGATTGAATCTAGTCCAAGCCTGGTGTCCAGCCTCCTGGATCCTGCTTAGGCACAAAGGGAAAAGGGCTATGCACCCACCAGGACTGGAACAGGGCTTTACCTTTGTCCGCTTGAAAGGGAGAAAAATGTTGACAGTCCAAGGCCCTGCCATCTGGAGACCTCTCAAATAATTAAGGCATAATAATTATCCCCCAAATGCTAACAGCATCTTTAAAACCCTCCTGTAATAGACAAGGTCTACAGAGTAACAGACAACCAAATTGTGTGTTCAGTGAGGTCAGAAACATCTGCTTTAGAGGTAAAAGCTTATAAAATTGTCAAAACACCACTATATGTGCATGTGTACACATATACACACACATTTAGCCAGAAGGTCAGGGGAGGTTCTTCTGCCCCTCTACTCCACTTGGTGAGATTCCACCTGCAGTGCTGCATCCAGCTGTGGGGCCCCCAGCACAGGAAAGACATGGAACYGTTGGGACGAGTCCAGAGGTGATACACCATGATTATTAGAGGGATGGAGCACCKCTCCTGTGAGTAAAGACTGAGAGAATTCTGTTTGTTCAGCCTGGRAAAGARAGRGCTTCAGAGTGAYCTAATTGCTGCCTTTCAGTWCCTGAAGGAGGACTAAAAGAAAGATGGAGAGGGACYTCTTACAAGAGCATGAAATAACAGAACAAGGTAGAAATGGATTGAAGATGGAAGAGAGTAGGTTTGGATTAGATATTGGGAAAGAATTATTTACTGTGAGGGAGATGAGGCACTGGAGCAGGTTGCCCAGATGYTGTGTATACTCCATTCCTGGAAGTGTTCTCAGCCAGGGTGGATGGACCTCTGAGCAACCTGGTCCAGTGGAAGGTGTCTTTGCCTGGGACAGGGGGGTTGCAACTAGATAATCACTAAGATCCCTTCCAGCCCAAACCATTCTGTGATTTCTTTACTCTCTCTCTGTACCTACACATGCTAAACTTATGGTACTGCACTCTTCAGGGTTTCTTTCAGAGCGTCATGCAGGGCTGTCTCAGGTCACTGCCACCCTGAAAGGTCACACTTAGGAGGAACATCAACTGGGAACAGCTTGGGCAGAGCATCCAAMCAGGGATGAGAGAGATGCCAGATTACCAGAGCTGGTGTGAGCGCAGGGAAATCTGTAAGAGCAGAATCAAGAGACAGAAGAATAGGAAAAAGAGGGGAAGGACATTCATAGGGCTGCACAGGATGTGGTCCCAGGCCATATATTAACACACAAATCTCATTAAAATAGCAGAATAAGTTAGGCATTCATGACCCTTCAAGCTGTTCCATGATCTCATTCCTCAGATGGCAGGAAACTTTCCAGTTTCCAGCTTAGATTTATTCTTTGCCCACTTCATACCCATTTGTTCATCTGCCAACATTGTCTTCAGCTTACACAGTTATTTTCCCTTCCTGGCATTTATCTTCCTGATGTGCTCTGCACTTTTGTTCACCTCTCAAAAGCCAGTCATATGTAGAAATCACTAAAGTTATATGAGGCCATCCTCCAGATAACCTTCAAATATCATTCTGCTCAAGAAAAAGCCAGAACAAACAATTGCCTACCAAGAGGAAGGCACCTTTGACGTCTCCCTCTAACACATACATAAGTGTTTTTACACTTAACTAAGGTAAAAACAAAAACTCAGAAGCCTGCCAAAGCAAGCTACTGTACTGCAACTCCTTGTCATGCTGTAGGAAAATAAAAAGGAAAAATTCTGCACAACAGGTACATCAATCCTACTTAATTATTGCCTTTCAGCAGCATAAGTAGTCATGCGAGATACTGCATGAAATCTTGAGCTAGGGGGAAAAAAAGGAATCAAGTTATATATTGCAGCAAACAATATCTATTTGTTTCAATGGAAAAAAATAACAAAGCACTAGCAGAAGCTAATTGTAGAATGTTGCATTTACATTCTGCTCATACAAGTTAATATTCAGGTTTTGTCTTTTATAATATTTTGCTATAAAGCAAATGCAAATTTATAGAGATTATAAATATTAATCAGTTACACAGTTTTTATTCTGTTTTTCCATTCTGCCCATGCTAGCTGGGATGCAGTAGGTTCTGATTCAAATTAAGACTTTCCCCTGCCTATTTCTGTCAGGTGGAATAGTCTGCACCTTATATTTGCATCTCAAGGCTTTTCTTTCTCCTCATGACATATCTGAGTGCACAGTCACCTGCTGTCTCTTCATGAAGAGCACAGAGAATGTCCCACCTCACAATGCTGGAACAGAATTCCATCCAAGCCCCCTTGGGACAAGACCAGGTACTGGGACAAAGTGAGAGCTCTCTCTGCTTGTGCATATCTCAAGCAGTGGCAAACAAAACATTGCCACCAGCAGGTCACAGCTGTCTGTGAAAGGCTAAAGGGTAAAAAAACCTGTCCATAAAAGTACTGACAGTGCTGCTTTGGAAATGAGACTTTCCATATCCTTCTTTCAGAAAGTTTTGTGCGAGTGCCAAATTCATAGCAGCAGAATGGGAATAAATAGTTCAAGGTGAGCCAGTATCTTCCCACTTCCTTTACAAATACAAAGAGTTGTGCAAAAGTTCTGTAAGATTCATTTGAAACCCCTAAATAGTAAATAAAGTATGAATTCTGTCTCTCCTGCTATTGTATCATTTTTGGAATTTACTTCCATGGATCATAAGACAGGGCCTGTTGTAGCCAAGCCTTACAAAACTCTATTGACATATTTCAGAAGAAGCGTTCACTGTGGTAACTGGATTGCTTTAGGTGCCCCACAATGCCTCTAGAAAATRTTTCTATTTGAATTTCCACTACTTACGCACTTTGGTTTAACACTGTGGAGCTGAAATGGTCTTTTGCTTTTTCCAACACTGCTTAACCATGGGAATCACAGAATATAGCACACCTCAATGAAGTATGARTGTACAGACTCCGCACATGGGTTCTTGAAATTTCCTGTCTACCTAAGATCTCAGGGCAAGTTTGTTGGATAAAAGATTGAGAAAACAGATCAATTCTCTATAATCTTCTGCAGAAGAGAAGGAAACTCTCATTCTCCATTTTGAACTTCAGTGGAAAAGGAGATGAACAAACAAATCGATACCCTTGTACTAAACACAGCCCTCAGAAAAGGTAGGATGGGACAAACGCAAGATGATGAAAGCCACTGCTTTTATTTGAAAAGAGTTTACAGAATAGAAGATATTATTGATGAGAGATGACATCTCAGACCTTATAGAAAGGGCAGTGGCAATCCTCAAAGTGATTTTTTTTCCTAGCAGTAGGTGAAAAATGGATGCCCACAAACACAGTTCTACCTACAAAAACGAAGCACAGCACTTACAAGGGCTGCTAGGAAGAAGTTCAGTCCCTCCCAGGCCCAACAAACCACTTCATGAAAGGRGGCAGAATTTGAACACTCTTGGCTTGTTAACAAGCCTTGCAAACAAAATAAACAAGAAGTTAAGCATACGTTTAAAATTAAGGTTTTCTTGATAGAACTGTTACTTCAAAGTACCTTGTCATCTGTTATTGGAATAGCAACAAAATAATTTGGAGCTTCTCGTGGACRTTTCTTAGACAGGTTTTTTCCTAGGTCTTCCTTCTGCTCTTCCACCATCCCCTGGGCTCCTTGGATATCATCTTGCTCCTGGCTCATCTCTGTACTTCTCTGGCCTTCCTCTTGCAGAGGCAGGTCTGCTTCTAGCTGTTCTTGCTCCTGGCTCTGRTCCTGCAGCTGCTCCTCTGTCACCATCCCATTCAGGTCTGCTGTATCTATAGCCTGAATGTTATGTAGCTCCACCCCTTCCACTCTTTCCTCTTGGCCCTGGTCCTGCTGGGGTTTTGTCACTTCTCCTTGATCTTGGTTTTSGCTCAGAACCCCTTGTAGCACCAGYTCCCCTTCACAKCTTCTCATKGTCTCTKCCTGATTTTGGTTTGGGATGCRCKGTTCTCCATTATCTACCACCTCCTCCCCTCGGTCCTGSTGGCAGGTTACCTCTTCTGGGCCACGATCCAAGTGCAGCTGCACAGTGACCTTGATGCCAGCAGTGCCTTGTTGCTGCTCCTGGGGCTGTACCTGTACCATTACTTGTGGGAGAGATGGCTCTGTGCCCTGCTGCTGTACCCGCACCTGCACAGTCACCGATGGCATCTCCTGCTCCGGGCTCGGCTTCTGAGGCTGCACCTGCACGGTCACCTCCGGGGACTGCCACCCCCGGCTCCTGTCCTGGGGCTGCACCTTCACTGTCACTTTTGGGAACTCCCACCCCGGGTCTGTTTGTTGTGGTCCCATGTTTGGRGCCATGCCTCCTTGCCCCAGCTGCCCCTGTGGCTGCACGGGGATATCATTCCYTCCCTGGGGCTGCTGAGCAGAGGGCAGGAGCTGTGCTGCTGGGGAATGGTGTCCTTGCTCCTGTACTGGTGAGCAGAGCTGCTGAGCTCCTTCTGGGCTTTCATCCACCTCATCTGCCTCTTGAGGCTGAGCTCCCTCTGGGCTTCCATCCGCCTGAACCATAGCTGGATGTTGACTYCTGCCCAATGCCCGTTTTATCACCTTCATCCTTTAAGACTGAAGCTTTCTTCTAAGTTGGGGATTCTTAAAGGTCCTCTTCCTCTTTCTTTGGGGCTTGAAGTACTTTTTTAAAAGAACTGGGGAAGAAGAAAAAAAAAAAAGTTGAAAGCTATCAAAAGGTATTTTTTACAATAGTTCAATCTGGGTTCAGCTCTGTTCAGTTGTACTGACTACAGGGAACTTCAACCCAGTCAAACAGCTAAGTCTGAAAACCTCTGGAGAGTCTGACTGAAGTTTGAACTACTGCTTCTAGTCACTATCCTGTGGTCTTGACTTMTGCTCTTGCCCTGATTAGGTCTCCCATGCTTTAAAGCCTGAGCACACCATTTCACAGCGTGCAGCAGTACAGAGACAGAAGCCTTATCAAGGGGCTGCAGGTGCATTGCCTGGAGGGAGTCACAGAGATTCAGGTTCAGAGAATAGCCYGAGCCACACTCAGAAGCTGAATACATACAGAAACTAGATTGCCAGGGAAGCTCTGGTCTCAACAACTGCAGCATGCTGCCATCTAATCAGGCCTGCACACACTTCTTTCCTTCCCATGAATAAATTACAGTTTTTTTCTACAGCAAATTCCTGCCTCATCCTCATTTGTCTTARCATCTCCCATTCACCCTGTCTCATTCCCTTCTCCTCTTCAGCAAAGTTGCAGAGGAGATGCTTTACTCATCCATATTGTTGGATACAAGCAGTGAAGGCACTGAAAGAGGAAAGGAATTTTTTTTATCCTCTGTTTCAGAGGTAAATTCCACAGAAGCCCAAAAAGCAAGAACATTTTTTCATTAGTCAGCGCAGCTCAATTGCACTCAATAGAAACRGCACTTTTAAAAGAAGATGTCTAAGCAAATAAATTCTACAGACCAAACAGGATTCATCTGTAAGAGGAAAATATTTCAGACCGCAGATTATGACCTGCCTTGACTTTAAGTCCTTCTAAGTCATGGCAACACTGAGGTTTTTTTCCCTGAAGCTATAAAGAGGTAGGCAGATATATTTTTTATAAATCTGCTCTCCAAGACAACCAAATTGTTTGTTCAAATTTTGCAGGAAAACTAGATCCCTTCCCACCCCCACAAAACCCACAATCATGAAAAAAAGTCAATACTAAATAGAAAAAGCCCCAAAAAATTGACACACAACCTACATATTTTAATGCTGGGCAATCCAAGATAGAGTAGTACAGCTATCTCCTTATAAAAAACCCCAAACTAATAAACACAAAGCAACACAAAATCAAATTATTTTTGTAGTGGGCTAAAGAGAAAAGCTTACGAAACTCATATTGAATTCCTATAAAGGCTATTATATATTCTTTCCAGAATCCAGAAGTTGGCATATTGTTCCATAGAGTGGACTAATTTTAAAAAGGAGAWTTTAATGCTTGCGTATATTTCACATGTCATTTCACTAATCAAATRGCTACATTCCTTGTATACTATTATCCTTAAAGAATTTTGTTAACTACACGTCAAATCTAAAGACTTAAAGAGACTAAAAATGTTAAGAATAAAARAGGCCAAATGCTTATGGAAGTAGATCAATCTTACCTCTCTGAAGGCAAAGTAATATGGTCAAAAACTAGCTATAAAATCAGCTATTACCCATGATATTTGTGCCTGGGATTCAAAAAAAGATTTTTGTCTTTCTGGAAGAATTTTTAATCAGGGATATGAAGAATCCCTGATCAGCTCAGTGATCCTTAATAAAAGGCACAATCTAATGTAGTACTTCGTCCTGAAACAGCACAAAACTTACTTTCAAACAACTCTGACATCAACTTTGACAAGAAGAAACTCTGCCATTGCTTTTATGCCTTCACTGTACAAGTGAGGAACTGGAGAAACAATATTGAAGTCTCCCAGAGAACCCCTTCTCAACCATGTAACTGCAGTAGCACACGTGTGCATTTCATTAATTCAGTTTCAGTAGCTGTAATGGAAAGCAGCTCCTGGAACATCACTACACACCTCTGCCTTCCTCACAGTCAAGATACTTGAGAAAGCAAGTCCTTTTTCTTCAAAGTCATAATGTAAATTACACTTCAAAGCTGTGCAAAGCCTCGGTAAGTACCCATTACAATAGTTCAGTCAGATTCAGGGAATGCAGCATCTAAATTTGCTGTAAACAAGGATTTAGATGCACGTAGGTGATTCAAAGTTTCGTGCACACAGAGCGACAGGATTCATGCCACTAAAAYATCATAAACCCCACTTACAAGCAAAGTGCAGCTGAGGCATAGCAGAAGTTTAAACAATCCCTCTGTAGCACTCAGCCTAAGCTGCTCTGTGAAAAAAATCACTAAAACAGGTGACAACTTGTAACAAGCTGCTGTGGTGGTGGACATTTGTTGTTGGCTTTGTTAGGCTTCCCCCCCYGAAATAACACACAAAACTGTGTTGTCTTTCTCGCATTTGTGCCTGCACAGCAACCTTCAGCAGGGATTTCACAGGCTGTCATCAACATTGCAAAGACAGAAATGCAACATCTCAGGGTGAGTGCAGAAAAATCAYATAGAAAGATACATCAGTGCTCTTTACAAGATAATGGACAATTTTTACGGTTCTCAGCGCATAGCATCAAGGTAGTCTCATCAATTTTACACAGWTCTTTCCTCACACTGTTTTGCTCTTAGACCTGTATGGTTTCATTTGTGCACATCTCCCACAAGACTTTCAGTTGATAATCCCATCTTCCAAAAAGAGTTAGAGCTGCAACTGTTACCCAGCCATCCCTGCACAGTATTTGCAAGTCCTTACAGCCATTGAGTGGCTGTWACCAAGTTGAGAATTAAGGGCTCGGGATTTTTCTGCCTTGACTTAGTACAACCTAAACGCATCAGAGGTAAATGAAGTGGCAGCATCTTGGATCTTCAAACACTTCAGCAGCTACCGAAATAAGAAGTAGCTAGAGATCCTGAGTGCTAGAAGCATCAGAGAGCCCCAAGCTGTCCCTAATCCTCTTAGGATTATTATTATTATTATTTTGATTATTATTAGGATTATTATTATTTTGAACCCTGCCATGCGATTTAGCCTAGGTGACAACACCAAATACTTGTCCACCCACAGCAAAGTCCAGTGCAAGGCAGGCAAGCAAGAGCTGAAGACTGCAGTCTATACAAATCGGAAAGGTTTCTGCCCCTATAGCTCTGAAATATGCCCTTAGGATGTCCTGTAAAAAAAGCAGGAAGACCACCCACTTGCATCCAAAACATTTAAACTATGAAGAAAGCTCTTTCTTCAAATAAATARTTGGTTCCATTTTCAGCCTTTTGACAGACAGAGCTCATGCAGACACTTGTAACCCAGCCAGCAGCTCTGAAACAACAAACACACGAGCTCCAAAGGCAAGTTCCCCGCACCCTCAGTCCCATGCCAAAGGCTGGAAATAGATGCTAACTGTGCCTAACCCTGGGGCAAAAGGGTCCAGAAACATCCAAAAGGAAAGCTGACCTGTCTCATGACAATGTAGGCAGCATTTGGCCAAAGACCCGTCTTTGCTGCTTCAGACCTCAGTCTGACAATTTTCACCTCCTCAACCTCAAAAGAATCAAATTCCCACTGTGGATGACGATACAAAACTCAACTTTGCTGCTCTAAACTTTAATTCTAGTGTGAAGCAATTCCCCTGTGCCCAGCTGACTGCCTTGCCAGTATTAAGCTCCCATAACACACAGAAGCCYTGGAAGCCAAGAAACCTTTGTCTCTACCCAGAAACAGATTGTGTGCTCCAGAGAAGTGCCGCAGGAAACTGCTGAGTGGGTAATACTGCCTCGGTATCTCTGAAGGATGATGCTGAAGTCTGCTGCAGCCACTCTGACGCATGCAAAACCACCACTCTGCACRGAAAATAAGCCATGAGAACAGCTTTACACAGTTCTGCTTCATCAGATAGGTCAGAAATTCCTCAGCTGTGACAGTGGTATGCAAGTTTGCTGGCAGTGGTCAGAGAAGCCCAAAAGATTCTATTTATGAGCCTTGCTTTCTGCACAAATCTCTCCCTTGCTCCTCAGTTGCAGGAGAGCAGGATGCAGATGCAGGTCGGTAGCTGAGGGACAGACTCGCATCCCGGGTCCAAGGAGGCTGCCTAGAAGATGCAGATAAAAGGAAGATTTTCCAGGTCCTGGTCGAGTGTAAACACACTCCTACTGTAAAATAACTCCTTGTGTTTTACCCAAGATCCAAATGGCTTCCTGGGCCTTTGGTACTCCCCACTCCTCTTCCCCATAAAGCTAACAAGTTACTGAAGTAATCTGATATGTGYGAAGCAAAAGGCATTTGAAGCAAACAACCTTTCCTGCAGCACCCAAGTCTTTTCTCTAAGCAATACTGCCCTCTGGCAATCCATGCTTAAAACATCCACCTCATCCTGCCATGCTAGGAGGCTGTAAGTTATACAAGTTACTTTCCTCAGTCTTATGAGACGATATATTTGTATAGCCATCAGGCCTTATTTCTCCCTCTCCCACCTCCCCAAAATAACTGCATGCTTTGCAGACTGGACGTCTCAAATATCTGTTTTTCCAGCTAAGATGCCTTTTCAGCATCCAGCTACCACAATATTAGAGAAAARGAAGAAACATATCCAGAAATCTGCTGCAAATACTCTTAGAAACAACATTTCTATATGAAGTCATCACAGTATGCCACAATCTCTGTTCATTTCATTCCCTATCAATGAAAACTAAATTAAATAAAATCAAGAGAAAGCATATAAAAATTATTGGGCCCAAGTTTCTCCCTCTTACCAGCTTATTACACCCTCATAAGTGGGAAATTTTGTTGCAGTTCATGAGAAATGGTAGTGAGAAGAAAGGAAACAAGTTTAAATATTATTGGAAATCATCTGTTCAATATGGTTTCAGCTAGAGAATTGTTTTACTGAGACATATATTTTGCCCTGTCTCCTCGTAACTTTTGCTAGAGGTTTAATATGGGAGTTGGAAGAAGGTGGGAGGGAATACAGAGCCGCAGTTAATTAACCCATAATAGAGAATGAGTGATAAAAATTATCAGCTTTCTGTGGTCTGTACCTACATGTTTCTTCAATCTAAACCCAAACCCTTTAGAGTGAGGTAAATCCTTCTGTTGCCTTTTTTACATTATCTGTTAATCAAGAGGCACTAAAGTTTCAGAATTTGACACTTTTACTTATTAGCTCCATTTCCCCCAGTGTAAAAGTGGTAAAATGAGGCAACTCACACCTCTCAATACTGATATTGCATTTGGTGAGGTCTGTTTTTCTGTCTAGCCACCAAAGTAACAAACGACCACTCCAAAAGCAATATTCCAAGCTGCTATTGAACAGTAGGCCACTAATWCCTTACCAAGACTAAATTTAAAGTGTTTGTTCACGTACAGAGGTGAGGCCAAGGAGAAGGGGTGAAGGGTGAAAATAGGAGAAATGGGAGCTTGGAAATGAACAATATTTATGTTTGGTGGAAAGACATTAGAGGCAGAAACAGCACCCTTCATAGGGGCAATGTATTCTTTACAAAGCTACTTTTTCCTTAGTGGCTCATTAGGATTCCACAYTTTGTCAGACCACACTGAATGAATTGTTCCCAGAGTACAGATGAAAGATAAAAAAGGCTTGACTTGTATTTAATGATCCACCATTACCATATCTGCATGTGGATAKCATTTCAGCGTTTAGCATGCCGTGTGCATGTAATAGTGACTACAGTGTCTTAGAGAGCACCACTGACTGGTGGAGTGGGAAAGCTGACACCACCACTGCTCTGAAGAGGAATGCAGTTATTAGCTTTTCAATGACGTTTGTAGCCTTGCTTTATTAGCCATTGTTTAAAGCACTATAATTAGAAAAAGTGTTAGATATGCAAGATAAACCATCCTCCCTCGAATAATACATGCTCCCCTGCGAGTTATAGTCATTATACATCGTGTTAAAGAGGTTTTGTAGAAGTTTCTTTACACTGACTAGAACCATGCAATCATTGTTCCACTTCCCCATTGCAGCAAAAAGCCAATACATCCATAAAATATGTCCCAGTCATTGCTTTTCTTTATGAAGATCTCTGAGCAGCTATTAAACAGCAATTATCTTGGCTGCTGTACTAATCTCTTAGGTGTAACAGAGGCCAATATTCTGCACACTGTCAGCTGGTTCAATTGTAATCCCTGCTGCACCTCTTCCCTCTAGCCCCAAGTGAAGCAGAACCCAAGGTATAATTCATCTGGCCATGTTTGTCTGCCTGCATTTCAAAGTGCATCTTGATGCTGCCTAAAATGAAACAAGAATGTTACCCAAGATAAACCTAAACTGATTTGCATAAGATAATCAGCACACACTTGAGATTACTTTGATTTTTGGTAGGCATATCATTTATGCAAGCAAACATCATTCTTTAAAAAGGTAAGATTCATCACTTCTGATATGTGAGGAACTAAAATACCGCGACTGAAGTTATAATTAAAAAGGRTGATGTTACAATTAGCTGCTCTCCAGCACACCTTGCAGGGATGTCCTGACTAYATTACTTCTTCACACAGGCAACACCAAAGTCCCCATTAAACTGACAGGTGGGAGGGCTAAASTCAAGACTGATTTGAAAAAAATCAGGCTACCTCTTCTGGTAGCTCCTCACTGAGGCAGAATCTTCAAGTSAAGTCCTCCACACCTGGGGACCCTGAGCTGCCACCAGTTCAGCCAGACCTGGCACTCGGGCCACSCTTTGGCACCAGCACTTCTGAAGCACCCATGGACCAAGTGAACACCACGCAGCAAGGATGCCCCTTGCACAAGTGCTTCTTTATTTTAAAGCACTTTTTTGTGTGCAAAGGCAGGGCTTAGCACTATCAGATTTACAAAGCCTACAGCTGTGGATTTGTGATGCACAGTCCAGGTATTGCCCCCTTACTGTATGRCAATTTTTCATTGCACTTACAAACATTCCATTATCTCATCAACATTTCACAAGCCAGAATAGTCCAAGTGTCTGCTTTCCAGCTATCAATTATAAGCAGATAATCCGAAATACAGTGCATTGCATCACCTCAGCCTCTGCTTATGATGGTCTCCTGCAGTATTCAGCCACKCTGACTGTCTGCAGACTAAAGTATTTACTCAGTAAGTTAATGGCTCTTCTTAAGTACCTCATATCCACTTAGAAAAGCAAATATGGATTATTTGTTCCTTAAAAAAAAMTTCKAAAARCACACAAGAAATCTCCATCTTAAGYGACTGAGCATCCAACCTTGGAGAGAGAGAATATTGTATCTGAACAGCTAAGCCCTCACAAGTTTTAATTTATATCCATATTTAATTTATGTACTTATTTCCAAACCCTGCCTGAGCATCCAAGCCATTCACTGTCAGRTCCTTAGTTCAAACCTGCCTGAAACCGTGCTAATCAGATAATTACACCAACACCATTCACACGAGAAGGGTGAAAGGACTCARGCTAATTCAGACTTTCTTTAGGCTCAAAGTGTACAGGCAGAATATGATATAGTCAAGGTACCATCAGCTGCAYTGCCAGAGAATATCTGACCACCACAGAACATCCTTCACCCACAGCAGCCTGGGCTGCAAGCAGGGCTAGAGGCAAGCACAGACTGCTAAAGTTAAGCATGTTCCTCTCTAGAGAACATACTTGAAGGACCAGAGAAAGCATCACTCAAGACCACAAAAAAAAACAAACCCACCAAACCAACATTTCTTTTTACTTGCTTGGAGACTGGAGATCATTTTAGGGAAAGAAAACTGAAAATATCCTTTTTAAAATCAGCTTTTTAAATAAAGAATAAAAAAAATATTTTTATCTTGAACTCACTTGCTAGTCCTATAACAACCAAAAATAATTAGTAAGTCACTGGTTTTGACACTATGTATAATAAGCTCTGGTTTGTACCCATTGTAGAAACATATTAGTTCTTGAAATTTATTTATTACAGCTATGCAGAATTCAGGTTATTCAGGTGAAAATTACACTTTGGTATTTAAAAAAGAGTTTTAAGTTAGTAGCTAAGATAGTTAATTTGAAAAAGAAAAGGAAATCTTTCACTTTTTTAYTGAAGTGTTTGAAACTGCTTTACATTCCTCTCTTCAAGAAACAATCTGTACCTGACTGCAAACCTGAATGTTTTTCAATTAGAACCTGTATTGCTCACACACATCCCCCTCCCTAGGAAATTTTTAAGCATGTTAAATAAAAATGATCTTGTGTATTGGTGTATGTAAACAGAATGAACCATTGAGTCACAGCTGGGATGATTTTTTCTGCCACGTTAGCGCACTTCTGCAGACTCACGCTTCTCTTGCAGTTCACCCTGCACTGAGGGACTGCAGATCTAGTCAAACATGAAAAGGTAATGTGTTTTGGGCTTTTTTTTTTCCCCAGCTTCCCTACCTGTACTCTCAAAGGAGAGCTCAGGAAAATCAGTGTATATGTACGGTCCAAGAAACTGCTTCTATTTCAATAAGTAGCTCAYATTATGCATGCCTTCTGTCAGATGAACACAGATCCTTCTTCCAAAAATGATATAAAAGCATCTGAGCAGGGGGATGGAAGCTGTGACGTAAGARGCAGCCAGTGGAAAGACATATGGAGGCAGAGAAATCAGGAAGATATCAGCAGTTGGCAAATCTCCTCTTACATTTCACATTCATATGCTCACCACATTTAGACACAAAGGCAGGATCTAATACTCCAGAACCAGAAGAGAGGCCGATTCCAGCATTCTCCAAAGATCCACATTCCATTAAAGACACAGCCCTGTGCAGCACAATAATCCTGCATTGCTCATCTGAATTTTGTATTTAAGCCAGACATAGTGACAAAACACCGGACTGTAGYGAAATCACACAACACATTACTGTTATACCATCATGCAAGTATGACTTGTCAACTTACGCATTTTGTCCTGGAAAATGAGCAGAGCAAAAAGTGTGAGTGATACTTGACTACCACCAAGAAATTTTCTTTTCAAATTGAAAAAAAATTGTTGAGTATAAAGAAAACTGTTATCCCTGAAGTATCCTCCTGTATTCACTCTAACATAATACTTATGAAGTTATCAACATTTTTCCTGTGCTTTTTTGAGGCTTGGTTTTTGGGGTTTTTTTGAGGGGGATTGAGGCTATTTTCTTTTTAGTTTGTTTAGGGTTTTTTGATGGGGTGGAAAAGGTGGGTACAGGGATGTGTAACAGGACACATTTTCACCTGGGTTACTGCAATATGCCCAATGAAAGGAGTCAAAAACTACTGCTTTCATGCCACAAAACATATACTGCAACATGCTTCTGCCAAACCCTCCTTGTGGTGCTTGTGCCTTTTTGTCTGTAGGACAAAGAAGTAATTTCCTGCTATGACAACGGAAGAGCTGAGAGCAACATATTCCCAGGTAGCATTCTGAAAGCTCTACTTAAACGGGTAATCTAAAAAAAAAAAAAAATTGTCCTGGTTTCTCTTTTAGTCAGATGCATTGGGTTGGAATGATCACTCCATGTATACCAGGAAGTGGCTACACACAGCATCAGCACCAGTAGTCTTGGGATGGGTTAGAGAGCTTGCACCAGGACAGGGAAGAAGGTTACCTCTGACTGCCCCCCAACAAGCTTCCACAAGGAAATTAAAGTTTGCTGCGCAAATTTAATGTGGCACTGCAAAAAGTTCCATTAAGCTATGCAATCTACCCAGAGTTACAAGTTATAGGATCAAACATTATTTTGGACAGAGCTCTGTTCCATACTGAGTTATTCAGCTTAATGTAATCTGCTGCTGTTGTAGGTCAGATCAGTAAATGCAAAACTTTTCTCCTTTCCACTCCTCAACGTTTTTTTTTTTTTTTTAAAGCAACACACTGGGTCATCCCAGGTAACATATCTTCGACAATGAATTCCCAAATTCGACAGTAAAATGCTGACCTCTCACTGCAGCCTATTAACACTATTAACTAAACTCATGGGTAATTATCAGCCATAAGGTGTTGAGAGCACTCTGCTTGTTGGACRCAGACAGAACTCCTTAAGCATCCATTAAGAAGCTATTAAGACACACGMAGGCACTTGAGTACAGCAGGAACAAATTAACTGCTTTGATATATTTTGTGATTGTTGTTGAGTCTTCAAAGAAATGACAATCCTGAAAGATAACTTTTCCATGAATGAAATCTTAATTTGCTWGGATCCTCTTGGGGAGGAACAACAGCTCTAAGTATTTATTATGCAAACATTTCTTACATGTTGTGGCTTGTRCAGCATGTCAGAATTATTGTAAGCAGTTGCTACCCTCATATTCAAACAAAATTAACGTGGCACAAACATCTTAGAGATATTGTAGCTTTCTAAGGCTGAAGTGCTCTCATGCACTTTCAGGCAGGTCAGAGATGCCCAAAGAAGAGGCAGCTTTTCTGCAGGTCAGTTATCTCCACTTCAAATGACGCCAACACACAAGAGGATGGCAGGAGCAGAAAAGGAAATGCAGAGTGCTTGCTAGATGAGATACTCCAGGGAACAAATAAATGGGGATTTTTGAAATGTCAAGCTTGTTTCTGTAGAAGTTCTAACAAGGCTATTATTCAGAAGCATTCACAGGAAAAGAAAATAATACCTAATGCTACAAGATAAATAATTGTAATGTATTTGTRGGATGCACCTTCAGTATATGTGTAAGCTCACACTTTCTTTAGAAATGGCTTTGAGTTTTGTTCAGTCGCTGAAGAGAGAAACGATGCTATACTTAATTAACTGCTCAAATGAACTATAAAGAWGGTATTTTCAGGAGTTATTTTGTCTTTATTATAGATTTTTAGGAAGCAGTAATTCACCTTTCTATATCAAGAAGGAGGCAGAAGAGAGTACATAAAGCTATAAATACTATTAATTGCAGAGTAAGGCACAATATCATTAAGAGTTATGGAAACTGTCCCATCTCCTTTATCCCTTTTGCATCTGACTATCAAATTTAAGAGAAAGAGTAATTGAACCATTCCATCAAAACCCTGGTGTGGATTAAATCCCTGCCAAGAATGGGCTAGCATTGATTACTTACAAGAGCTGCAGTTTTAGAGCCCATTTAGAGGCATAGAACCTCAGAAGTTGGGCCTTGAATGAACAGACAGCTGTGCCACCAGCATGAAGGAGACAAAAGCATATGATCAGTAGCTTCAGAAGCAATTCAAATAGATCAAGAAGACACATCAACTGMAGTTGATCTATTTAAATTCATGATATCATATTTGGAAACATGGAAGAGAGCTGCAGGAATAACACATCTCTTTGAATTAACTCTTACAGAAAATTTAGCTTTTGATAGTCTGTCTTAACATCTCAAGGCAGGCTGACACCATTACATGCAACATCAATAAAAAGAATAAAGAACACMAAAAAATCTAATGATTAATACAGGAGCTCTGAGAAAATTTGTTCCTTGTTGGGAAAGGGCTGGGTTTTTTCAGAATTAAACACTATGGCAACAAGAATCTTTAGTTACAGCTTGTGTACATATATATACACACACACACACACACACACAGAGTGTGTATATACATACATTTTTGTAACCTAAACATGCATTTTACTTACACAGACAGCTGATATGTGTCAAAATGAGCAGTAATCAGATCATTGTTTCCCTAACTGGATATCCTTTACACTGCATATCCATAAGTTCCATTCAACACTTAAAGGATCAAAAAAAAAACCAAGGAAAGATTATGTAACAGAGAGCAGCAAGGACTTATCCCTGATAGCAGTCTGCAGAGGACCCACAAATCCACGCTGCAGATCAGAGCAAGCAACTTAAGGAAGCAATTTTCCCCTCACAATATCCCCTTTCTGGCTTCCCAGATTAAGATATCTCCCAAGGCCATGCTCTCATTAAAGCAGTTAGAAAGCCTAAAGAAAGTCACAGCAGACTTACTGCATAGCTGAGTGGAAGAGAGGCAAATTGGATTTAAGGCCGTTATTCCATAGGTGAAAAGGAACAACAGCCACACACAGGCTCTTGGCAAGACAGAACAAGCAGCCTGTGGTCAGCAGGGGACAAGGGCACAGGGATCACCCCTTCTCACTGCATCTTCTCCAAGCAGAGCTCCCAGCCCCTCAGCAATGTTGTAGAGCCACGAGACATTCTTCCAGAGGTGATGGAATGCTCTCAGCTCAGGCTACCATCCCTCAGGCACACTCCTGAGTACTCYCAGGGCAAGGTAGACCTGCATTACCAGGGCTCATCTGCACTTCTTGGGCAAACAAAACAGGAAATTTACACTTCAAAGCTACTGACCTGGCATGGTTCCAATAAACACCAGGTTTATTTTCAAGCTGTTATCAAAATCACATGCCAGACCCAAAGGACAGCATAAGTCTTTAGAGAGAAACTTTACTGTCCTGTTTCTGTGACGAGCATCATAACAGCAAATGCTAGAGCATAAACAAAAATAATATACACAAGTTACAAAGACACTTTTGTCATTAGCTATTCCCAGTGGTGGTGGCTGATTAGAGCTACAGACACTTGGTAACAACATTAGATTTGGGTTATTTTTCAWGCTGCATGTCTTTGAAGGTCTATTAAGGGCTATAACAGAATAGCTCAGCACACTAAATAGCCATGCCTTAGAGGGTCAGGCTTCCACACACATACACTAACTGACAATTTGGCATMTCAGGTCAGTCTGTTCTAAGGACAGATATTAACTAAAGAAAATAAAGGAAAAAAAAGATCAAATAAATGGGAAAATATTTTTATGATCATTCTTGCCCACCCCCCTAGGAACTGGATACAGATTCAGTTCAAATAGACTTGGGTTTTGCTCCCCTCGAACCTCCCAATCACTTTAGCTTCACAAATAGACACAGCCAAAAAAAAAAAAAAAAAAAAAAAAACCCAACAAAAAACCTGAGGAGATTTAAAAAAGGATATGTATAAACAATTCATAACTCAAATTCATAGCAGACAGCTACCTCCTGCTATAGAAGCCAGCACTAATGGACAGCACCACAATAAGTTTTACCTCTTACCTCAAGGAGCACATTTCAAAGGGAGATCCCCTTAGAAGTAAAACCAGGGTCATAAGGTACAGAACAGAGCCATCATAAAAAGCCACAATGCAAACAGGCTGAGCAATTAGACTTTTCTGCCTATAATAGCTGCATTTTTACCCTTGCTAATATCAAATTAGCTCAGATCACAYGATCCCCTCTCCTCTCTCCCAACCCACAAAGTCCTATTACCCTCAACTATTTTCAATCACATCAGCAGAAGCCATCRCTTGCCATTTCTCTGTGCACAGCACATTTACTTAACCAACTATAGCTCTTCAAACTACAACACTATAGCCACGAAAAGAGTTATGAAGCAAAATTTAACCATCTGTTAATTTACCTACCTGCTAATAACAATGTTTGCAGCTTACATAGGARACCTTTAAAGTGCTTTAGTCAGCAACAACTATGATACCAGCTATAAATCTTTTAACTAAAATTTCCACCACCTATAGACAGAACACAATCCTGGGATGAGTTTTTATACCAAATCCAATTSACATGTCTCAGGCTTTCTCCTGAATGTGACCCATCTGCACCTGTGGTGAATAAAGTGATTTAAATTGAAGTTGAGCTACTACAAGTTGCTGCTTATTGGATAGATTGGGAARGCAGCAGGGCAAACATTGATACAGCTGAAACACCAAATATTTCCTCAATAGATTTATTGCTTTGTTCTGTTTTCTTACACAAAACACCTAAGAATCTTGGATGCTCTCAGGTAATTGCTAAAGAATAAATGACTAGGGCTAGTTGTGASCCACTGGTGTAAAAGCTTCTCCTTCACAATCCTCTCTTTCTTTGTTATTTTTTCTTTGGATGTGCTTTGAAATTGKCTGAGAAGACACTCTTGGTGGCGTTAGAAATGAAGTTAAGGTGTGTGTGATAAAGCTTTGCAGGCGATGTGGGTTCTTTAGCATGTTGTTTTTAAAGGAAAGGATGCAATTGATTTCAGCTGGTGCAGTCCCAAAATATTGGTTAACAAAAATTCTGTGCTGAGTAACTTCTCAGATCTATCAATCTTATACTTATCACATAGGTCTGAGAATTGTTATATTGGTTTGCTTTCAGTGTTTTTTTTTTTTTGTTGTTTTTTTTTTGTTTTGTTTTGTTTTTGTTTTTTTTTAATATTAGAAGGTTTTCTGAAAACACAAAAGAGAAAGAACTTAAAAGCCACAAAACTTCCAGTAGCTGATGCTGCAGTTCTGGAAAAACAGAGAACTGAAATTCCCATTCCCAACYTGCAGGTCAATTAATATTCTAAAATTCTGTAATACTGAAGTTTTAAATTTAGGCAAATAATTTGGAGTTTTGGTGTGGTCTTCACCTAGGTGAATATTATTTCTTTAATTCCTCCTTCTTTTGATTCACTGATTTCCAGCTGTACATTTGCCAGGCAGCTTAACTTTTCTAGTACTGGCTATGTCTACATCAGCAAGTACAAAGGAAAAACATATCATCAGATCAAAGAAGCTGGTGCTKTCTTGTCCACTGTTCTGGGGGATTATTTTTAGCAGATTAAGTCTGATTCCCTGRCTCCAATGTCTTCACCCAACATTTTTACACATTCTAGTGTAAAAGAGGTTGTGCAATTTCCTCTGGTAATTGTTRCAAMCTCCAAGCTTCTGTTTTCAGTCCATACACTCAAAGGGTAATAACTGCTGGAAGGATGCTTAAAATGTCTCCAGTCCTGCTTTCAAAAGAGCCGGCTCTGGAATTAGACCTGGTTGCTCGTGACTTTGTTCAATCTTTACTCCAATTTACCCGAACCCTTTTACTCCTCGTTTACCCAAACCCGTTTCCTCCCCATTTACCCGAGTCTGCCTACTCCCGGTTTACCCGAGTCGGTTTACTCCCCGTTTACCCTAACCCTTTAACTCCATGTTTACCCAAACCCATTTACTCCCTGTTACGATCCAATTTAAGTACAGAAAAGCAGAGGAAACTGAGTGTCTGTGAAAAAAGCAGACTGAACGAAAAAAGGTTCAAAATATTCCCAACGAGATAAAAATGAACGAGCTTAAATGCTGATACCAAAAAAAATTTGATATACTTTTTTTTTCAATAAGAGAAGCGAGAGAAAAGACCAGGAAAATTAGAGGAAAGTTTTATTAATTATTAAATTGACTAATATTAAATATGTGCCATTAAGCAAGTAATGTGATTAGATGAAGAGCGAGTGTTTAGATAACAATTCTTAGAAGAATAGTCTGACCTTTCAGAAGGCAAGAAAGCTAAAGCAGTAATTGCACAACTTACTGACACTACAAATGTACTTTTCTCAAACCATGCTTCAAAGGGAGAATGCAGATTACACTGCAGATGCTACTGAGTCCTGTACTAACTCTCTATTGATAACTCTCACCATAGTGTGTTAGGGCCTCTGCATTTTTYAATCATAAAAAATTAGGTTGCATGTCATTGGGTCACAATAACCAATGTTTTCATACAGTGATGACAAGTATTTTATGAAAAACATTTCATCTGAGGTTTGCTATGGGTCAGCTGAAAGATGGATTAACCAGTTAAACAAGAAGATCTTGAAATCATTTAACACAGTATATCCAGAAAACAAGGCTGTTTTCCTAAGTAAATCCAGTTGCTGACAGAATTTATCTGTAGTAACRCACTCAGCTGATTTATGCAGGTCACAGCTGGGTTGTTTTCCTTTAATTCTGATCCCTTTGCCAGCTTTCCCTCTGGCTGTGGAGAGCCTGCACCACCATCCCTCAGCACCCAACTCCTTGCCAGAGCCAAAGAGTGAGGACTGGATGACCCATCTGATATCCAGTAGAGGAACTGGTGTTAAAAACCCTACCTGGTGAAGTAAATTTTGTGGGAGTAGATCCTCATGGAAGGAAACACTGGATCCTCATTGYTGGATCTGAGGTGAAACTACTGCTGTTTGGAGTGTGGCTGGCATAACCTTATCCCATMCACTGTCCCAAGCCAGGACATCCTGCCCTGGTTCCCTGCTGGGACAGAGTGGGGGACCCTGTCCTCTCTGGGGCCATGCATGGGCTGCAGATGCAATGGCTCATTGTGCAGGAGAGAAATACTCGTGTGGTGGGTTGTGAGTGCTAGCAGGGGTCATTCAGGTAGGTGTCCTCTTTAGTATGATTGCTTTGTGAAGTTTGACTATTATTTTTTTTTATTGACTTCATAGACAAATGAGTATTTGAAACAAGCAAAGATTCACCTGCGTCCCCAGCTCAGTCACAGCCCCACTAATTGTTCTCCTGTAGGAGCTCACTAATAAAATTTGTGCACTCATGGTTTTGAGAGGTGAGAAGGGACAGCCTGGTGGGCAGTGAGAGGCAGTGATGTCCTGTGACAAGTTTCTGCATCAGAAATAGTTTACAGTTTTCAAGCAGCTCCCAAGAAAGAAAAAACATATTYCAAAGGCTTTTATGAATTGTCCTTTTTCTTCTTCTTCTTCTTTTATCCTATGACAAACATATTCTTGATTTTTTACTAGATCTGGAAYAAAATATTTTTATGGTTACCTAAATGGATTGCTCCAGATTTTAATCATTCACTGAACACTCATCCTTTCCCTGTTGTGAATGCTGTCACTTGAACAGCTGACTCAATTACATTTTCAGAAAGGTAGTTTTAAAAAAAGGAACAGTGTTGGAATAAAATGCATCTATTTCCCTGTGGTTTAGTTTAAATTAACTTTGTAGGRTTTTCTCCAGAAAACTACAATGATTAGCTGTTTGTTGTGCTGTCTTGAAAATATTGTCAGAACAACACCTGCCCGGAGAGACCGTTTTGATAGGAACCCCTTGCTTTTGTGTGGAGATTGCTTGACCTTTAAAGATTTTATCCCCTTCTCTACCATTTACAGATGCTGTGGTGTACAYTTAATCTCAGAGATGTTAACCTCACTAAACTTTGAAGTTTAAAAATCTTCTGTTTACAGACTGGTCTCTCCTCAAAGGAAATCTTTAGGCTTTTGCTCATCTGGTGCCTGAGCTGGCATTTTTCTGTCCAAATCAGCCTCTGATGGGTTCTGGCAAGGATGATGTCAGCACTTTTAGCTAGGTGAGCTCCAGATACTCATCTTAGTCTTTACACTGTGTGTGCATGARCAGCTGATGGGCACTGAGCTGTGGCTCAGCAGCCTCTCTCACTGCTCCTATGGGGACAGCCTTGGCTGCTTCTCCACCAGCAGGCACAGGGCAGGCTGTGAACARTGGCCTGAGCTTAGGGATTTCTCTGTGTGTTTTTTTTGGGCACAAACCTGCACTTGGAGCTGCAGCAGGTGCACACCACGAGCCAGCCATTGCAATGTGCCCTGTGCAGACACGTTGCAGGGATGGKGATGTTGATGCTGAAGCTCCTACGTATTTTCCCACCAAGAGCTTGTGCAGGATGTGTAAAAGCACAGTCGAATTAGATGTCTCCTACCCATAGCTGGTCTTGATTTAAGCGCCTGTGCAAGGAGTGACAGATTTTTTTTTTTAATATTTTCTAGATTCTGGAAGTGGTAAGGGCCTACACGATAAAATACACCAGGGATGTACACCAAGCTAAAGTAATTGCCAAGAAACAGGGAAAAAAATTCTAACCCTCATTCCTTCACTCAAAAGCATATTCATTGCTTAATTACAGTCTTGTGAGATCATCCTTTAACCAGCAGCTGGTTTGAAACTGCCAGCAGTAATACCTGGTATCTTTTCCTTTCTACTGTGAGTCCATKCTCACAGTACTCTTAATAGTGTATTCTCTTGGACCACATTTCTTTGCTTCGGTTAACTAGAGAGAAACCTTCATATATTTGTGTGTATATATATATATATATGTATATGCAGATATATATATATAATACAAAAGATTCCTGAAGTCTGGCATCAGGGTACAAAGAGCCAAAAATCACATAGGAGACCTAATAGTTAATTTTTCTTTAATGGTCTGTCTCTAGGAATATCATTCTCTGATTTTCTCCAGTTCCTAAAGAATAATTTGGCTGCCTGTGCAAGCTCGATTTGAGCGTGATTCCACAGCTGCAGAAACCCATTGATGTGTGGTAGTGAGCAAATCACTGCATTTTTTTTCAGGGCTCAGCTGTTTAAAATATACTGAATGCAAAATCACTGGTAAGTTACAATGTGTTTTAATTACTCTAATTAAAGCTTCTGTAGTATGGCACAGTTCATGATATTTCATTGCAAATTATAGCTCATGTACCTACCATGGCAAGCAGGCATTTTCCCTTGTCTCTTTATTCAAAAACTAGGAAGAATGGGAAGAAACAAACTTTTCAAGCTAAATTGCAGACTAACTAGCTGAAGTCTTTTGACACATTTTTTAGCACCTCTACAATGAGACAAACATTTAAATTATGGGTCTGAAGAGCTTCATCTGACGGTARGAGAATAAGAAATCCTTCCTTACGCTTTGGTCTGCTTCTATTTTTATCAGGTTGACTATACCATACAAAAGGGTGCACTTCATATTGCTCATCCCACTGTGTAGATGTGCAGATTGCAAAGCTTTCTGCTGCAGACAGGAGCAAATCAAACTCATTAATGGCATGTAGATGTGAAACTAGTTTGGGAAGCATTTATTTGGGGATTTTGCATTAAGATGATAATACCAACAGGGAGAATTGTAGAAAATGTTTTTCTGGCTTCACTGAATATATGTTAAGGATTTCCAGGAGTGCCTCTTCCATGTTTYCTGCTAAAGTTTGAATTGCTTTTCTTGTCTGGGCATGGCCAAAGACAGGCTTGTGTAATTTAATGGTTTGTTTCAAAGAAGTTCTAAGCAAGTGTCAACAGTGGTTTCCATCCAGCCTGGTTACAGTCACCCAGGCTGGGTATGGAATTGGCCATTGCTGCTGGATTTGATCAAGTACAGCAACTGAGCAAAGCTGAGCGCCTGAAAGAAGCCTCACAGCCACAAGGGATACTTCCCTGRAAGGCAGAGGAACTTAAAAGAGCTGGTTGATCTTCCTAAGCAGCCTTCTTAAAGGGTCAGAAAGCTCCGTTTCAGTGCTCAAGGAAATGACCGTGTATCAGGATGTCAGCTCGGCTG
>NW_026623276.1:297525-337547 GCF_030028575.1 Malurus melanocephalus
AAAAAAAAAAAAAGGAGCAACCCAAACATAGCCTGGCCAGCCTCACATCAGTGAGTAGGAACATTACAAAGCTGGTCCTCACAGAAGCCCTTTCCAAGTACATGAAGGACAGGAAGTCTTTGTTAACAGCTAATACAGTTCTATCATGAGCAAATGGAGACTGATTGACCTGATTGCATTCTGTGGCAAAAAATCTGGAACTCTGTCAATGAAGGGAGAGCAGTGGATGTTGCACACCTTTACTTTGGCCTTTACTTTGGCTTTTACCTTGACAGGTTCTTCCATAGTAATCTTGTACGCAAACTGGACAAACTGTGAGGATTCACTGCAAGATAAAAAAGGCTAAAGCAGCTGAAGCACCAAAAGGCAAGACTATTTAGCTGAGAGCCCTCTGCAAGCTACAGCAGAGGACTGACAGCAATCTCAGAATGCCCAATAAAAACAAGCATGGAGTCCTGTATCTGGGATGGGGTAATCTATCACATGCATTGGGGCTGACTGGCTGTGGAGCAGCTCTGCTGGACGRGACCTGGAAATCCTGACAGGCAAGCTCAACAGGAGTCAGCCACACGCTTCTATGGCAATGGGAACCATCTGCACACATGCATYACAGGAGCATGTGCTTCCCTCTTTCCCCTTGCAACTTGTGAAACCACATCTGGAGAGCTGCGAGCAGTTTTGTCTCCCCAGYACAAAGGAATACATGGATGTGGTGGAGAATGTCACAAAGATGTCTGSAGCACAAGACATGGGAGATGAGAAGGAAATGGATTTTTCAATCTTCAGAAAGAAGGACAAAGAGATCAAATTGCTGTCTACAACCACCCAAGAGGGTGATCACAGTGGAGAGGGGGATAGATTTAGCAGGATGTAGTGACAGGGCACCCAAAGGTGCTGTAGCCTTTGTAAACCCCAGTGGTTAAACTCTGGAACAAGCTGCCCAGAGCAGTTTCCATCCTTGGAAAATGCTGAACATCAGGACTTGTTTTTCCCTGTCGTAGTCCAAAACAACATGCAGAACATTTGCTGATGAACATTTATAAAACATAACCTTTACATGTTATAATGGTCTCTTCTCTCTTGTCTTTCTCATCTATGTCTAATCCCTTCATCCTTTTRACATCAGGTGTTTTAAACTGATTGTCCTTGGGTTTTTTTTCTCTCCTTGTAATTTTGTCTGCACTTTGTGGTGTCCATAAATGGACATTGGGCCCTGACTACTGATCCTAGGCGCCACATGAGGTGAAAAAACCCCAACCTGCTTCTTACAACTTACGTATGATGTTTAGGTTACAAGATACAAAAAATACGTTTTTGTTAGAGTAACATCACAGCATCAGCTTGTATGCAGTTAATGATCAACTGTACGAGCCAGATTAGCTTCTGTAGTGGTGGTATTTGGCTGTGTGGTTCCCACTCTGTGGTTTTTTTTTTTTTCATTTTCTATCTCACTCCACTGCAGTTTCATGCACTGAAATTAATTTTATGAATTTCAGTTATCTCTTGGTTTGAAGGTGCAGAGTTTGAGATGCCCTTTTCAGAGGGCCAAAAATTGCCATTTGTTCTTACTCTGAGATGGAATTTAGTAACAGAAATCTTAGATTGTGGCCCTGTATCACCCACTACCCSAAATTCATAGTAAACCTCACATTTAGTTGCAATAAGAGACCCCTTCARCAGTGAGAGAAAATAACCAAAACCAAAACAGCCCCAGCATTTCTTGACACTTTTAACTAGTTCTTCCTGAGTCTTAATGTTAAGCTTTTTGTTTTGTTCCACAAATTTCTTTTTCAGAGATACATTCTGAACTTTTCCTGTTCTCAGACCCTTTTTGTCCTCAATGAATATTCAAAGAGAATTGTTCCAAGATTACTTTGGCTTMATTCCCTAGACTCCTTCCTGGAATTTCAGCCATCCTGACAATCAAAATATTTTTAACTCTTTATGAGTATTAAATATGTTCTTCCAGATTATGGCCCATGTCTGACTACTCTGTTTAAGATTGTGTTAAATGTCTGRCCACAAATAACCCTAACTGCAGGTAAGATACAGCTCCAAAGTACACACTCACTTCCACTAACCCTTAGAAAAATCCCAACATGAAAGCCACTGGTTTTGCAGATAAACCGGTATTTATGTAAAACTGACTTGATTCTCCTGGATCCTTCTTGGCTTTTCACTCTATACAATCTATATTAGGTGTGTAAATGTGTTTCTTTTTACTAGTCTTTGCTTTTTCTGTTTTGCCTCAGAAATATCCTTCGCTTCACATTGGTCAGTGCTTAATCTCCACATTGATGTTCAATTCAAACTGGACACTTCCTCAGTGTTCCAGTAAAGTCATTTACTAAAACCTTTTCCAGAAAGTAATCTGACATAATGGWTGTTTCACAAGCTTCATGTGGGCTSACATTACTGAAGCTGTGCTGTATGTTGTTAAGGAAGAAATTATGTTCTTGTTTTCAAAACAAAAGCTTGCTCTTAGTAGTGGTCTTAATTTTTCAGGACAGTGATTTGGTCTCAATATTCATAACTGAGCTGGTTCTGTGGGAAGGGTGTAAAAAAAAATCCACRTGCATCTTAAAGATTGAAATTACATATTTTTAATTAAACATTCTGATTTGATAGTAAAKATGCAAAGGCTATAAACAGGTATTGTTTAGGAATGTATTACTCAAATGCAAATGTTCAGATGCTCGTGTTTACATTGCACTTCTTTCTATCCCCTCAACACGTGCAGCATAATAGGTAAGGACAAAATACTGGTAGAAGGGAAGTAGTCTGTCCTTCATGGCTAGCTTAAATGAAGCAGAAGGAAATGTAGAAATAATCTTCATAGCTCTTATTGATCCCTTTATATTGTTACATGCTGGAAAGTAAAGCTATTTATTGACTGAACTTTGGATAGCCACCTCTGATTAGCTCAGCTTTCATGAGCAAACCTTAACGTTCAGTGAAAATGCTGCATGCTGTCAGAAAGTGTAGGAAGATGTGAGGTTACAAAACAGATGTCATTTTTCTTCTTTACCAAATAAATTCAAAAATATTCAAGGTTAACCTTATCACAGTTGATGACAAAACAGAAGGTGTTGACATGCTTCTGAACTTACACTTTTCTCATTTTTATTGACAAATGAGTTAAGATATTTGTCAAAGATTGGCAAAATATAAACTTACCAGAAGGGTAATACTCAAACTGTAAAAAATTTATCTGGAGGAAGTCCTGCTTTCTCACTGAAGTTCTCAGACCAAATGTATCGATGCTTCTGCATTCATGTTGCATTTGGCAAACATACTTGCACAGTAATATCACTTCAGTTCCAGTCTGGCATCCTCTGGTTCCTCACTGGAAAACTTTGAATTTACAAGGCCAGTAAGTTTGGACGCTTCCATGGCAAATCAAAAAGGGCTGAGTGACCTTCTCTGGTGGATTTTCCTGTGCCATCTTTGGCAGAGTTTTTAGGTTCAGACAGAGAGGACAATGCAGCTCTTGATGTCTCACTTTCCGTAACTTCTCAGCAGTCTATAACAAACTCAGGAATTAAAAAAACTGCAAATACAGCTTCACAACCAAGAAAATCTAGGGTCATGTGTGTTTTCAGATCTGTTCCATGGAAGAAAACATCTTACTGTCCCAAGACTTTGGTTGGAAATTATTCTATGCTCCACACTCAGTGAAAACAGAGGTCTAACACCCCTTTGGTGATGCATTTGGAGAAGGTGGGAATGTTCTGCAGACTCCAGATCTAAAGGTAGGTGTAACMATGAACTTCTGAGCAAGATACATTGACTAGGTGCCTGGTAACTTGAATTTTACTAGAAATAAGGRCATGCTCTCATTTTCAAGTCTCTTTCTAGAATAGGAAGGCTTCAAAGTGTTAGAACTCAATTCAACAGGAATGAGAATAGAGGAAAATGGAAATAACAAGTAAGTGGAGTAAAGCAAGAAAAAAAAAAGTGGAATTTAAACTAAACAGATAWGTTAAAGCATTCTCAACAGACAGGGATCAAGTCTTCTTTTCAAATCCCATAATCTCACACACCCAACTTTAGCTGCAGAGAATAGATYCTGGAGTTAAAAGTTAAAGGCAGCTAATCCATACTAGTTCTCTTCATGCTATATTTCCACAGATGATCCAAAATACCAAGCTGTCACTGAATTCTTTGGGTGACCAAAAAAAACAGCATTGAGTCTAAAATCTGACCTTAATGACTATTCRTATTGATCTAATCGGTTAAAATATCCAGGCCTAGGGATTTCCTTCTTCCAGGGAATGCAGAGTACCCAGTTCCCTCCCCTGGATGATCAGCCATGGAGGGATCCAGCGTGGCAGAATCACAACCTTTTCCCCATCTCCCTTTGGCCCTGCAATGAGAATGTACTATTTCCAAGGCAAGTCCTCTCTTCAGAAAGAAATTAATTTCTAATTTATATCGCATCAGTTGCAGTGCTAGAAAGCACTGGTGGACTTTTGCTGGCATTTTCCTAAGCTTCTTAATTTCATCATGTCTTAAATCCAGTAGATAAATATTCACAGGATTTTTGGTTTAAAACTAGTCCTTTTGGGGTGCTTTTCATGAGCAAACTTATAAAAGTGCTGCCTGGAATGAAATGCAAAGTAACAGCATCTTGGATTAACAAACATCCACTTTTAAAATAGCTGCTTTTAATTACTGAGCTCTAAATCAAAAAGACAGTGCAACATCAAGGGGTGCTTTTCTCTATTGAATGTGAACACTATTTAAAAGTGAGATGTCTTCTAACCCTTTAATTTACACCTTCTAAGGATGGTTCTGAGTCACGGTTTTAATTTCTCCCTATTTTTCCTCCATGGGTTGCAAAACACATTTCAAAGCCTAGAATAAGTGAAGAGACCTGATCCAAAATTCCTTGGCAAATCTCCCTCCTATTGTGAGGAATATTGGCTGCCAAAAGTCCAAGACTGAACTCTGTAAGGACAGAGTTTTTCCARCACTCCTTGGTCATTTCAAATATCTTTTGAAAATCTGGTCTTTGAATATCAGGTGGCCGAAGTGTTCCTGTCTGTTCTGTGTCCTGTCACACAGTAGCATTCTTTAATCCCTAATTTGAACATTTCAGAAAATTATAAATACTTGGTTTCTATGTGGCTCTGCACCCAAAACAGAACCTCCATGTGCCCCAAACTCACATAGAAGAAAAGGATTGCATTAAATGTTGCTACCATTGAGCCCTGGTATTCCTCCCAAAAACGTAGTGGAAGGCCATTATAATAATGTAAAACTTTTTTAAAAGGCTCAGTGTTTCTACCACAACACAGTTTGTGAGATGAATGGGATGAGTTTCATTCACAACAGAGACACATTTCATTCAGGTATTTGTTACACACCACTGATAACTTGTAGCTTCCAGTAGGTGAGGTTTTATCTTAGCTGATGGAAAAAAACATTTCTTGACTATGATATTGTCTGAAGCCAATTTGCTCCAGGGGAGCAAAAGGCAAGTGGTGCAGTGGGTGATTACTGATGGTCTGACAGTGCACAGTGTGGTATGGGGGAACATTTATTAAACAAACAATGTTAACTTGACCTAAGACTGAAGTTTGATCTCSAACAGGAACACCTATCTAATGATTAAACCGTGGAATTAGGCTGTTAGGACCATAGCTAATAAAAGCCTGGGGTGCTTATAACTGGGATGCTGCAATTCTTCATTCTAGACACATGCTGACTGCAATGAAATCCAAGGACCGAGGGAGATGATTTAAAGCCACTGACTGAGAAAAGAGCTGCTTCCAGCCAGCCCAGGGAAAGGATTAATACAGGAGCAAAGGCTGGACTCTGACCTCTTTTGAGGCTTGGTGCCTGAGGGAAGCATATGAGGTGATTCACAGCAGGGCAAGATTCATTGAACCAGAAGGGAGGTCTTAAGGAAGCTGACTCCACTTTTCTCAGCTCTGTGGTTCGTAGCTGAGAGCAGGCAAGTTCTGCTTTTGGAGGGCTGTTTTGCCCTGGGCAATCACAGAAGAGTTGGAATGACCCTGCCACCAGAGTCCTGAGATGAGTGGGGACCCCCACCCTGGCAGGGCTGTGATTTAGAAAGKGAGGTACTGCCCAGGAGAGTTGGCTCTGCTGGGAGAAGAAAGAAAAAGGAAGGTCACTGATTACCCCTCAGTGCAGCAGATTGATCTGGCTGAATGGATGGGAGTACATAACGCTGCCACTCTGTCTCTCYCCTACCCRTARCACAAGCCTTCAAGCCTTAGAGAASCCATGCTCCTGCCATCAACCTKATAAGATTCCCAAAACACAGCCCAAGAGAAAGCAAGCACTGTTAGAACACAATGTTTAGTGTGTTCTGATCATTCTATTTTTTTTTTTCTGTAGCCAAACTTAACATGAGCCACAATGATTACAGTAAAGTCAAGGAGAGAGAGTTTGGAGTTTAACAAAACCAGCTTTAAAATATGCACATTTGGTGAGAATTTTTTACAGTGGGTTTAGAAATAGCTGTCAGAATGTCCTTACACTATTTGCAGTATGGTGTGGCATATGGAATTTGGTGCCACCAAATTTTAGATACCGAGGCCTAGCTATTTGAAGAAATTTAGGCACACAGTCTTATGAATGCAGAGGGGGCTGGGGATGAGATTCAGCTGCGTAAGCTCAGATGGGCAGAGCCTTTCAGGTGCCCCATGGTACCCAAATCATCTGCACCGGGCAGGCAGACATGGCAYGGTCCTGACGTGCAGGAATCCCATMATCTGCTGGAACGGCCACTAAAGACACCCTGTGGGAAATCTGGTGAACTCTGAGCATCCATGACAAAGGTACTTGAACCACTTTCTCAGTTTTTGGGGCAGTGATTGCTGCAGGCACAGAGATGCCCACGTAAGCTCTATCTGCTCGGCCCTCGCTGGGGACTTCCACACCCCACTGCATTTTGTGGGGGAAGACAGTCAACGTGGGCAGTGTCCATGTCCAAAATCAACATTTTTCAAAAGAGGAATATTTTTTTAATTCTGATCTGTGAAACCTAAGAGAAAATTTGAGTCCTAAAATTTTATTTTATTATGTGTTGGTAAAGCACTGCAAAGAATTTCAGTGCTTTATTAAAGGTTTTTAATATGGATGATTGCATACATCCYAGCCAAAATCTTCTCCATCCTACATAGGTATTTATCTCAGCTAGCAGATTTTGTTTGCTCAGATCCAAATTAGAAAGTATTTAAAGCAGATAGCACATCTCTAAAAATATACTGAATTTACAATGAAGCTTTAACATTCTCTTGCTAAATTTCACACATCTCATTTGATTTCTGAAAAGAAAAGGTAAACACGGAAATTTTCTTCATCAGCTCTCATGCTCTGCTTGCAACAATAAAAGAGGAATATTTCCTATATTACTGCCATGTATTTTAAGTAGAGAAAAATGCCCATTCCTTCCCTTTACAGGCAAGGAAGTCAAGTCACCAGCTGCAGTTAATGCCATGTTTTGTTYTATTTGTTGGTAATATAAGCTCCTATGCAAATTGAATGGCTGCTGTTCAGACCCAGTTGAGTACAACAGGGGAGGATGGAACCAAATTACTTCTGTCTGTCTTAAAAAAGACTTTTTAATAAAATGTACTTTACACAGCCCCGAATCTTGCCAGGTTAAATTCTCACTTTAGCCATGTTCACATTCTTGTTAATTTATTTTAACTGCAGCACAGAAGGTTAGGGTAATGGGAAGAGATGAAAGTGGAATGGTTACAGTGAAACCTGCTGCCTGTATTTAGATAATTTTCCTTCCAAGTGACAGTCCATTAAACCTCTAAATTGTTTTATTTGCTACTAAAGAAAGTCTTTGCTTAGTCTTTGAGTCCCAGGAACTAACGAAAGAATCTTTAGAAGAAAATCAGCAGATTTTGTAAAAGTAGAACTAATATGATATGCAGAGCTTGTACAATGTTCRCTTTTACAATTTTTTGACTTTGTAGAAAATGACATAGTGAATCTCAAAAGGTACGTTTTACAGAGATTAGAAGTGTTTACTTCTCCCTTAATTTAAAAAAATAATAGTTTTAAAATTCAGGTTTAATAAATTGTTCTTGTCATTACTTTAAAAAATCAATCACCACATTAAATATATTTGGCATCTTTGACCAATTCAATTATTTTTTGCTATTGAGCAACAGGATATAAAAAGGGTTTTAGTTTTAGTGTTATACGGGTCTACCTTGGTTTTTTATCACAGAATTCAATCTAAACAACATTTCAGTTACCCAAAATTAATTACTAGCTTTTGTAAATTAGTTTATATAATACCTTCTCTTTTTCACCGCTTTTTCCTCTTCACCTGATACAGCCTGCTAGCCCTTCACTTCTTCTCCATCTCTTGGCTAGTCCAACTACTGCAAATGCTCAAACTAATTGTGAAGATAACAGGAATCACTGCAACAATTTGACATGCATCTCCCAAGTTATGTGCTCATAAAAAAAATTTTAGCAACACTCATCAGCTAAAGAGTTAAAGCTGTCATTATGCTTTTATGTTTGAGTACATTGTGCTTTCATAGTTGTGTATATTTTTCTGTATATTTGTGGTGATGTCCCACTTGTGCAGAAATAGAAGTTTTTCCGCTTCTGTGAACATTAATGTTTGGTGCGAGAGCCCAAGCTGTCCAAGTGTGTTGTRGTTGTCACATTTCACACGCGTGTCCGGCTTTTAAAAACTGCTAAGAATATACTCCTGGGCAAAAATGGACCCCGGGCTATCCACAACAGGTCTAAACCAACGAAGGAAGAAAAGATGACTGTGTGGCCTCATGTCTGTACTTGGGAGTATGAGAGATTTCAAACAAGGAAAACGCAGGGTGGCAACGTGATAAAAGAAAATATATGCTGCAGATTTTAAATGGAATTCTTAATTCATTGCAGGAAGAAACAGTATTTAAAATACCTGCCCCAGGCTGCAGAAGAAACTTTCAGCTATATGTTAAAAAAGAAAAAAAAAGCCCTTCCTTTTTATGACAAAGTGGGAAAGTTTTAGTTTGTTTACAGTTCCCGAAATAGCTCRAATTTATAGGACAGTTTTAGTTACTGCAATTCTTTTTAAAAGAGTCTGGCCCTAAAAATGTAACAAACCAGTAAAATAGTTGTTAGGAAATATGATTTTCTTCGTATTTAACATAGGATTCAGTTTGATGCATACACTACACATAGCACTAAATTTCTTCCCTAGAACTTGGGGTGCTTTCTATTATCCATCAAGACAGATCTTGCGGATGGTATGTACTACACTGGCAAGGAATTTTTCAGGTAAAATACAAACATAACGTTGTTTAATATATATTTTATTTAATCTTCTGTCATGACACTTGAAGCTATCTTAATAAAACACCATAAATCAACAGAGTATATAGATGTAAAAGAATTGTCTCTTACTTTTTTTTCTTTCTTTTTTAAAAATTTTCTGTGCGATATGAGTTAATTAAAGTTATGCTGACTGAAAGACAAAARTTTCCCTGTTTTTACACCCAAACTGAATGATGGTCTGGGGTATGATTCTTTCAATTGGTACTTCAGTATTTACTGGTTGAAATGTAATGTAAAATTTTAGCAATGTGTAAAAATTTGCACAGGAAAAAAAAAAAAAAAAAAAAAAAAGAAAGACTGAAATTCTATTCTGGAATTCTAGAAATTTTATTCTGAAATTTCTGTTCTGAAAATTTTGGGCATGACCTCCTGAGGTCTTGTGGTCTGACCTCCCTGCTCAACCAAGGATGCTCAGAGCCAGTTGCCCAACACTATGTCCCAATGGCTTTTGCAACTCCAAAAAATGGTTGGAAAATCCACAACCTCCCTGCACAACCTGTGTCAGTGTTCAGTCATAACAAAGTAGTGTTTGCTGCTGTTCAGAGGGAACCTCCTGTGTTTCATTTTGTGCCTCTTGCCCCTTGTGCCCTCTTGGTCCTGTCACTGGATATCACAGGAAAGAGCCTGGCTCCATCTTCCTGGCGCCATCCCCTCATTGATGAGATTCCTTTGAGTTGAGTCTCCTCCAGGCTGGSGAGCCAGAGATCTCTCAGCTTTTCCTCAAAGGAGAGATGCTCCAGTCCCTTCCTCATGTTTGCAGCACTTTGCTGGACTCTCCAGGATGTTTATTTCTCTCTTATACTGGGGAGCCCAGGACTGTATCCAACACTCCTGCTGTGGCCWCCCCAGGGCTGACCACTTTGTCACAGACTCTTTAGCAGAAACCTTTGATAGGAAGCTACTCTGGGACAGTCTTTCTTCTTACCACAAAGATCACTTGTTGCTGTCAGTTTGAGGATTGGTAGGGCCCAAATAAGCCCAAAGAGTGGAAGGAATAAATAAAGGGACTGCAAGTTTCAGCACTGATAGGACTGTTTTGTCAAGAACAAAATCCTTGTTTCCTTAGTTTTACTTGGATTTTTTTAATGTAGACTGAGGTTATTCTCATCAATCTGGCGGGCCTCACCTTCAAGAGATTGGATTCCCTATAAGTTTACCATACAACAGTCTGAACTGGGCTTTTTTTTTTTTTTTTTCTTTTAAGTATGAAGCAACCTTTTTTTCCTTTTAATATGAAGCTAACTAATGCTGTGTGCCATTTTCCTAATCTCTACAGCCTGTATAATCTGTATGAGATCCTTAATATTTTGCTATGTGAACAAATTTCATGAACCATGAAACCCAAGAATCTTCAGATAGCCAAATCCACTTCCTCAAAGCAAAGCTGTGTTACTCAAACACATGCTCAGATATGCTACTGAATTTGGAAGGAGCATTTATGTCATGTTGTCCCTGAGTTATCCCCTCAGTAGAAAAACACAGGGTGGAATTCTCTATTGAGACAAGTTTCTATCAGTGGGATGACCATGTCCCACACGTCTGATTTTTTTATTTTTTTTCAGAGTTCAGAGGATTTGTTGGGAACATCCTCATCCGGACTGGTGCCCCGCTACTCTTTCATGGTCTCCTGTGAAAGGAGGACCTCCCCCACTACTCTGGTTTTGCACAAAAGTGGCCCCTGTAAGGTTGTGTTGGATGGACATCCCATTCCCCAGGGAGGACACAGCTTTGGGGGAACCATCTTACGGGGTCCATGACTGCTGAAAGCCAAAGATGCGCCTGGTCCCCAGCCCCGCTCCATCAGCCAGCTCATTCAGCTGGGCACACTGCTCACCATGGTAATGGTGTTTCATCAGCTTCTGCAGTTAGCCCTACAGAAATGTTCAGGAGCAGTAAAACTACTAGTTTTAGGGACTAAAGTAGGAGTCCCCTAAACACAGTATGGAAAATTGGCTCTGTAAATTATATGGTAAAATGAAGTGACCAAATGGCTGGACACTCTTCCCTTTCATGTAGCACCAGACTGGATGCTACACTTGTTAGTGATCAGCCCCAGTGATCAGCCAGCCCTTGTAGGGACTCCACCTTCTGCTTTCAAACACCAAGAGAAGTGAAGTGGCCAATGCATCAGATTTGGGTAAAGAATTTTATGCTGAAATGAAATCATCCTTTCAGAGTTTTATTTCAATAGCAAATTTTCCCTCTGTAGAAAAAGACAATCAGCCCATATAACCTTACTAATCGCAATGCAACTAGCATTCCTGCATGAAAGCTGTGCCATGGTCTCTAGGCATATATTGGAATAAAAACACMCAACAAACCTGTAACAGCCCTSTAAACAGAGCTGTATTTATCTCAACAATAACCTCTTCTTTGTGACACACCATTTTCCTTTATTCCTTGCAATTCCAAGAGCTTTGGAAAACATATTTTGGAGATACCTCTGTGTGTGAAGCTTATTAAATTAGTCTGTTCCTTTCAGTATTAAAAAAAAAATATGGATTAAAGCTCAAGTCATTTCATGGTCTGGAAAGAGTGTCAACAAAAGTGAAATAATGTTTGTGCAGTTGCGTAAGGTGGGTTAACCTTTTGAAGAACATTGTAAATGCTTTGTGGAAAAAATAAATTATATTCACATGTCCTCTTGGCTTCACAGTGGTAGTTTTCTAATGTATCATGAAAGAGCTGCAAATATATGTATTGAATGGCAAGCATGCTGATAGCTGCCCTGTGGCAGGTTTAAGAAAGGCGACAGCCAGAGTACACAGCAGAATGGTTGCTGTGTCAGTTTTGACATCTGTTTTGGAAGAATTTTGTCTGTCTCTAAAGCAGTGTGATCCTCAGTGTACAGTCACTTTGGAAGTGTTAGCTAGTCCACGTTGTGCTGAGCACATTGATGCTTTGAAGTGTCAAAAGCTGCTCAAGATATTTTAACAATATATAAGCCCATTTCCTTTGACAGAAGATTCAAGACAAGGCTGTGGGAGGGTGAAATTTCTTCTGGAAGTTTACACACATTTCTATATTAAGTGGTGGAAAATCTTCCAGCCGCTYTAGCCTTTGAAAACTATGATCGAAATTCCGAGTCTTCTTGTATTCTTCCCCTGACTGGGTGGCTGAACCTCAGGAATTGTCTCCATTGAAASAAACTGACTGTGGCTAGACATGAGGAAAGTTCTGGGTTTGAAAGAGCCTAGAAGAGTAACCAAAATGGGGAAGGCAGGGGAATGTAGCTCAGTATGGAGAACTCTTTACAGTTTAATCATTTTCCTGCACACGTTTGTTCTGTTCCCTGTAATAGCTYATTGTAATCTAAAATTCAGTTCATTATGATCAGGTTTCTTTCTTTCCATTCTGTTAATTTGAGAGACTTTTACAATTAGAATTCTTACACCAAACTCATTTAATGTTCAAAAAGACAGAATTGTGGCTAATTAAAGATAACAGCAAATCAACCACATAAAACAATCACATGCTGTACTGAGTGTGATTACWACAGCCAATGTATTGAGCACTGTGAGATATATCCTCTGTTGCTAAAGGGGAAATACACTGTGTCTTCTCTGATGCTGCAATTTCCACCCCCCTCCTTGCTCAGGTAGCATTTATCCATTTTCTAAAATGCTGTCATCCWGCAGATTAGTTGCAGGCAACAAGGCTTTTCATAGCCTGGCTCTAATTCCCCATTATGATACAGCACTGTGCCTTAGGCATTGCACTGCAAGCAATAGCCAAGATTTACTTCCTCCCAGTCAATGCTGCACAGGCACCAGAGCCAATCCTTCTATCGACACTGCCTGCTTAAACAGCTATGGATGGTTTATCAGCCCCCCACCATGCTAACAGAGAGCAGCACACAGCTCTCATCATTTCTTTTCTTCCCAGTTTTCTTTATCCTTCAGTGCTGTTTTCCTTACTGAAGATTATAGCAGGCCACAATAGAGCATATCTGGTTAATAGGCAAGACAAAAAATAAACCAGTTATTTAACTTTGGAAATGTGTTAATCAATTTGAGAGGAATTTTTAGGTTCTTAAATAACTGATTAACATCCAAATTTGTGCATAGGCAGAGACACATATTATCAGCATCAAACTAGATGCCAATTTAAACCTGCTAGCTGAATGCAAGCTCCCCTTCAAGAAAATCTTGGGATGTACAAACAGATGTTCAAAAATAAAAAGCCTTGAATTCTGCTGTTGTAATAGCAATGACACTGCTAGCATCTGGGCTAAACTTATTCGAGTCAAGATTCCACCATTAAGCCTGAGCTTAATCTCACTTCATATAAATTAAATGASAATCTGGGGAGTCTGATAGAAGCAGTCAAGAGGGTCTGTTTTTGTCTCAAGAGTGACCCTCATTTATGAGGTTGTGGATACAGACTTGAACTGGCATAATATGAACAGTCACACTAAAGTGTGAATTTCTGGAGAGTCAGTGACCTTCGTATTTCAGTAGCACAGAATTTGCTAGTAGCACGGAAATAAAATAACAGAACAAGGATGCAGCTCCTCTCTTGGAGGACTTAGCAATGTTACAGGGTACTTTGGCTGCTGGCAGATGCTAAGGAAGCTAGAACAGTAAACACAGCCTTCAAGTGCTCCTCTTTTGGACAGTGTTTATCTGCCCAGCTAAACCAGTGCAAAAGCCAAAGATTTGCTGAAGACATACACGCCTCCAGTGCAAAGAATATACCTGTTTTCTTCTAAGAAGCAAGGCTACCTTTATTCTTACTTAGAATGGACTTGTTCTGAAATTATGGGAGAATGAAAAGGAGTTTTAACCTTCTCTTGCCAGTTTTGCTTACTTTCAGGGCTTCTTGAGCTGTCAGAAGGGGACAGAAACTTATAGTTCATGAGAATCAGGCCCACTGTCTTTTAACAGCACAAAATGGTATTTGAAAACTGATCAAGAATGAATAAATCTAATAAAAAAGAAGATAATAATTAATTAGATTTGGAATATATCACAYATATTCCAGATCAAGGACTTTTAATTAAGAATGAGTTTACAGATTTCAGTTTTCCCTGTATGCAAAAGTCATACACTCTATTTTTATCTACAATTGCTCTTGCCAATCCATGCCAATCTGGAAATACTCTGGATTTTGGCCCAAAACCCTCCAGTTAATGACCTCATTAAAAATATAGCAGTATAGAATAAATTGGCAGAAAATTATTGCAGCTTCCAAAAGGCCTAATCTTTTAATACGTACAATTACTCTGGTAACTGGGGGCCAAATGCAGCTATAGGAGGAGGATCTCTGCTGCTTATGGACATAGAAATATTGGTATTTAGGATGTGTTTGTGTCTATATTTAGTCTGGTTTATGCTTTCAATTGACTTAACGAAGATTCTACTAAGGCTTTTTTTTTTTCCAAAATGAATGTTTAAAATAATGTGAGGGTGATTTTGGAAAAGCCATTATTTTGTAGGCATAGCCTTATTTTTAGTAGCTACTTTTAATCATCAGGATATGTCTGGATGTTTCTGAATTTCACAGATTCAGAAACACATGCAACACCATTCATACCAGAGGTCCCAGGTCACTTCTCTTTACAGAAAACAACAACAACAAAACCAGAGTTGATTTCATTCACATTTCTCAGCATGAGAATTCAGAACTRRAAATGTGACTATAAATAGCAAGGRAAAATAGTAGATTGTTTCTAAAAGYTAAGGACTAATTTTTCCTTAGAGCAGGATCACTAGCAGTCCAATGTTTCTGGTGTTCTGTTGCTCGGAGCACCAAGATATTACACCTTCAGTGCAAGCTGCTCAGAAATTATGATGTTGGTACAGCATTTAAAAGTATTTAATATCAAGTCAAATACCTTCTGATATTTTTATAGGTATAAAGAAAGGGATTTTTTTTAAAGACCATGATTAAAACTTTATTTTCAAAATGTATGTTTACACCTTCAAACAGAAATGCTGACAATTCTGATTATGTGAAGCCATTTTTTTTTCTGCAGTATTGATTCAGTGTTTTTTACAGTCACTTTGGCATCATCTCCTTCAGCATTTCCCATTACAGCCAATTATTTCAGTATGTCAGAGTAATACCCCGGAATCCCTTTGACACAGAGGTCTCCCTGGATTTGGGAACTGTTCTCGCTGCGAGGAGCTGATGATTTCATTAAGCAGGATGGAGCAAGGTCTCAGTCCTGAAAATCCAGCTCAGTCTTGCTGTTGCATGCCATGGCAATCCCAGGAAAGGCCCCAGGGAGCTGCTAAAGCAGGAGCACCCTGCTGCCTCCACCTTACACCTTGGAGTCTGGATTGCAGCCAGAAGGGGATGGAGCTGACAGCCCATGTCCCTGTGACTGCCTGCTTGCTCTGGCACCTTGTGTGGAAGGGACAGCTGGGACAATCCACACTTGTTATCCAACATTCATTGCATGACTTTGGGTAGCGGTGATCTTGGTGTGCCCAAGTGCTGATCCCCTGGTGTCACAGTGTGGTGGGCCAGCTTTGGCTGGCTGCTGGCCACCTACAAAGCCAGGCTCTTCCTCTCCCTCCTCCACAGTGCAGGGGGAATGGATTAGTGCAASGTGTGATGAAACCAGTACAGCAGCAGGTTACCTCTTGAATTGCATTTCTTTAATTTTCCCCTCAGACTCCAGTCACTTCTCTCACTTTATTAAAATTAAATCYGGTATTAAATGTTCTTACTGTTAGTTCAGCTGAAAACTGGGCTGGGGTCTCAGAGTGCTTCAGTCAAGTTCATTCACAGTCATTTATCTCTCTTCATTTTGGTTCTTTTAATGGGGATATTGAGTAATAYACTCACCTTTCCTCCACACAGAGCAATAATCCTCCATCACTCAARGCAAAACTACCCCCACAGGCCTTCTTTCTCCATGTGAAATCCTACACAGTATGGACATGCTTTGAAAGTTCAAATGCCTGTTGCTGATCAGGAATGGCAAGATGAGATCTTTGTGAGTGCCAAACAAAAAGAGACAGCGTATACACGTGGGGTTTCTAAAAAAGAGAGAATATGACTGCAGCACTTAGGCTATCTGTCCTGTGATCGTGTGCATGCCTTCCTACCCCCCCTGCCTCCCTGCCTTATCTCCCCAATTCCAGTCCATGAGAACAGCTGAATGAACAATGAGCGTTCAGGGCAGCAAAGGCGGGAAAGGAAGAYGGAAACTTGGGGGGTGACGAGACTTGTGCTGCCCTTTCAGTATCTGATTGCCAAAAGAAATGGCCCACAGAGCTACTCCCAGCCCTAAAGACTTGTTGGGGAAAAAAATCCCCAGTCTTTCCACCTTGCTGGGGCAGAGCTTACCTCTATCTTCAGCCCTGATGTGCTGTTCCATTCTGACTTGGCTTAGAGACCATGATAAAGTGTGAATGTTGCAGGGGGAAGGCAAAGAGTGAGGCCAGGGCGAGGGAGGTGTAGGCTGGGCCTGTCCAAGCACTCAGGCAGTTTTAAGGAGAAACCATGCCTTGTATAAGTGTTGACTTTTCCATGGCATGTCCCAGGGGAGGTAGAGCCACAGCTGCTGTGCTGGGCGAGTGCCTGTCTGAATCACATTTGCTCCACCACCTGTTGCAAGTGGGAAATCATATTGTCTATTGTAGAACCAATGACAGACTTTAATAGCAAGCAAATAAGCAAGGGCATGGCTGCAGCTCTGCTGGCTCTGTTTTGACCAGCTGCAGCTCCATGAAGAGAATGCCCAGGGGAGAAGAGAGGACCTAAGCGCTAATAAGAGACACCTCAGTTAAAGCAAAAAAGAATATTCACTGTYTGCCCATATGGATAAAAGATAAGGAAGTAAATAAATAAATATAACAGCTCTCCTTTAATTATTTTCTTCTAGCRAAGAGATATATCTGAACTCCTGTTTCAGTTAAGAGGATTGCAGTTTATTTCTTGACACTGAAATTTATACAGAAGCCAACAGGTTTTCCTGTCTAAATAAAGTATGGGAGAGGAAGCTGTAAGCATACGGTAGCCTTAGAAATCTTGTATGCATGTTGCAGTGAAGATGGGAGAAAAACAGCTACTCTTGCTGAAAACGTCACTGAATAATCCGCTCCGTTACCATAATAGCCACACTGCTACCTTGAAAGAAATCGTGCTTGTGTTAATGTGGCATGATGGATGGAAAAAATAACCTTGGATTCACAGGGAGCTGGAGAAAGAACTAATCAATCATGTTCTGTTTCATTCTTTCTAAMCAAGTATTGTTGCTGATAACAGGTAAGTAAATAGAATTTATTATCCCAGCGGAGGAAAGCTAAATTAGTTGCCTGATGATAAGCTTCCATCCTGTGAGCAAATTGCCTGTTTGCAGACACTCCAAACTCGAGGGAATGTGTATGGTCAGAGGTATTCTTTCTGATGAAAGAGTGCACTTGGTTTTAAAGGCTGTGCAGCTGGTGATCCGCACCCAGCAAGGATTCACAGGCTGCATTTTGGGGCCTCCCTCGCTCACAATTTTGGCTTGGCAGCACCAGTGCTCTTTATGTAGCCAGGCACTCCCTGTCCAGGAGCCTCAGATAAGGCTTCACAAATGCAGGACTCAAACCTTTCTGAGCAAATCTAATGCTGTGTACTCTGGAAAAAAGCTTCTGCAAGCTGCCATATGTGAAATAAATCCATCTGGCCCAGAGAAAGRGGGCTTGGGTGCTCATGTGACTGATTGAGTTTCTGTGATTGTGAGTGTGAATGTGGGCTGGGGAGTCTGTCTCTCAGCTCACATATTGCCACTGGCCAGATCTGACAGCAGGTCTAAAGTTAAGCAATATCCACATCCTGAAAGTTTCATGAAAATAAACAGTTATACAGGTCCAAAGGCCATCTTAGAGCTTCCTCAAGGGGGAAGGCTGCTGTGCAGTTTTACCCGTTATATACATGTATACCAGACAAAGTAAATAATGCCTTATTTATTCACTGGGGAAAAAAAAACAAACAAACAAAAAAAAACCCACAGTGGAGACGAGGTAGTTCACAAATTCAGAAATCCCTGCAGGAACTGTCACTACAAGAATTTTATGAGTGATTAGTTACTCATCAAGTTATTCCTCTCCGTTGCTTTTCCTCAGATAGTTCCCCTGTTAACCTACTACAGCTCAATAAATACATTTAATTACTGTGGAGCAAAATAAAATGTCTGCTACAGAAATGCGCTTTACACGAGCAGCAGAAAATTTGAAGACTCATTGCCCCRTGTGTGGGATCAGGCAAAGGTCATGTGGATGAAATAAAACATGATCAGCTAATTAAATACTGTCTCACAGAGAGCACACACATGGAGAGTGTTCTGAGTCTCTGTTAACTCTGGATGCTTTTCATAATTTTGAGTGCTTTGCTCTGAAGCACTTTTTATTTTTTCCCCCTAAATAAAAAGGCTCACTTGGAATTGTTCTGAAGGGCTTAATGATTTCTTCAAAATCCAGGCATGCTCCATTTGAACTTCAGCAGCAGTTTTGTTTTTATTCACAAGTACAGCATAAATCTTGGCTCCCTGATCACTTTTGCTACTGGAGCAGTGGGGGATTGTGCTAGACTGCAAGCCAGCCACTTGGAAATGAGGGAAGGTGAGATTCACACGTTGTTATTGGATTTCTCGGATATCGACCGACAGCGGAGGAGTGGAGGTGCTCCTGGGATCAACCTGGCTTCCTGGAGGGCAGAACACCCCAGTGTCTACAGACTGTCTGCCTCCATGATCTCTTTTCACTTCCATTTGCTCTTAACCATATTATTTGGTCTTTTATCTTCATCCATCTCCACCATATACCCCTGTGTCCCAACACTTATCCCATGTCCACTTATTCTGACTCTTCAGTCCTACTCTTGGCTTCTTTTCCCACAAATGGATCCTCGTTCAGCCTTGACACTCCCTCAGATGCACMCCCTTTCAGGCTCCTTCTTACCTTCAATCCCAGGCAGGGGCTTCTGTCCCTTCTTCTGTCAGCAGCCCCCACACCAAGGTGATGGTCTCCCTGCTGCCAGGGCTCCGACCTGAGCACAGCCACACCCAGCTGGGGAGAAAGCTGGCTACAGGCAGCATTTCAGAAGTGGAGTTGTCTCCCCCAAAGCTGTGACAAGGACATCRAAATTGAAATAATTCGTCATGTGGGCCAAAAGAACAGTTAATGGAGAGGCCATTAGGAGAAAAATAAGAGAACGATCATAATATTTCTCAAAATGGACAGGAAAGTAGATTCTTYCCTCATCCCATCCACCAAAGCTGTTCTGTTGCAAAAACTCTGGAGGGAGGAATGTCAGCCAGTGGAAGATGTGTGTTTTACATGGATTGCTGTCCCACAGTTCCTGCAGAAGGCATCAAAACTGGCCATCAGATGGAGAGAGTCAATCTGTGTCATGGTGGGGGCAGCTCTCCCTTCTGCCTGCTGTGATAGGCCTCTGACAGCAACGGGGACAAATCTCTTGGACAGGAGAATAACAGCAAGAATTTACTCTGCTTCTCCCATAGACCATTTGCAAAGAGAATGTTCTGAGTTCAAATGCCCAGTGTACCTTCTAAGACAGCTAGATAACCTCTCTTGCCTTGAAAGGGAGATGTCATGGCCATATTTGCAGACCAGTATTTGCAGAGGCAATGCCTTGTGCAGTTATCTCACTAGAGGAGCTCCAAGCTTGGCTGGAAGCAAGCCTTTTGTGATTCCCGTCCCCACAGAGCCACATAATAGAAGAGGACTGTGATCCAAAAGCTAAGCTTTCATTAATGCCAGAATAAAACTCATATATAAATAGAATGTGCACCAGGTCGTTCTTGCCAATCCAAGTTTGTAGACAGTCTGAAATAATAGCTCTGAGCAGTACATAAACTGTTCCCATTCTTCTCAATGTGGTGCTAACTAGGAAATCCAATTATCATAATTTAAATGTCAGCATCATTAAATATTTTGCTMCTGAATACTCTAACAGAAACATCCAGCTAATATTCCCTTATTACATTTCCAAACCACCTTCCCCCTTTTCCACTGTGTGCCAGATGTACCACCTGTCCTYTGCCCAATCACCAAAACCTCCAGATTCCTCTCTACAATTCCTACTAYTAAGTAATTTAGCATTGTCAGTCTGACAGCCTGGGATACATCTTGAACAGCTTGGGAGAAGGTAAATAAAATTTAGTGCTGAAATAAAGAGCACAAGGAATACTTTGCAGTAATACTAATTTAATTGAGTATAATACTGACTTTAGTATTTTTTTTATATTCAGTTTGACACAGTAGGATGTTCATGATTGCTTTAACCTGGATCTGATTTCAGACAGTTTCATTACAGTTTGTTGAGGAGCTGGTAACAAAGATGTTGACTAGAAAGATGAGGCAACACRTAAAGGTAAATATTTGTCAGAATAATACTTGCTGCTGGTTCTTCGGTACAAGCAATTTTCACTGGTTGCTGCATGGCTGTGCCAGAGGCCATATTGAGCAAATGGCTGTAAAAAAGTTGCAAGAAACTCTTGATTTTTTTCAGTATTTATCCAAAGCCTTATGTTTTTTTGTTTGTTTTTTTTTACTTTGGAAAAACTTAAAGATTAGAACCTTTTTTTGAAACACTTGAATCAAATTGTTGCTTGAAACAAAAGTTGAACTTTCAGACTTATCATGACAGAATCATAGAACTGTTAAGGTTGGAAAAGACCTTTAAGGACATTGAGTCCAACTGTTAACACAGCATCGCCAAATCCACCACTAAACCATGCCCCAGAGTGTCACACCTACACATTTTTTAAATGCCTCCAGGAATGGTGGCTCCACCACATCTCTGGGTAGCCTGCTCCAATGCCTGAAAACCCTTTTTGTGAAGAAATATTTCTAAACCTCCCCTGGCACAACTTGAGGCCATTTCTTYTTTTCCTTTTGATTGGTATTTGGGGAAAGGGTCTGATCCCCCATGTCATTACAATCTCCTTTCAGGTGGGTGTAGCAGAGCAATAAGGTCCTCTCTGAGCCTCCTTTACTCCAGGCCATACAGCCCCAGCTCCCTCAGCTGCTCCTCACAGGACTTGTGCTCCAGACCCTTCACCAGCTCCATTGCCACGCTCCAGCCCCCCAATGTCATTCTTTTAGTGAGGGGCCCAAACTGGACACTTGGTATTCTTGGAAGGGCAATGAAGCTGGTGAGGATGGGAGCACTCATCTTCATCCATGGGAAGTCAGTTTCTCCTGGAGAATGTTGTAGGAATCAGAATCAAAGGCTTTACAAAACTCTGGCTAGACAAATCCACAACCTTCCCCTCATCCACTARGCAGGTTGTGTTTTCATAGAAGGAGATAGGGTTACCACAGTCTGTCTGTCCTTTAGATGATACCACTGCTGACAAATAAAATTGAATACTTTGTAGTTTCAAATCAGGAACCACAAGGTTTTTCTGAGAATAATCTCCAGGTGAGATTCAAATTCCCTTTAAATGTAGACCACTACAGTCTGTGTAGTTGTTCCAAAGTTTGCCAACTTGCCAATTTGCTTGAAATAGGGAAAGCACAGTTTGCACTGGTATGCACTGTGGACCTAAAATAGATGATAACTGTGATTTTGGMAATAACTAATCAATGAGCACATTAGCTAGCACAGGRACTTTATCTTCYATCAGTGYCATTYCTCCATATTASTGGCATATTGCACTTCAAAAACCCSCTCATTTGGYTCTCCRAAAGGTTCTTCTTTCACTCAAGCTGATCAGCTCAATACATCCTTTTCTGAACTTAGTGTCGTAACCAAAAAGGATTGTCTGGGCTRCCGCTTGTTTTGGACTACCTTCAAGAGCTAAATGATAGTTTTTTAGAGGCAGCTTTGCCATCCATTTTGGAATCATAAACCACTGGGGAAAAAAAAAAAAAAGAGATGAAAAAAAAAGGATTGATAGCCAGTCCACAGACACCAAAGATCTCTGGTGAGGAACTTGGTGAGGCATCATAAGAGAACAATGCAGATGGAAACAGCATTGAATTTCTAATGGTATTTTGTTCTTTTTATGTCTTTTCATCTCTTTCCAGTCTGCTGATGCTTAGAGCAGAGAGTGTGTGGTCTCATTGCAGCCCTCCAGAAGGAGAGAATTAGTGGTCTGGTCCATGACATGATTAAAGAAAACAGACTTGTAAAATAAATAAAAGTTTACTGGCATACGAACATTGTCGGTGGGAATGAAAACCAATGCAAATTTTAAAGTACTGTTTAAAAAAACTACCCCTTCATAGAGGAAAAAATTAGAAAAATAACCAAATATTCTGTAGTGGGCCAGATCTTAAGCCTCTCTAGAGAAAAACAGTCTTCAGAGGTGTGTGGAATCGGCTCCCAGAGCAAGTCTGCAGCAGAGTCTGGAGCTCATCTGTGAGTCTCACAGGATGGTGCTGGCTGGAAGTGCAGTATTTCCAAGCAGGCAATGCTTTATTGTGTGCCATACTGCAAATACTTCTGCTGTTCTGATCTTACCAGACTGTGAACTATTTTCTTTCCTGCTCCTGGGGGATCTCACAAAGGAGAATTATAAACAAACAAACAAAATCCTTTTCTTCGTTCCTGTGTCCTCTGACTCTTCAGTGAAATTCTCCTGTGAAGAAAAGGCTTGATCTGGAGCTGAATGGGCAAGCTGACAGGAATAAATACATTTTGATGAGTTGGGAATCTCAGAAGTCCTCAGTGGTAGACAGTGTATTGATATAGATCCATCAAAGCATTTAAAAACTATGTCCAAGGCTTTTAGTATTGGTGATATTCGACCTATAATGAAAGTAATTTACTTGGCATCATCCCTTCCAGAAAGAAAACACGTTAATGGCTTATTATCTGATAAGTGACTTCAGTGGAAACATTTCTCATTCTTGAATAAAATTTTCATCTATAAAGAGAGTATCAAATCAATGCTAGGGGTCTTTGCTAAAGTGAAAAAGTATTTGAAGATTCTTTGAAAAGTCCTTCCCTTGGCTCAGATAGTTTGCATAAAGCAACATGATAAGGTTTCCACTTTGAAAACTACTTTCACTGAAAATGGGAGAATATTTTAGCCATGAAAGTATCTTTCACCTGATACAGCTTTTGCTCTAATAAATTATTTCTTCCTGCAAATGGTCTACTAATCAAAATTAAAAATGAATGTGCTTTTTTTCTATCCATGTATGCTATTGTAATTTTACTTTGTTCAGCTACTACAAAAGGTACTTATTTTTTCCTCAACTGTCTTCCTTTTCATTTGAATAAATATATAAATTCAATATATAATACAAAATACAAACAGGAAAAAAATTGCTTTAATGTAGAAATCAGAGGAAATAATATGGTTACTGCATTATTTATTTTGCAAGGAGCAAAAAATGCTGGCCAGGAAGTAGCTGAGTCATATTAACCTCTGCCAGCCTGAAAGCTGGAGATGCTCAGAGATGATTGCAGGCAGCTCTAGAGCTACCCMAGGTAACTGCAGTGCAGAACTGGCTGAGGCAGACTTTAGTAAAGAGAAAAGCACATAACGCCTGGACAGATGAGGGATGTAAATGGCTGTGTGTAGGTCTTTGAAGAAAAATTGTTTCCCAAAACCCTCATGTTTGTGTTTACCAGCAATACCAAAGCTCACTGGTGGAATTTTTTCATGAAAACATAGTTCTTAAACAAGCATTGTAAATTATTCAAATAAAACCATTTTGAAAAAAAATAATATTAGCATTCATAATAGCTAATGAACAGAAACCTTTCAAGTACCTCACAGTATTTGCCTAAACTGCTAGTAAAGAGAATTCAGATATATTTTCTTTATTTTATTAATTCACTTTTCTTTCTTAAAAAAATGCTATTTTCTTATCATTTTTACATGGTGGAATTAATCAAGGCTTGTGAGAATGGTCCTATTTCTATTCAAAAAAAAAAAAAAAAAGAACCAACCACAACACAAGAGTCATCATCCTCCTGGTAAGAGTTACTCAGATGTGCTGTTTGCTAAATAACCAGAGRAGGTAAAGCTTTACATTTTACTGGAAGCACGCACTGTATTTGGAAATATTTCTTATCTCTCCAGGTCCAAAATACCAATGTGGAAATTGAAAAATGTCCCCTCTTATTACACCCATGTGGGAGAGGGTCTGAAGTCTGCAGCCTGCAGGATTCATTTGATTGTGCCAAGCAGTTCCCACTACTCTTAAATCCTGAAAGATTATTGTTCAAAAGAAACTGGAGATATCCAAACCCATGTCTCACATGCTGGAGGTTTTAGAGTTTTCCACAAGATTAATTATTTACTGGGACCTAGTTTGTGTCTGGAGTACGGTGAGGAAAATTACATTTGTGTCTGACAGCACAATATTCACCTCTCTCAAGTCTGAACTCAACCATCAGTGTCTCTATCAGCTGCATCAGCCACTCACCAACTGGAACAAAATTTGAAATATACTTGAGGAGCAATTGCTGATGGTTTCCTGCCTAGAAGSAAGATAAAACAGATTATATCTACAATTCCAAGGCACTCTTTTAATTCTGAAATGGTAATGTTTTCTAGTCCAAAATAYAGTTAAACTGAGGAACAGATAAAAAAGGATAGTAAATTATTGTAATTTATTGTATTGTCTTTTGATTGCATTTTCTAGAGATATGTTTGTAGGACTGAGGTGATAAATTTACAGTTTTAATTATAGAATTCTGAAGTTAAGAATATYGAGTCTGTGCTGTCAAATCTTTAATTCTGAGATGTTTCTCCCCTGCTGATAGATGGATTGATTTTGCCAATGAATGTCATTGATTTTTTTTTTTTTCCATTTTGCATTGTGGTCATGAGCATTTGCATTTTTCAGAAAAAAAAGTTCAAAGTTCTGCAACAACAAAATTTGTTGGAGARTTGAACTTCTACTTGCTGTTACTGCAACATCCTTGTTAATTCATGGTAAAGTTATTCTGTGGGATTTGCTCTCTATATAGTGACTTACTTTAAAAAGGATAATGGACAGAAAAATCATGCAGTTCTTACAAATATGTGACATTGATGTAGAATGTTTTGATGCAATATAAATGGAAAGTTTCTTTGTAAGACTTTGGAAAAGTTATCCTGTTTAGGCTGCAACAGTCCATAGTATCACAAATTCATCTTCATTGTGATGAAAAGTCCCTCAGCACCACATGCTGCTTGAACTCTTTCAGTCTTTATCTTACATCACAGTAACCTTTGGTAGTCAATAAACATTAGCCWTTTTCCTTCTGTTTATTATAAATCTGAATTAAAATCTCAAATCCTGTTCCAATAACCTGCTTTATTAGCTTTATTATATGAATGAATTCTAGTCCATAACATTCTAATAGAGGGGGGTACTTAATGGTTTTATATAAAAGTAATTTCATTCTTTTAGATKCTCTATGGAGCAAGGAGCTTGACGACTAAAATTGCCCATAATGTTATCAAAAGTATGTAAAGCATATTAAAAAAAGTTTCATAAACAACATAAAACTGTGCACATTTCTCTTATCAAGCTAAAAGGTCATGGAGCAAATGTAAAGTGACAAGTTTGCCTCTGATATTAAACTTTGAAGGCACAATACATTCTCTGAAGTGGCATCACAGGCTTATTGRAGAAATGGTGACATGAAAACCACTTGTTTGACCTTCTTCCCAAACTGCTGATTGTACTTGCTAGTGTCTTTCTAGTTTCCTGCACAGTTGTCAGGCTCTGCTCTCTGCCAGGGCAGATGATGGGGCCTCCACCAAAATCAGTGCCAYACACCCCTTTACACCACCCATGGCTCTGGGACATGCTGTGTATGACATGGGATGGGCAGGTTGCAAGCAGCTTGGAAAGATTATTAGTATAWAAATTTATTTGTAAATAACAGACTGACAAAAAAAAAATTAACTGCAAACAAGACAGGCTGCTAGATCACGTGGGTAAAGTGTAGTGTAGTGGAACTGMATGCAACAAATTCTTCACAGAAAAAGTTACAGCTTTCACTAAAATAATTCATATGTGGAAATGTATATTCATTTCTATTCTTTAGGAATTTTATATCTTCTCTAGTCTGCATAAAAGTAACACTCAGAAGTCAGAAAACATAGGGCCCTCCCTGCATTGTTAATATCCCAGAATACAATACGCTGCTCTTTATGTGTCCTGTTAAGTTGTCTCGCTGGAGTTATGACCACAAGAAGTAACCATTYAGTCTCACCCATAAACCCCACACTATCTACAGGTAGGGTTTGGCTATGTGGTTAGAATTTTTTTTATGCCTAGTCTCTATCCATTGCTGTCCTCTGTTGGGCCAAGACTCCAAAGTGGACAAGCTGAATCCTTTGCTTATGGCCTCATTGTCTTTCCAGCAACACTTGAAAAATGAGGCCCTCAGTTATTAAATGCTATTTTCCTCCACTCATATAATTAAGAAAGATGCCATGGGTGTTAAAGAATTACTGAATTTATACATATCCATTCTGCTGCTTTTGCAGTTGTGTGMACTKGATTTTAGTRTKTGGAGTTAATAAATTGTATAAAAGCAACTAAATATGTCAAAATATTTGTAGTTATTGAGTCTAATTGATGCTATTCTGTATTTCTTAATGCATTACCTATTGTTTGTAGGATCTATTTCATCTTTCAGCTCATTTGAATTCCTTTGTTTTTTAAGTAGGGCCCTCATGAATGTTAATAGTCTTTTTTTTTASTGTAATAAGTAAGAAGTCTATTTGAGTCCCTATTTTAATCATTAGTTTTGATCCGTTTAGTTAAAATTGAAAATGAGATTAAAAACAAATTTCATGTTGATATTCACCCGAGACAAATGCTGCCTCACTAAGGAATTACCATCTTCTCTCTTTCAGTCACTACTGTGAAAGGGCTGGAGTGATTTCTGGATTTTTTTTTAATGTTATATGTACCACTTGTCTTTTRAAAACTTTTGCAGCTGTCAGGAGATTTAACTCTTCCTCTCCAGCATTTGAAATCTGTGGTCTAATGAGGCATAATAGCATGGTCTGGAAACATGTGTAAGGTCATTAGACAGTCCTGCTTCAAGCATTTTTTTTATCTTTGAATACAATGTGGCCTGTAGATTATGAATCTTAAGTATGTGCAGTGATTCTTCTGCAATCAATCCATGATCCATGCTGCTAAATCACATACAATAATCTAAATGGTTGTAATAGCAACTGTCACAGTAACTCTAAGTGTCACTGAGGAATGACATAGCCATAATACAAAGGCTGTCAGGAAGCACCTTTATAAATTTTCTATCCTCAGAATGTTTCCAGTTCACTTGTCATCTTTATTTTCTCAACTATAAAAGCCAAAGCTTTAAAAGAAAAAAGGTGAAAAGGCAGCTTTAATGCTCTGCTTAATGTCTTCTTAGGCTTCTGGCATCTCCCATCAACACAAACCCAGCCTCACCTACGGCTGGAGCTGGCTGTCCATGTCCATCTCAGCCCACCTATGGCAGCAGATGCAGTGTCCATCTGGCTGGAGGGTGTCCTCTGAGGGCCACCCAGTGGAAGATGTGGCCAGGGACTGTGAGAGGGAGAGCACAGGCTGAACAGACAGGGCAAGCCCCACAAACCACAGCACCCACCTTGGAATGAGCTCTGCTTCACAGCTATGGCCAAGTGCAAATAACCCCCTACTACTGAACATAGTAAAGAGAAGAAAAAGGAAAGGAAGAAAGAAAAGCAAGAGAGAATCAAAAGCCCAAGGGAAGCTGCAGCTTGCAAATGTTTGTAAGGTTTCAGTCTGTAGCCTCATCCCAAACTCCTGAGGATCTGAATCCTACTACCTCTCCTCCCCTCTCCCTARATGCCAAAGCCTACCTCCCACTTCCAAGAGCTACATACCCTTCCCAATTCAGTTCTTGACACAAACCAGGTGCACAAGACAAAAAATGGGGGAACTGCCATGGTGTGCTTTGGCTGTGAGTCCTTAGCACTGCAATGGGGTGGTAAGAGGCAGCGACCTACAGGGGATATGCCAAATAATATTCCAGATAAGTATTCATCTGTCTTTAACTATGAGGCACCTGTTCGTTCAGAGGATTARGGCATATGTTTGTATCCCCTTGCGTTGCTAGACTTCTTCTGTGAGTGTTGGCACAGAAACGCAGGCTAGAATTTTCACCTTCAGATTGGAGCTATTTTTGTTGTATCAGTGAAAAAGCCCAAATTACAAACAACCAGCAAAGAGTACAGAATAACAATTTCCACTGCCAAATTAAAAAAGGTTTAGTCAGACATGACAAAAAGCATTTTTTGTGAGCTTCATGAACATGTTCAGAAGAAAGGATGGATTTTCAACAAACTGAAAAGRAACACATTAAAAGCAAATGTAATGAAGCTTTGCTGCTCTGGTGCTGTATAGCATCCTGAAGGGATTTTTCATGTCACTGGGGTAGAGAGCAGTGCTTCTCTTGAAGCATTTCCCTAGGCAGCCTCAGGAAATCAAGCTGTGACACACATCTGGATAGCTCTGTACATGAATGGCATCACATTTAGAGATGGAGCTGGCAAGAAAAAAAGCCGTAGTCCATGCACCATTACGCATTTCTGCGAATTCTCAGTTCAACAAGAACCACGAGTAGACTGAACAGCTTTGTCAGCAAGTGAATTTTTTTTCCATGCCACAGACCATCAGACATAAACCCTTACCTGGAGGACCATCTACAGGAGATTTGGCTAATATCTTACCATTTTGAAAAAGCTGTCAAGCCACAAATCTTAAAAAAAAAGCATAATAGGAAATGTGAGACACTAGTAGCATGGCATGATACACTGTTTGCACTAAAATAACAGGTGTAGAAGATTAATCCATTCAGAGAAATCAGAAGAGCTTAAAAATTCATCAGACTGGAAGTATTTAAGCAGCTGAAAGGGTTATTCATACAAATTAGATGTTGCTTTACTGTTTATCCCTAAAGGAAGAAAGGTTTCATAACTTTGTGGAAGAAGCTGAATTGCTCCAAGGCTGCAATATACATCTTTTTCAGTCTGTTTTGTGAGAGGAGTTCTAATTGACAGTGGGATGGAACTCTAGCCTGCTTTATGGAAGACTGATTTAAGTGCTGTAGGTTATATGGTGTTGCAGTTAGATAAGGCTGCTCTTGCAGGAARCCAAAGTTCACAGAGTTCTAGGGTTGCTTTAAGTCACACATTGTTTTTACAAGTTGGGTAAAATCTGTTTGTTAAAATATAAATGTCTTTTCTGCTGGAAAACAGAAGGATGAGACAGAAGCTGTTTTTTCATTTGTGAGGTCTTTCTTAAGGCTTTTCAAGGTTGGAAAGAAAAAAAAAAAAAAGCCATTTGTTCTTTTTTACCTTTCTGGGGCCACACACACATTCTGCCTGTCCGGTTGCCTGCTTGGTTTGTGCTTCTTTCCACCCACAAGTTAATTCAAAGCTTCAACCAAATCAATGCCGCATTTCCTGGTTTTGCAACCAATTTCCAGTGAAACCCTTCTAGCCACATGGCTGAGCTTCCAAGCCCGCCTTCCTATATTGTGTTGCACCTTGGGCGGCGGCTTGTCTTGTTTCAATTACCACTAAATAAATGAGCCTTTAATTCCCCTTTCATTTTGTTTGAAAGAAAGACGACCAGCATGCCCTTCCACTTCAGTGTGGTCTGGGATTGTCCAGACTTCACACTTGCAGGCAGCCACCAGTTCTGTCCAAAAACRCAATATGCCTCCTGCATGTTCACGTCAACAAGACCAAGGACAGATGTTTCTCTGGTTTTACTGCACTTTTGGCCCGGACTGATGAGCCATTATAAGGCAGAATGGCCAATCTGCGATACTGCCATCTCCTTCGCTTTGACGTAGCTTTCTCATTGAAAATCATCTAATTTGTTTTAATTTGAAACATGGGAGCGTACGTGCTCCATCCCAAACTTTGAACAGAAATATTTTCATCTCAAACTAAAGAATGTACTTCCTYGGCATCACTAACGGGGAGATCCATGTGGACTTATTTAATTTTTCAGATTAACTCAGAAATAAATTTGATGGCAATGGATAAAAAAAAAAAGCTCTTTATTTTACAAGCATAATATGGTTTTAATATGCTGGCATGTTGTTAATGATGTGTAACATATTTCCGTTCATCAAAGTCAGAAAATGGAATTGCAGTGGAGTAATTTGCTGTTTTCTCATTGTGAAGTGGGAAGAGTGCATTCTGTGTGGTATCTGAATTACTCCTGGAATCACAGAATGGCTGAGGCTGGAAGGGATCTCTGGAGGTCACCTTGTCCAACCCCCCTGCTCAAGCAGGGACACCTACAGCAGATTGCCCAAGGCCATGTCCAGATGGCTTTTAAATATCTTCAAGGAAGGAGACTCCACAACCTCTCTGGGCAACCTGTGCCAGCGTTTGACTGCCATCACTGTAAAAAGTGTGGGTTTTTTTGTGTTCAGATGGAATTATTTGTGATTTAATTTTTGCCAGCTGCCTCTTGTCCCGGCACTGGGAATCACTGAAGAGAGTCTGGCTGTCTCATCTTTGTTCCTTCCCATTAGATATCGACACTCAAATGTAAGATGCCCTTTCTCTCCACCAGACTGAGCAGTCCCAGCTCTCTGAGCCTCTCCTTCCACCTCAGAAACTCCTTAATGATCTTTAGGGCATTAACGGGATTTCTCTGCAGTATTCCCCATACCAGGGAGCCCAGAACTGGACCCAGCACTCCAGGTACGGCCTCACAGYGCTGAGCASAGGGGGAGKATCACCTCCCTYGACCTGCTGACAGCACTCCTTATGCAGCCCAAGGTGCCACTGACCMTCTCTGCAGCAAGGGCCAGTCGCTGCCATGAAGGTCACAATGCTGGTTGGGGATCAGCTGCTCATACATCAGAACCTCCAGGTCCTTCTCAGCAGAGTTGATTTCCAGCTGACTGACATCCAGCCTGTACTGRTGCATGGGGTTGGTTGATCCTCTCCTGTTGGGACACTTTGCAGTTTCTCTTTATAGAACTCCATGAGATTCCTATCTGCCCGTTTCTCCAGCCTGTCCAGRGCCACACAACCTTCTGGTGTATGTGCCACTCCTCCCAGCTCCRTCTCATCTGCAGAGCTGAATTCTGCCCTGCCATCCCAATCATTAATGAAGGTGTTATGAGGTATTGGCCACTAATACTGAGCCTTCATGTACGGTGCTACTGACCTGACCTCAACTGGACCTGCTGCCATTGACCACAACACTCTGGCCCTGGTCATTCAGACAGTTTTCAGTCAACCTCACTGTCCACTTACCTAACCTGTACATTTCCAGCTTATTAATGAGGGTCTTACAGGAAATAATGTCAAATGCCTTTCTTTCCTCAAAATGTTTCAGGGTAAAMAACGTCCACTGCTCTCCCTTCATCCACTGAGCAGGTCACCTCATTGTAGAAGCCTGTCACTCCACTTAAAATGTCAGATAATGTATTTCTTGCTATTCTTTTTAGGGGTCAAGCTATGGAGACTGAAAAAGCAGCATTCCACATGACAAGATCATGATTCATAATAATTTATTTAAAGTCTTTTCTGTACAATTTGATAGCTTTGCACTACACATTGTTATTATAATAAAATTAATTGAAATTACTCACTAAAAATGAGACAATCAATAAATAAAAGCTCTGGAGACATAGAAATAGCTTTTTCATTTGCAATTTTTAAACAAAAAAAATGACATTTTCTTATCAAAAGTGAAAAATTGCTCTCCTGACATGGACAAAGAATGATGCTAAAGTAAATTCCTTTCACAGAATGAAAATATGGTGTGGGTTGAATTTAAAATTTTAAACAGCATGATGTGGACATGCAATTACAGTCRTAGCTAGCTATAAACGACCAGTTAGATCATCTGGTCAAGTCCCCTGCCAATGCTAAATTGAATTTTGCATGCATTTTTTATTTATTTAGGCAGTTTGGACACCTTCAGTAAATGTGATAAATACATTTTTAAATAAGAGTTATTTTGTCGTGTCTCACAAGTCTGGAGAGAGAAAAAGAGGGGGGAGGGAGAAAGAGAAGTATCACTTCAAACTACTCACTGTTGATACATCAGGTTAGTCTCATTTCAGCTTTACAAGAAAAAGCTGACAAGCTTTAAAGGAGGCCTCACTGCACAAAGAAATCGATGGTAAAGTGCACATTGATTTCAATAAATCTCTTTCAGTCACCAAACCGTATATTAGCTGGGGAAGGGATGCTGCCTCTTTCTGTYTTTTTGTCTTTAAACATCAGGTGCRCTGATGATGGTATAAAAAWAAAGCTGGGGATAGCTCTAATCTCAGGTAATAATGGTCTCCAGCTTGAAAGCAATCCTCAGGGACTGGCAAATTATAACAAAAACTGCCCTGGTCCCTCTAACAAACCCCGACCAGGCAGGGACAAAGCTGCTTCTTTGGTGTAGAATTCCATTTACTGGAAATGGAAGGTTTAACAAGTGCTGTTGGATTTTGCTGTGAGCAGGTAAGTTGTCACACCAGGGCACTTTTCAGGAGCAGATTGCCATGGCACAGCAGTGAGGACCGATGCCATGGTGGAAGGTCTGTAGGATGCCCTTGGGGACAGAGGATGACAGCATTACCAGCCGATGTGCTGGCAATGGTGGGGATACACAAACCATTCAGAAAGGTCCTTCTGCAAAGAAAACACCATCTGCATGGTATATTACTGCAGTATTCATCACCCCTTTTATKTGAACCTAAGCTTCATTGTAATCTGCATCTCTGGCCTCACCTTCAGAGCACAGAGCTCAGGAAAATGTGGGACTCCTCCTTCAGAGTATGAAGTGCAGGGGCTGCCAGCCACTCCTCTCCCACCCCTTGATATTCTGGAAGTGTGTTAATAAGCAGTGGTGATGAAGCATTCTTAATTGGGTTCATTTTAAGTAAAACCCCCACCACTGCCACACAAATAATACAGAGGGCCCATAAAAGTTTGGATATATGAGGGCAGCCCACACTAGGCACTGCTGAAATGTGTGGGAATAATTATGCTCTCTGGTGTAAATGGCTCTTTAGGGTGATGCTGCAAATACTTCCCTTCATTCATCATCCTGTGCTCGCAGGCTCTGTGGTCTCCTGAGCCAGCCCCTCCCGGGATATCCCACGTTCATGGTCAGAGATGAACGTCCTCTCTGTCGCAAGATTTCAACGTTTTATCACGTATCACCACAAGTTGTCTTGTCAGGTTACTGTAAATCAGATCAACATTCTCCTAATGCAGATTTTGCAGGGGATACTTGGCAGGGGAGTTTCAGAAAGGGGTGCTCAGGATGACAACATTGGTAAGGAGAGACTCCTATACAATGTGCTAAAAACATTAACCACAATAAAAGCAAAAAAAAAAAAAAATTCTTAGAGCTGTTACATCCTACTGAGTAACGATGTAACCAATGTATGCAAGCCGCCTCCTGAAACGGGGCTTTGGAAACAGGAGCAACGAGCACCAGAGGAGGGTTAGCGTGATTTATTTCTGCTTTACCTGCCCCAGAACACCCTCATTTCCTGACGAACACAATGACTTGGCACAACTTGAAGCCCAGCAAGTCAGATTTCTCTCAGCAGACATCCTGATCACTCCGATAGATATTTTAGGAACTCACCATTAGTTCCTTTAATTAATGCGTCCCCGACAGGGACTGGCGCGGCCTTTTCCCACATCAGCAGAACAAAATACGCTTCAGCCATTTTGTCCCAGGGCTGGGTGATCGCTCACGAATTACCTGAAGTCAGTTCCCCTAAAGACCCAGGTACCTGCTGCCAGCCTGGCAAAGCACCAGGAGCCTTCCCAAACCCAGCACTTACTTTGCAGCTCTTATTCTACACATGTGGCTCTTTCTTAGAACCCGCCTCGACCTTAGAAGAGATAAGAAACCCTTCACACTATGGGATGCACCATCAGTCCATTCTGCAATAACCAGTGGAAATCTGCGTGGTGTGACCAAAGCCACTCTCCTGCCCACAGCTTCGCTGCTTGCCTCGCAGCCCTGCTCCTGCTGGGAAGCCTGGGCTCATCGTTCCCAGCTGGAGTCACATCTACGCTGACATCACTGGATTCCTGCTGATGCATCGGCCAGGGTCACGTCCCAGCTCCCACACCTCGTCCTGTGCACCTCTTGCATATCAATTTGCAAAGCTGTAAAAGTCGATAACTGTACATAGACCCACAGTTAAAAAAAATAAAAAAATAGAAATGCAGGCGCCCAGGAAATTTGCTTGCCACACAACTCCCTTCAATAGCACGATGTTCTCACTGAGCCGACCTAAGCATAACTTATCACAGAAAATTATCTCATGTGCTGAACAAAAATTTCCCCATTGGAACTTCAACCTTTGCCACCGGCAGCTGGCACACCGTGCCCCGCCTCCCAAGGAGTTCTCCCCCACGGGTATCCTTTGAACTCTTAGGACTACATCTGGTGGATCTCAGCAATTATTTGCACTGCGGGCAAACTTCAGGCTGGGGTGGCAGCAGGGGCTGCTGGCCTCATGCCAAGGGGACGCCACAGCCCTTCCTACCGCTGCCTGCGCCGTGGCCTTTGGGACACAGCCCTCCCTGTCCTGTCGCTTGCCTCTGGGAACGGAGAAGCCTTCCCTGCTGCTGAGCAGAGGGATTTGCTGGGCTCTGTGTAGCCAGCAGGCTTTCTAAATGCAGCGATTCTGGCTGCCTCCCACGGGGGATAAGTCAGCCTCGGCGTGACTTACAGACCTTGGCAGGGTCAGGTATAATCTTGGTGTTAATGACTTAGCATGACACCCAAAGCGCCTGGTCTGGGAATTCTCTTCCCCTTGTCTGGGAGGAAAGCTCACAACCATTTTGCCCACAAGTCAGCTGTGAGTGGTTCTGGTACTTTCCCGGTGTGCTTTGGTCCAGGAAATTCTCACTTCTCTTAGATATTCCATCACCTCCAAATGTGGCTGAAAATTTCCCATCCTGAAACAGCTGTGTTCCCAGAACAGCAACCTCTATTCCTCAGAATTTCAGGGTGGCTGCATCCAAATCTAAAGGGGAATTTCCACTGTCTGGAAGCTTATTTCTCAAACTCCCACCACTGCTGGTGTATTCTTGTTTCTCTCCCACATTTTCCAAATGCTGTCCTTCTGTATGTCTAGAGAGCAATTTGTGAAAGGGCTACCTATAATTTCAACAGAAAAATGAAACAAAAGAGCCAGAATTTTCTGCAGGCTGAGGGAAGCATATTGAAAGGATGAGATGCTTATTTTTTTTTTGAAAACAGCATTCCTCGGGAAGCCCTCAGGAAGCCAAAGCAGCCCTATGCTCTAGCTGTTGCACAGAAGTTTGTGGTTTCCCTGGATCTGTCACGGAGTACTCACCCTGTGACATCCTGCCTGAACTGCCGCTGCCTGTTCGGGGCATTAGTGATCGTGTTCAGATGGCTCGGACCGGAGAGCAGTTGTCTGCATCAGAGCCTCTCAGCGCCTGCTGAAGCGACGGGCTCCCGTAACACTAACAGCACGAAACACTGGCATAAAGTAACATCACGCACCCGCTTTTAGTATTTTCCTTTTTCCCCCAGAATAGAAAAAAAAAAAAAAAAAAGAAGAAGAATAACCACCCCAAACCAGGAGCCGTGGCGCGGTGGCAAGAGAAGCTGATGCCTAGCACGGTTCCTCACCTGGCCCGGCCGCCAGCCCCGCGGGCAGGAGGGTCCCGGAGCGCTGCCCACCGCCGCCCCCGCGGGCGCTCCGGGCGGGCGGGCGGAGGCGGGGCGGCGGCGGCTCCAATGGGGAGCGGGGGGGCGGGCCGAGCCGTGCGGTGTCGAGCCGAGCCGAGCCGTGCCGTGCCGGCTGCCGGAGTCTGACGGGCGCTGCAGGTGGGAGCCCGGCTCCGCGACGGCGCGTAACTTCGCCGGGCCGGGGTTGTCAGCGCCAGCCTCCTTTGTGGAGAGCGGCAGGAKCCGCGTCCCTCCCGCGGCGGCGGCGGAGAGCAGCTCCCGGGGCAGGCTCAGGTGAGGAGCCCCCGCTCCCCTCGCTTCCCCGGCCGCCCTTGCTGCCGCCCTGGCCTGGCTCCGTTCAGCGGGGCCCGCGGGTCGCGATGGGCAGCGGCACCGCCGGGCTGTCCTTGGCTTGAGGTCAGCGGGGAGGGCCGAGGGGCGTGCGCTGCCCCCGGGGGCGCGCTGCTGCTGCGCATCGCTCCGCGCCGCTGCGCGGGAGGGAGGGCTGGGGCGGCGGGGCTGCGGCGCGGGGGCGCCTCTTCGCCTCTTTCCATTCCTCCCTCCGCGTTTTTCCTTTTGGCCGTACGGGCTGTCCCGTGCCCCAGCTCGTCCCCGCCGCGGGTCGCTTCGGGGGTCCCCGGGCAGGGTTTGCCCCCGCTCCGGTGGCGGGGCGGACTTGCGGTGCGGCGCGGTTCGGTGCGGGAGTGCCGCAGGCGGGGTACGGCTCTTGCCGGACCCTGTCCCTCAGCCGCCCTTCCCGCGTTTCTGCCCTCCGCGGAGCTCAGCATCTCCCGCGGAAGATCCGCCTGGGCGCTGGGACGCGGCGGCGCCCGCAAAGTTACGGGCGGTGCGCGGAGGGGGTGGGCTGCGGGGGCGCGGAGGGGGTGGGCTGCGCAAGCCGGAGCGAGGCCTGGGGAGCATCCGCTGGTGAGCCCAGCCGGTGCTGATGGGGCGCTGAAGCCCTTTTTGGGGGCTTGGGGCCAGTCCTGATGAAGCCGCAAGGTTTTGCGGGTGGCGGGGTCGGTGCGGCTTTAACGTGAGAAATGTTTAATAGTGGCTATTAAACTCCCCTCCCCCCTCCCCCCTTTTCTCTACCTTTTCGGATGTTTAAAAAAACCCCGAACTACTCAGCTGGCGACATTTACATTTCTGTAGTAACAGCAATTCATTAGAAAAGTGATACTAGCAGGAAAATTAAAAGTAGTAGTAATGGAGCCCTGGGGGTGGTTGCAGATAACGCCGAGGGACCGTGCCCTCCCCCGTTCCCCGGCAATGGACAGCGGCGTGGGGGAGCCGGGGGCGTTTGGGAGCCTGTGGGAATGCGGGGGGCTGGGAGCGCAGGGTGCAATGCAGAACTGGAAGCGCCGAAACTCTGCATTTTGTRCATAGTTCAGTGCTGGGTGGCCATTTTTCTATTTTTTTTTTTTCCTGTCAGGCTGTCGGACCCCCAAAATGCTCATTTAGGACTTGAAAAAACACCCACTCAGACGCCTTTACCCTTTTGCTAGGGCTGTTTCAATGCCAAATAGTTGCGGTTTTGTATTCGAATGGGTGATCCTTCCTCAAGCTTTAAACCATGTTAAGCTGTAGCTAAGCATATGTGAGGAGGATCTTTTTCCCCCCTTCTCTCTGGAGTTTGCATGTTTGTTACTCTGTTCTTTCCAGGGAAGGATTTAGCCCCTAGTACGATGGCTGAAATGGTGGCACGCAATTCAGTGTGCTGCCAGATGCTTACCTTCTTTCAGAGTTTGGGATRGGCTCAGGCAGTATTAAAAGCTTGCTAAGAGGATACTGTTATATGGTTTCCTCCATTTTTGGGTTCTGTTAGAAGCAGTCTAAAAATACTGGATCATCRTTTCTCACACTTGTAACTACAAGACTTTCAAAGAACTGTTCTTAGATATGCTCTCTTTCTCTCTTTTTTCTTTTTTTTTTTTTCCCTTCTTTTTTTTAACCTTGYAAATTATCAGTCCTGTACTTAATAGGAAGCTACGCTGGTGTCCTTGTTATTCTAACTTGAAGGCATCGCTATTGATACTGAATTGAGCAGTTTTTAACATCAAATCCTCAATATCACATAAGGTTGAGTATTTTAACTTGCTGAAAAGATACCCCCTAATGTTCCTAGAAGCACCCAACCTTTGCCAAGTACCATGAACGTGTGCAGTTTGTGCAAATTTGTCAAGAAAATGTTTTTTTTTTTCCTTTGGCCTTTTTTTTTTAAGTGGGAAACAGATTATCACTATCTCAGTACTACTYGTCTCCTTCCTGCAGCAGCATTTATTTCAGCACTTGAAGTTTCTTTCAGAGGTAAATGTTAAAGAAGTCCCTTGTTCAAATATTGGTTGCACATTACTGCCCAGAACTAGCTTAGGAAGGCACTTTACTATCTCATGCAACCTTATCTGCCATTCCACAACTTCATAACAAACCCATTGGAACATGAAATGACCTTGGAAAGGTATCTTTCAATCTGACACGAAGCATTCTCTTAATGGGAAAGAGCACTACTCTACGAAGAGCTGATGTTTTCAAATTGATACTTCTAAACTGATTTTTTTTTAAGAGGGAATGGAGATGGGTGGAATATTGAATTGGAAAGGAAAATATTTTTTTAAAAACAAACCCACTCAGCTGAAGTTTAAGCACCACTCAGCTGAAGAAGGAGGTGTATTAAGAACGTACATATGAYAGTGACACTTAAGTCTTGGGCGAAAACAAGTCTTTAATTTTAATCAAAGGAAAACAACATTTCCTCTGCCAGTTCTGATTTGCTCATTCATAAGATCTTCAAAAGCTCAAATTATTAGTGGGACTAATTGAAAGCTAGTTGGGTGTGTCAAATGGAGAAGAGAAGTGATGAAGTCTGAAGGAAGCTTTACATTTAGTCATATTATTCTTGACATCATAATGTGACGCTTCTATATGGAAAATGTTCCAGGACCCTTTCAGTCCCCAAAATGCTGCTCCTCTGGAAAGGCTGCAAGAGCACTTGAGAATCAGCAGCAGTCAAGGGGGAGCCTTGCAGCTGTGGAGGGAATGAATGGAGAGGGTGCCTGGCCAGCAGATAGATGGAATTTTGGCCCGGATGCCRGACTTGACACATCCGGCCTTGCAAAAGGGTGGCGAGTGCTTTCGCACCCATGGTGTCTTTGCCTCTGAGGAAGATGGTGCCTCCTGTAGAGCAGCGCCGAGTGCCAGCCTCCCACCGTGCTCCAGCCTCGGGAGCTCAGGGTATGAGTGCCACCTGCTGGGTGATAAGCCWCTTCATATCAATTATAGATCACTTATGCATATGCATGTATGCATTTGTGTTTACATACATATGCTACGTTCAWGTGTTTATTTGCATACAGGTGTATGGCTTTTCCACAGACGTGTTCTTGGGGGAACCTATGAAACCTTGCAAAGAGATRGAGCTCCTCACCATCTGAGGGCTTAGCACAGCTCATGTTTGGTGACACTTAAATAGCACTTGGGCTTAATATTTCAGGGATAAAAGGGAAATTTTGATACTGCTGATGTTTAATGCTGCCTTTGCTTAACTGAGGGCAAGTGGGAATTTTCAGCTGCATGGCTCATGGTGTGGTGAGCTTTCACAATGGTCAGATAGTGAGCTGACAAGGTAGACCTGAAATGGAGGCCTAACAAACCAAACTCAACTTTGTCATRTGTCACTTAAATGTAAAATCTTCATAGCATTGCTGATTTAATTTTGTTTTTTTTTCATCTTAACTCACATATTTCCAAAACTTTTATGAGCATCCCATCTCGATACAAAATATCACTTCTCATTTAAATTAACTGAAGATCTATACTGGCAGAATATTGCTGGACTTTTTTTTTCCATTATAAAGAATACATTTTTCATACTCATTTGCTAATGTTTGCATAGAAGAGTAATATACAAAAGTTTGATTCTGACCTAGAATTGCTGCTGGAGATGACACAGTAAAGACAAATCTGACATCATTCCCAGCAATGGCTTTCCAATTTCTGCTAGTTTCCATCTCTCCTAGMCTGCTGGAACATTGGCTGGAGTGCTGTTAAACACCAGTTTGATTCAGCTGGATACAGAGT